>NW_020954556.1:9693178-9693354 GCF_900497805.2 Vombatus ursinus | reverse complement strand
AAATGTATGTATGTATGTGTGTATGTATTTCAGTTGTTTTTCAGTCATGTCTCTGTGACCCCATTTGGAGTTTTCTTGGCAAAGATACTGGAGTGATTTGTCATTTCTTGCAAATAGGGTTAAGTGACTTGCCCAGGGTCACACAGCTAGTAAGTGTTTGAGGCCAATTTGAACTC
>NW_020954556.1:9680429-9693142 GCF_900497805.2 Vombatus ursinus | reverse complement strand
AGGAAAATGAGTCTTCCTGACTCTAGGCCTGACACTCTATCCACTTTGCCATCTAGCTGCCTATTACGTACATACATACACGCATACATACGTATGTATAGATATAGATGTATACACATATGTGTGTATACATGTCTATAAGTATTATGTAAATTCTGGGACTAGATAGGGGACAGCAGAAAGAGATGGATGGCTTAAGTGCACATCCATAGTCCCACTTATAATGCAGGACCAGTTTCAGAACCAATGGCAAGGTCAGGCTTAAGCCTAGGAAGATGGGCTGTAGAAGGATGAGGTACATGTAGCTCAAGGACAATAATATGAATGCTTTTGACTTCTGGTGGCTTCCTATTGCAATATCCATTATGGAAGCTTGGGCAATCTCCTCCCTAAGATTAATGGAGAAGCAGATTTTTAGGGGTGAAGGGCATCTGGTTGGGGGAGGAAGCGGAGATGGGAAAGGGGATGTGATAGGGACTAGGGAAACCAGTACTTAGGTGCAAAGGGAAGAGAGAGCATTTCCATGATTGAGAATTTGTACGTAATATTTTGCTAGCCTGAAGTAGATACTCTATCTGACTGCACCCTTGCTCCAACCCTAACTCCCAGAAAGTAACTTCAGTATGGAGGGGAGAATAGGGAAAGGTCATGGAGAGGCCCAGTCTAAAGATGGAACCAAAATGCCTTGTGAGTGACTGGCTCTCAAGCCACAGAAAAGTTACTCTCCCTAGCCCACTTCCCACTTTTAGTCCTACCCCTCCCCCACTTCCCCTACTGCAAATTCCTGGGAAGAGGATTTTATCCCCAAAATAGGATTGACGGTCCTTAGAGGGAAAGGAACCTGGCCTCAAGCACAGTAAGGGGATTTGACTCCTTCCTAGACCATAATGCCCATGAAGAGTGGTTCCAAGTCCTGGGACCAGTTTTACCTTTAGAATTTGCACATATGGCAGGTTGTCTGGACCAATCTTACTCCCATTCACTTCGATGTGCTTTAGCCACTGGATGTGAGGCTGGGGGTCACTGTACACCTTGCACATAAACTCCACGTTGCTGCCCAAAGCCACCGTTTTATTGGCAGGCAATCCAGCCTGCAGGATGGGCCGGTGCGGTGACCGCTCTACAGAGAGGAAGGGGAAAGAGGGGCAGGGAAACACTAGTCATATCTCAAAGCAATTCAAGTCTCACAAGAAAGCAAAAAGAATTGTAGCCTTGACACCGTTCCTGACTCACTCACTGATCTCTACCAGACTCCCAGAGGGTAACTTAAAAGCAACGAATAGAGAGAGCCTTTTCACAGCCTCCTAATTCAAGGATTCAGGAGTCAGAAAAGGTCTCACTCCCACTAGCCCTCAGAAAAAAGACTCAGTTAACTCAGAAAAACCACAGTTTCTAAGACTCCTAAACTTTTAAAAACCTGCTTGTTAGACGTTTCATTTTTGGAAATTTGATATCAAGAAAACCCTCAGAAGGAAGTATCTTAACCCATTCATGACTCACATCCCAAGCCCATATCCCACATTGTTTCCTGTACATATCTATTTCCTATGTCTACATCCCTTTTACTTCCTTTACCATCTTCAGTGGAAGTGAGAAATAACAGCTGACTACCACCACTAACTAGTCATAGAGAACCTGCTATGGGTAGGAGACTCTGCTAGACCCTGGGAGAGCCTGGAAGATGAATAAGATACAATCTCTGCCCTCAGGTCACTTGCAAAAAGCCTTGATAAACATGGAAATCACCCCTTCTACCTCCAGCCTTCTTTCCCCCTCAAGCTCCTGAATCCTTGGCCCTTTCCTCAAAGGGTCTAGTTCACAACCCTGTCCCTCATTCTTGTTATTCTTCTTACCCACAACATCCAGCTGGTAAGTGTGGTTAATGCTGCCATATTCATTCTCTACGATGCAAGTGTAGTTGCCTTTATCAGATGGCACCACTGAGTCCATTATGATGCTCCAGGTGGCATAGCGGACCTGAAAGGATGTAAGAGTGAACTGCTGAGAGGCTAGACGCAGAGCATGAAACCAACCACTACATTAAGAGTTTCATCCCTCCAACCCAGGGAAAAAAATAATAATAATTTATATGGTTCTTCAAGGTTTGCAAAGTGATTTACATGTTATTTAACTTGATTTCTCACAACAACCCTAGGAGGTAGGTGCTATCATTATCCCTATTTTACAGATGAGGAAACTGAGGCAAACAGATTAAGTGGCTTGCCCCAGGCCATATGGCTAGTCTCCCTGACTCCAAGTCCAGCTCTCTATCCACTACAAAGAAACAATCACTCTTGTCTTAGGGGCACAAATGTTTCCTGTGTCCTGACACAAAGGTTTTTGTTGAAATGGGGTACTGTTTTCTGGGTTCTATACACCTTAAGCAACAGTGAGAGGAGTGAAATGCTCCAGTTAGCGTTTCCTACCCTCAGGAAGAGCCTTACTGGAAGGCAGGTAGGAACCCCATGCTGCATCTGTAAAGAGCTAGTGCCTCCACTTCTAATCTCTCCTGTGTGATCCCTTCTCTCCTCTGGAAGTGTCACCAGCCAGGTGCTGGTCCCCATCACTTCATGCCTAGACTGTTGCAATAGGCTTCTGGTTGGTCTCCCTCCCTCTCCACTCCACTCAGCTGTTAAAATGATCTTCCTAAAGTGCAGGTCTGACTATGTTCCCCTGCCCCTCCCCTCCCCCCCCCATTCCATTCTCTAAACGACAGTGCTTCCCTCTCACCTCAAGAATCAAATATGAAATCCTCTGTCTGGCTTGAACAGCCCTTCCTCACCTGGTCCATTCCTGTCTTTCCAATTGTCTTACATCTTACTACCTTCCGTAGACCCTGGGATTCAGTGACTCTGAGTTTCCTACTATTCCTTGCAAAAGATGGTCCCCCCTCTCTACAGTTCCCTCCTTTATCTCCATTTCCCAGCTTTCCTGGCTTCCTTCAAGTCCCAGCTAAAACCTCACCTTTTACAAAAAGCCTTTCTCTTACGATCTCTCTTAATGTTAGTGCCTTCCCTTTGTGATTATTTCCAACTTATCCTGCATCTATCTTGTCTGTACATAGTTGTTTTCATGTTGTCTCCTCTGTTACTGAGCTCTTTACGCTTTGAAAGCAAGGATTGTCTTTTGCCTTTCTTTGTATCCCCAGCACTTAGCATAGTGCCTGGCACATAGTAGGCCCTTAATAAAGGCTCGTTGGCTGCTCTCAGCAGTCCCCCTTTCAGCTCTTGTCCCCTATTCATTTTCCCAACAACCCCACACATAGCCACACCTTGTAGCCCCCAATCCGGTGGTCAGGTTTGAATTCTTTGCCATTCTTCAGCCAACGCAGAGTGGGGTTAGGGGTGCCATTTGAAGGGCATTTGAACTTCACTGTTTTAGCTGCTGGTACCGCATGCAATTTCTTTTCCATCTTTTCTGGTGATGTCCAGTATGGAGCCACGGCTGCCAATGCCAAGGGTGAATCAAGAGAAGTAGAAGGGAAATCAGCCAGACCAGCAAGCAGAAGTATTGGGTCAGTGCTGTGTGACACATCTCCCAGGAATGACCCTGATACCAGGCATACTATCTGGGAAAAGTGACTGGCACTGCCCACTTAGCCCCATGTGAACTATTCCCAGATGGATCATTCATGGAATTATTTTACAGCCATGTACCATCAAAGCCCACCACCCTTACCTGCCATGTGTCTAGATAACTAACTGTGCATTTTGGGGCACCTAGTACCCTCCAGCCTTTCCACAGAGGCTATGCAGACCCCCAATCTGAAGGTACAACTCTCTAACCCTTCCCCTCTCCACACCCAGACTTGCCCCAAGCCTCCAATTTCCACAATAAGGTAGGAAACAGTGTCTCACGCGTACGGTTTGGCTTAGTGTTATCTGACTCTTTCTCCTCTGATGAGGAGTCATCATCATCATCATCATCTTCTGAGGAAGGCAGAGCATCTGTGAAGGAAGAGGAAGAAGCATTTGGAGTTATTTCCAAGGAAGAAGGGTATGTCCCAGGTTCTCTAAACCATACCAGTACTAATAATGACTCCACAGCTGTCTAGGGAGTAGCCTCCCTGTTTGACATAAATATAGATGACCCCCTAAAGCCACTTACCCTCAAGAACTAACTTCCAATGTAATGTAATAGCAACTGTTTAATAGTTACCAGAAGTTCACACGCCCACTCTCACCCCCTCACTCAAATTCATCCCATGCCCTGTCCCTGCCTCCAACCTAAATCCGTCCAGAAAATCTCACCATCATCAGTTACATAGGCTACAGCTACTGCCTTTTAATGAACATGGTGATGTATGTCAACCTCTCTCCTCCTCCCCAATCTTAGCTCCAGGGACCACAGGTATCCCTGATGATCTGGGACATAGCAGCGGCTGCCAGAGAGCCTGAATCCCTTTTGGGATTGCTTATACTAAGACCACCGTGACAACACAGTAAGTAAGTAAGTAGTACCCTTCCCTGGAGCCACAATTAGGGCTTTCTGACCCGCCTTTTGTTAATACAAAAAAAACCTGCTTCATACCAATGCCTCTGACAGTACCACTTTCCAACAAGCTCATCCGGGGCAGGAAGAGACCTTCCAGCCCCACCCAGGTGGTCGGTTTCATTTGTCAATTACCATCTAAGTTTATGTCGGATTCTTTCCCAACCCCTCCTAGTGCTTCTGAGAGGAGATGATGACATTAGGACAGCGTATCCCTAGGTAGGAGCATGTTTTCAATGATGCCTGCTGCGAGCCTACATTCTTGAGATTCATGAACGCTTCACAGAGTCCTCATCATGCCCCTAGAGCCCTGCTTAGGTGAAAATCCCGCTCGTGCACCTCTGCAATGGCAGAACCAATGCCACAGAGCCCTCCAGTTGCCCACGATAACTCAGGAGGAAAATGGTCACAGGTATTCTCAGTGCATGTGGCCAGGTTCCTCTGCACTTGTCACTCATACAGCTCCAGTGAGATGCAGTGATTGTACTATGTGTACCAAGGCTGAAGGACATCAGCTGTCCAGTGAGCAGGTCCTGGAGGTCTGGGCATGCTGTGACAGGGAGATGCTCACTATGTAGGAGCAGTATGCTAATGCTCTAGGGGAGAGAGAGGAGATCTTGAGGCCCCTGGGTCTTCTCCCTAGGGCTCTCATCACCTGAGAGCTAAGCCAGGCGGTGGGCAGGCGGGCAGCAGAGGTTAGTGGGCAGCGGCTCTGAAGCAGAGTGGGGAGGGGCGCGGGAAACCATGAAAGAGTAGGGGAGCATCACCTCCCCATGAGGCTACCAGAGAGGTGGGGAGGTGCGATGCTACCAACCTGAGACATTGACGGAGAAGTAGGTGATGTCGCTGCCTGAGGGGCTGTTGGTCACACAGGCGTAGAGCCCGGAATCCGAGGGGACGGCATCCCGCACCTCTACCTCCTCCCCCGTGATGCGGGTGCGGTTGCTCTCCACCAGCTGCACCCCGTCCCGCAGCCAGTTGATGCTTTGAACATCCTCCCTTAGCCGACAGCGAAGCTGCAACAGGTCACCAGGGTGCGCCAGAGAGGACTCCACTTCCACGGGGGCTCCCCAGGGCAGGGCTGGGGCCACGCGCCACCCGCAGAGGCAGGAGGGATGGAGAAGAGGAGGGAGAGACAGGGAAGGGGGGAAGAGACAAAGGGCATTACACTAGCTGAGTATGAGCCATGGCATCCAAAGCATCGCTAGCTCAGGGACCATAAAATCAGAAGGGTGGCTGCTGACTGTGGGGACTGGCCTAGAATCCCCTTCACCTCTTTCCCAACCAACTCTCTCATAGAATACAGGAAGAAAAAAGCAAAAGTTAGAAAGCAGCTGCAGCAGCATTAAGCATTTCATTTCACGTTTCATTTCCCTCAATCCTAAGGGAAAAGGTTAGCTATTCCAGGCCCTTCCTCCCGCCCGCCCCAACATCCCTCTGCAGTCAGGGTATCTTGTCTCCCCACACTTACTGGCTGGCTGGCTGCCAAGAGCAGTCACTTCTTGGAGGCCAGCCCCAATTCCCTTTCCAGCGCTACCTTGTTCTTGTCCCATTCCCTCACGGCAGCCGAACACACTTTGCTCCAAAGAAAAGCATTGCCCCCCCCCCAAATCTGAAGAAGACAGCTTGTTACGGGGAGGGGGGTCCTGGGAGAATGCTTAAATAATTCATAGAGTGCGGGATCTGGCACAAGAAGGCACTCACTTACGTGAGAGTGACAGCCCAGGGAGAGGTCAGCTTAGGAGAACCTCCAGCTAACAGGTGTCGGGGCCCAAGGATTCCTAGCGTTCTACAATATTAGAAACAGAGGCGAGCAGCTGCCACAAAGCCCCACACTTGCCCTGGCAGCATGAGGCTGTTGTACACAAAGGTCCTTTCTCCTCATCCTATCATTCAGGCTTCCTCTCTGAAGCTACACCATCCCACCCCCACATACACACACCCCACAGAGCCTCCTCTCCTCGAAGGCAACAGAACAGAGCTGATTGCTCAAAGGGCTGGTCCTGGCAGTGGAGGTTCAAGAAGGCCCCCTCATGAGTTCCTACAACCTTCCTCTAACAACTAGCAGCTCCTGCCCTTCACTACATACAGATGTATAGACATACCAAGAAAGGGATGCGTCTGACATTTCTCTGATGCCCCCTGACCCCCTTTCTTCAATGTGGAAATGAAGTGCTGATTTCCCTTCCACCAATGCTGTAAGCACAGATCCCTCATCCTCCTGTCTACCACCCCACTCTAAGTTTTGAACTCAGTATACTATTCGTCCCAATTCACATGGAAGTTGAAGAAACCTGCTTCTGGAGGGTTTCTACTGTAGCACGTGTCACAACTCTCTCTCCATAGCTATGACATTTGTGGACAGTCAGGGACAGATCCCAGCGGACCCCAACTCTTCACACCATGCTCTGAGTTCAGGCTAAGCCACTGAACACTGAGAACCCAATACCTTTCTCCTTCAACAAGGGGGCAAGGAACACTTCTAAAAGTGTAAAGACTATTGTTTTTTTTGGTTGAAAAGAGACCTTGGGGATCAAGTCCACTACCTAATGTCTTCCCCACCCCTCTATTTTACAGAAGAGAAAAACCAAGTAATTCTTCCAAAGGTGTCAGATCCATTATTAAAAACTGAGTCTTCTGCCTATCATATCTAGTGTTTTTTCCACCACCACATACTGTGCTAGAGTTTGTACAAAACTGAAATGTTCACATTTGGCATTGCTCATTTAAAACAGACCCCCTCCCCTTAATAAGGAGCAGTAGTTTAGAGAGCTTGTGTTAATATAAGTAGCTAGACATACATATATCACAATTATATAATCATGTTCCTATTCCCTTCCTCCTCTACCCCCCAAGAAAATGATGCGTTTTAAACCTCTTTCTGAAGGGGGGAGGGGCAAAAGAAATATCTGTTAGAAAACCTCTGGCCTAAAGACAGCTATACTACAGATCTGACAGCATGACCCCCAACTTTCACCAATCCTATTGAGAAAAATACCAAAGTGAAATAGACCACATAAATGATTTAAAATAAATTTCTGTGGTTTTAAAAAGGTGCTATTCTTTACATTTTAAACAGTTTGCGGTATTGTCCATCTTGAGGCAAAAAGAAGCAATTGAGAGGTCAGCCACCTTTCATGGAAAAAATGCTTTTATTGATCAAGTCTCATTTCCCTCCAATGACCTCACTGATTAAATATTTTGCCTCTCTTGATCCGTACCAAGTTACCAGCCTTTGGACAAACAGCGAACTCAAATTCTTAGCCTCTGGCATCACATATTTGACTTCAACAGGTCCCAAGGACAAGAGGTGCCAAGGAAAGCAAATGGCATTTTCCCCAGGAGGAAAAAAAGAAAGAAAGAAGACAGGGCCCTGCTGAGACAGTCTTTGCCTCATTACAACTTGGACTGAAGACAAAATGCTTCCCACCTGTCCCCAGAGCAGTCTGCGAACAAAACTCCTCTGTCCGATATGCACAGGCCTCCAGGCCCAGTTTCCTTCCAAATGTTTCTGGAATCTGTCTCCTTTTCTCTGTTCCCACTGTCTCTTCCCAAGTATAGGCCCTTCACCATCTCACTCCTCCTTCAGTTTTACCGGCTTCCATTGGCCCTGCATACTGCAGTCAGATTCATCTCCCTAAAGTGCTTTTATCTTATTACTGTCTTGCTCAAGAACACACATTGATTATACAATGGTCAAATGAAAACTCCTTGGTCTGGCCCTCAAGGCTCTCCCTAATCTAGATCTACTTTACCAAGTCAGCATTCTTTCTGTCCCTTGCTACGTTCGAGCCAAATGTCTTCTCACTGACCCTTCCCAACAACACACCACATTCCCAGTCCAGTAACTGAGCCATTGCATTACTCATGCTTGTTACTACTATTGTCTCCTCCCTCCTCTCTGCCCATCTGATTTTTGACCCATCCCACACGGCCCAGCTAAAGTCCCAGCTCCACGAAGCCTGATCCAAGAGCTGGAAGTTGTCACATGGTCCAACCTCTTTCATTTTACGGATAAAGAAACAGACACCTGGAAAAATGGAAATGGCTTGACTAAGGTCACAGACATTGAGTAGCAGGGCCAAGACCAGAACTCTGGTCTCCTGACTCAGAGTTCAACATTCTTTCCACCATACCACACCACCTCCGTCTAGCACACTTTGGAACCTAATCATATGCTATATCATGTCCTCTTGATGAAACTCCAGTGGTTTGGTATTATCTTCACATTCAAATATAAAGTCCTTTGATTAGCATCTAACGCTCTTCCCAATCTGATTTCTAATTTTCTTTCATTCTACTGCTTCCATGTATATTATGATTTAGCCATACTGGTCTATTTGATCTTCCTTAAATATGATACTTCATTTTTTATTTCTTTGTTTCCCATGACTGGAATGTTCTCCCTAATAATTTCTACTCTGGCTTTCTTTCTTTTTATTTTTGGAGGTAATCAGGGTTAAGTGACTTGCCTGGGGTCACACCGCTAGTCAGTGTCTGAGGATAATTTGAACTCTGGTCCTCCTGAATCCAGGGCCGGTGCTTTATCCATTGCACCACCTAGCTACCTCCCTTTAGCTTTCTTGAAGATTCAATTCAAGTACCACCTCCTCTAGGAAGCCTTTCCTGGTCTTCACTCCTCATCCCCTACTCTGTATTTACATTGTATGTTTGGATTCATACATATATGTTGTCTTCTCTCTTCCCCTCCCGCTAAAATGCAAGCTTTTTGAGGGCAGGAATTGTTTTTGCTTTTTCTGTACAAATCCAGTGCCTGAATTCTGATTCTCTGGACTTTCCCTACCTTGGAAGTTCACTCTACTCCTGGACTTCTCACACTGGAAGTACTGTCTGCCCCTATAGCTTCTTCTTCTGATTGGCTGGTTCTTCCTAGAACCTCCATTTTAAAGAAAATGACCAGGCAAGTCATGTCTTTATTCCTCTTGCCTTCACTCTCGACTCTGGAATTTCTCTATCATGCCCTCCCCTTATAGGTACTAGTATTAACCTCTCATTAGAGCATAAGCTTCCTGAGGTTAGGAACTGTCTTTCTGTTTGTATTTGTATTCCCAGAACTTAGCAGTGTCTGACACACAGTAAGTGCTTAATAAATGCTTATTGACTATCCTGTTACTTAACCATCAAATGTATTTGTATTGCTTCGAAAAGGAGGGGCAGCTGGGTGGCATAGTGGATAAAGCACTGGCCCTGGAGTCAGGAGGACCTGAGTTCAAATGCGACCTCAGACACATAACACTCACTAGCTGTGTGACTCTGGGCAAGTCACTTAACTCCACTGCCTAGCCAAAAAAAAGATATTAATTGGGGCATATTATTTCTTTTATATCTACTCTTTATACCTCCTCACACCCTGCACAGTGCTAGATATATAGTAGATGGTTAATAATTTTCCCAATAAATGCTTTTTTGAATGAATTTCACATCTGACAACAGCATAACTTAGTGGTACTAATGACAACTTAGGGTTGAAGACAGTTTTTAGTGATTTTTGTCATTTTTCTCTGTGATCTAAGGTAAGTAGATGAATCTTTCTGTATCTTGGTTTCTCACTTTGTAAAATAGAGATAAAGATGCATCACAGAAATGTTGCAAAGCTAATAGCTCTATTTGTTCAACCAAATGTCCATCTTTCTATTCATCTATCTAAGGAGGATTGATCTGGACACTACACATCATCTCAAGCTTATTGATTCATTGGCCCCAAATCAGTAGTCACCACTGCCCAGCTGTTTTTTGTCTCAGTGTGCACTGCTGGGAGGTAAGTCAAGGATACTTAGCTTATTTTCATCTGCCCCCCACACCAACCATGGCCCTCTAGGCACCCAACTTTGCCCTTCTATGTCAGCAACCACGCGTTAGCAAGAGATGAGTTGCAGTGTGAAACTGAGCTTACTACAGCTAAGAAAAGTTGAGTGAAAGAGAGACAGGTTGAAGGTCAGCCTCGATTGAAACCAAAATCCCAGCCCCATTTTGAGGGGAGAGCCTGATTAGTTGGGAGATGACTTATGTCAGGAGAATCAAGTGACAATTATTGACAAGCTATAGTGCCTCAAAAGGAGGCAACCAGTATAGTGAGAGTGCTTGAAATAAGGCCATATGGGGGGCAGCTAGATGGCACAGTAGATAGAGCACCAGCCCTGGAGTCAGGAGGACCTGAGTTCAAATATGGCCTCAGACACTTACTAGCTGTGTGACCTTAGGCAAGTCAATTGCCAAAAAAGAAAAAAAAAGAAAGAAATAAGGCAATATGAGGATCCATTGAAAGAACTGGAGAAGTTTAGCCTGGAAAAGATGACAGAGGATATCATAAACTGCCTTCAGATATTTGAGGGGTTGTCATAAGACTGAGCAGAGAGCAGAATTAGGAGCAATGGGTGGAAGTTATAAGAAGGGAAATTTTGGACTGATATGATATGAAGAAAAACATCGTAATGATCAGCACTGCCTGAAAGTAAAATGGGTTCTTGTGGTAGACAGACATCACAGAGGATCTCCTGGGGAAGTCTAGGTATTGAGGACATTGTAAAGGAGATCCCTGTTCAGGGATGGGTTTGGAACAAACAACCTCTAAGCTTCTTTGATTTTCTAGTACAGAGGTATCAAACATCTGCAATGCATAATACAACTGGGAAATATTGAACAAAATTAATAAAAATGCGATAGAACATAAATAATTTTAATGTGTGGTTTTCTACGTCAATATGCAGCTCCTTATATACAGCTTAGTGGCCCTTGTTTCTATTTGAGCTGGATGCCATTGCACTAGTACTGTCATTATTATTACTGTAAGGAAAAGGAGAAGAAGACGCTTGAGTTGTGGACTTCAGGACACAAGGTCAATTCAAGCCTTTATTATTACAAAACACTGTATTTGGGCATTTGGGGGATATAAAGATGAAGTAATAGCTAACAAATATAACACTCTAATGTTTACAAAGCATTATATATCTATTATCTCATTTGAGCTGTACCTCAAGCCTATGTGAGGTTGGTGCTATTATTATCCCAATTTTATAAATAAGGAAACTGAGGCAGAGAGATAAGGTTGATTCTCCCAGGATCACATAGCTAGTAAATAACTGAGGCAGGATTTGAAATGGGGTCCACTTCACTTCAAGGTCCTTAAGCAGTTTACAATTTAATAAGAGATGGGAAGGGTCAGGATATATATATGTAACTGCTACAAAAAGGAATATAATAAATAGAAGGGGTAGGTCTGTACAAAGTCTTATGATAAATGTAAAGAGAAATAGGTCATTTTTAGCTGGGGGCAGGGATCAAGGAAGTCTTCATGGTGAGGGTACTTGATTTGGATCCTGAAAGGAGGGATTTTAAAAAGTGGAGATGGTGGTGGGAAGGAGTCCATTCTGTACATATGGGGGACATTACAGGCAAAGACAAGGAGCTAGGTTAGGGCAGGGTCAGAACAGGGGATAATGTATAGCCTGGTTTGGCTGGAATGGAAAGTAATCATGGGTTGGGATAGGGGTAGTAGGATAAGAACAGAAGAAAGGGAAGGAAGGACTCAAAAGTCTGCCTTGCTGAAATGGCTGACCATACTTAGTTAAGTACTTAGTTAAGAGCTCGGATTGCTCTCACATTCACCTACTCAAGTCAATGCTTCCTCAAGGACTAGGAAAAAAACACAATGGTGAGAGAACACAGGGGCCGACTAAGGTGCTGGGACCAGCCTAAATAAACCCTTAAAGAACTTAAGTCCAGAAGCAGATCTTGGGACAACCAAGATAAATACCTGTATGGTCAATATCTTCTAATAGGCACCTTCTTCATTGCCTTCTCATATTTACCTCCACCAACTTCCCTGCTCTTTTATTTTTGTAAAAGATTTGGTAAAAGGCCATCTTTTAAGTGGGCTGAAGATTAATAAGGACAGCAACACACTTCTCCGGGATTCTCAATAGCTAGTGAAGATAGCAGATTTCTAGGGTAGACTCCTTTCCCAATTTGTCCTAAATCAGGGAAAAGATTTATTGCTATTCTTGGTTAGATACAAATTAAGCTACTTTTAATCCCATCTCCTTCCCATTTCCCCCACATACTACTGCTTTGTAACCTAAAACAAGCCAACAGGTATGGCATTTTGCTGGTGGCAGGACCTTCCCAAGCCATACAGTACTCTGGTCCAAGTTTTAATAAGGCAACAGGTCCAAGCTATTCTTCACAAACTTTTGTTTGTGAAC
>NW_020954556.1:9680286-9680394 GCF_900497805.2 Vombatus ursinus | reverse complement strand
ACATACCCAAATGTATTGTGTTTTGAGGTGGAGGCTCCTTCTCTCAAGTAGGGGAGAGAGAGACACAGAGACAGAGACAGAGAGGTTCAGACACATCTAGACCTTACC
>NW_020954556.1:9677787-9680247 GCF_900497805.2 Vombatus ursinus | reverse complement strand
ATTCTAGTGGCAAAAGAAAAGAGTAGATCATATAAGTGCCTGTGTGGCTAAGCATTGTAAAAAGGTCAAATGAATGGACACAGTCTTCTTGACTTCAAAGCAACACGTCTTAAAAACCACCTGAAATATACTCAAACGGATCTGAGACCTCATGGGATTGGAGTTTCAAGGGATATCACAGGTTATACAGTCAAACTCTAAAGATAAGGAATCTTAGTCCGAGGGAAATGAAATGGCCTGTCCATAGGTGATAGTAGGTGTCAAGGGTGAGATGTGAACCCAGATTTTCTGAATCTAGAGCGGGGATTCTTAACCTAGGAGCCATGGTTTTTAAAAAAATATTTTGATAATTATATTTCATAATTCATTCTCTTTGTAATCCTATGTATTTTATTTCCTGCATTTAGAGACATTATTCTGGGAAGGGGTCCTTATGGTTTCACTAGACTACTAAAAGGGCCCATACCACAAAAAAAAGTTAAGAACTCCAGGTCTAGGGTCAGTTCTCTTTCCATCCATTAATCTGGACACTCCCTCTAATGAGGGAAATCAAAACCCATCCACGTCTGTCCACCATGTTCATGTCTTCCCATAAGTTTATCAGGGGGTGGGGATGGGGGGGGGAGCCTTCCTTACTTTTTCCTGACTTCTTGAGGATATCAGTGAAGGGCTCTTGCTCTCTGTTATCCTTCACCCTCACCAAAAGGCCAGCCCATCTTTTCTTCCTATTATACATTTCCCTCATGACATGTTTTTCATGTGTTTTTGGAAATCTTTCATTTAGTCATATATTAAAGGATGATCACACCCATGTCTCTTCATTGCTTGTGCAACAAAGAAAAAATTACTTGAATAAGGAACAAATGGAAAATAATACAAGAATTTTTAATGGAGGAGGTAGAATTAAAGAGGTGTCTTAAACAGAATGTGGGATTTTGAATGGTAGAGAGAAAGGCTCTCCAGGTAGAAGGAATCATCTCAGCAGATCCACACAGGTGCTTATGAGGATGGTATCACCATAGGGACACAAGAAGAACACGACGGACTGCGTCAGAGAGGGCTCATGATGGGAGCAGTAAGAAATAAGACTGTCTTCAACAAGCACTATGGGGAAAAGGATAGCACCTTTATATAAAGAAATTCTGAGCTGGAGGGTAAAGAATGTGACCATGGTGCATTCATAGCATCATAGACTTAGGACTGGAAAGGACCTCAGACCTAGCTCAACACCTTTCTTTTTCAGTTGAGGAAACTGGCCCAGAATGATTTGGCCAAAATCACACAGGTAATAAGTGGCAATGGAAAAACTTGAACCCAAGTCACTTCCTGTTAAGACACATCAACAAGGAACATGGATGAATACACCTTAGAAGTAGCTAGGTGGCACAGTGGATAGAATGCCAGGCCTGGAGTCCAAATTCAAATCCTGCCTGAGATTCTTACTAGCTAGCTGTATGACCCTGAATAAGTCACTTAGTATCTGCTTGCCTCAGCTAACTCATCTGTAAAAATGACGTAATAATAGCCCCAATCTCCCAGGGGTGTTTTGAGGAGTAAACGAGACAATACTGGTAAATTGCTTGCAAATCTTTATGTGCTATGTAAATGTTAGCTATTGTAATTATCACAAATTTTGAAAAATCAACACACTAGGTCTGTTCCTTATAGAGCCAATTTGATGGACTACTTGGGATATAACTTCACTAATTAACATAAACTCCATGTTTTTACATAAATATTAGCATATAATATTCTGGAAAGCACGAGGCAGACTATAGTATTCTGTAGACTGCTAGGTTTGGAGTCAGAGGGACCTGAGTTCAAATCCGTGTACTAGTTTTGGGATTCTGGCAAAGTCCCTTTATCTTTATGTGCCTCAGGCAGCTCCTTAGGACTGACATCTACTAAACCAGGAATTCTTAAACTGGGGCCTAAAGAACCGTAGTCTATGAACTTGAATGGAGAAAAAAAATGCATTGTTATTTTCACTAATCTTTAACTAAAATTTCACTTTTCCTTTAATTATTTAAACACATCTTTCTGAGAAAGGAACCACATGGGTATCATCCAGCTGCTAAAAGAACTGTATTAAATCATAAATAGGTTGTGGTTCCCCATTCTGATAAAACCACAGAGCTTTCACATACTTAGGAAATATTCCAGAACACCACTCCCTCCTCCTTCCTTCAAAACTGTGATTTCACCCATGTGAGTGCTTCCTCCACCAATCCCGAATGCAACCCCTCCTTGCCTTAATAAATGGTCCTCATGAGTTGCTGTAGCCCAAAATAATTTTAGGGCTGGAAAGAGCCTTAATCATCTGGTCTAATCCCTTCAGTTGAGCCTCAGAGGGTAAGTAAAGTGCCTTGGTTCTTTATTAGGAAGCTAGTTATTGAATGGGGCAGCTAGGTGGTGCAGTGG
The DNA here is from genome assembly GCF_900497805.2 of Vombatus ursinus. Taxonomy (NCBI): domain Eukaryota; kingdom Metazoa; phylum Chordata; class Mammalia; order Diprotodontia; family Vombatidae; genus Vombatus; species Vombatus ursinus. The sequence continues at coordinate 9,677,826 of NW_020954556.1, read as the reverse complement.
AGAGAGTGCTAGGCCTGGAGTCAGGAAGACTCATCTTCC
>NW_020954556.1:9663841-9677683 GCF_900497805.2 Vombatus ursinus | reverse complement strand
TGACTGAACAACAAGTCAGTGGAAGAGTTTACAATATTGGTCTTCTTATTCTTTGTGCTAGTGCTCTCTTCATTCCCTTGGCTACTTACAGCTAATAAAGACTTTCCCATTCCTGAAAGGGAAAAATGAGGCATAGGTTTGTTGAGTCAAGTCTGACTCTTTGTCACCATTTGGGGTTTTCTTGGCAGAGAAAGTGGAGTAGTTTGCCATTTCTTTCTCCAGCTCATTTGACAGATGAGGAAACTCTACCCACTTTGCCACCTAGCTGTCCCCGTGATTTAGAAAAGGATGTAAAAGATATTATGATCAGATGATAAAAGGTTCATCTGGTAAATTACATAGCTGCTTCTCTTTCTCCTATACCAATCTAGATGCAGTTCAACTCACTGTCATTGACTCTATCTTCACTAGAATATATACATTTTTGAAGGAAACAGGCCGTTTTTTGGTTTCTTTGTATCCCTATCACTTCTCAGTGCCTGACACAAGGTAAGTAAATACTTAATAAATGCTTGTTAATTGATTGTCGGAGGCAGAACAGTATTCAGATCCCACTACCTATCTTGTTTGTTTACAAAGTCTCTCCAATTTAGAAGATGGGGGAGAAAGGAGGGCATGGCTTAAAGTTGGGTTGGGTGGCAACTTTGAGGATTGGGGAAGGATGTTAAAAAGTATTACCTCTTCTGAGAAAGACCACAACCTCCTCTCAGCCCACACACTTTCCATTTCTTAATTCCCACCCACCGCTTTAGACAAACAGACCATTGATCCTCTGCTTAACACACACATAGAGTCTTCTGGCCCTCTCTAGATTCCAAGGTAAACTCCTGGGAGTACTGTTCCCTTTAGGGCCTCAGGGTCCTCTGCCCCAGGGACTGACTTCCAAGTTACAATATATTTAAATTTTCTAAGCACTTTCACATTCTTTTTGTACACACAACAACTTTACAAGGTAGAATAAACATTCCTCTTTAGTTAGTGTTGTCTAAATTTTCTTACACCTAAGTGTTTGTATAACTGGGAGCAGAGAATTTAAGTGATTTGCCTGGTGTCATTTATTAAGTATTTATTAAGCACTTACTATTTAACAGGCACTATACTAGGTGCAATAACTACACACACCCACACAAAATAACTAAATACAAGGAAGGGATTGGGGCACAAGAAATGCTTCATGTAGAAGATAGTGCATGAAGGGCATTTTATTTTATTTATTTTGGGCTAGGCAATGGGGTTAAGTGACTTGCCCAGGGTCACACAGCTACGTGTTACGTGTCTGAGGTCACATTTGAACTCAGGTCCTCCTGACTCCAGGGCCGGTGCTCTATCCACTGCTCCACCTAGCTGCCCGCTATGAGGGGCATTTTAAAGGAAGAGAGGGACATGATGAGAAGGAGGCAGTGCATTCTAGGCACGTGGGAAGGCCATCAAAAAGAAATGCAGACGGGAGATGGAAGATGAAGTCACGTCTTGAGTGAGGATAGAGCAGGTCAGTTTGTCTGGATTGCAGAGTAAGGGAAAGGGTGTAATGTCCAGTGAGGCTGGAATGATAGGCTGAGCAGCTAAGTGGTAGGACTAGAATCCAGATCGTCTGACTCCCAGTCCTGGGCTGAAGATCCGCCCCAGGCTCTGTTTCTAGTGCTAGGTACCATAAAACACTGGTATGGCTACAATGCAGAGGGCAGACCTGACCCACTCCAATTACAGTCTGTTTCAGCCATAGACTGACAGTGCTACCATGCCTGCTTTTATTGACTCCTTGGCTCACTCCCCAAATCAGCTATTCGAAACCTCCTTTCTGCTCAAGTTCTGAGCCTCGATTACAGCTTACAGCTGATGACCTCTAATGATCTGTTTTATTTCACGGAGAAGGTTAAGAACATTTGGCAGAAGCAGTGGCACCCCTCTCCCCAGAACCCGTCTTCCTTCCCTGCTTTGAGACGTCCTTCCTCCTCTCAAAAGTTAACTCACGAGAATGGCTACATCTGGGCTCTGCCTTCCGTCTCTTGTTCACCTCATAAGAATCTTCACTTATCTGCTCTCTGGCTCTAGTGTGTTTTAACCTTCTACTCTCTTCCTTCCCGCCTATCGTTAAAATGCTCAGATTTCCTCTTTGATATTTCAAGGAGCTGTGATTTCCTCGTCTGGCTAACTCCAGATCATGACCCCTCTATAATTTAGTAGGTAGACTCTGAGAGTTATTGGGACAAAAGAATTCATCATCCCTTGACTACCTCCTATCATATCAAAGAATAAGAATATTATTGAGGTAAAGGGACAGACACAAGGGAAGGAAGGACAAGAAGACAAGGACCCCCATCCCTCAAGTAGTTCACACTCTAGTTTTGGGAGATAAAGCTAATACATATTCAACTAAATTTTATACACACACACACACACAAAGTGATATATGTATGTATGTATGTATGTATGTATGTATGTATTTGTATTATTGCATTTGATCCCCACAACTATGGGGCAAGTATAAAGAGCACTGCTCCCATTTTACAAATGAAGCAACTGAGGCACAAAGTAGTTAAGTAAGTTATGGACCGTCAGAGTTGGAAGGTGCCTTAAAGAGTACCTAAATCACAGATTTAGATTTAGAGCTGAATTCATTTAATCCAATCCTCTCATTTTCAGATGAGACTGAGGCCCACAGAAGGTGTGTGACTTGCTCATGGATACGCTGCCAATTGTAGGTAGGCTCCGAACCCAAGCTTTCTTTCTCCAAAGTTCAGTGCTCTTATTATTTGTACCCTGCTTCCCAGCCAAGATCACTCTAACTAGTAAGGAGTTAAGCTAGGACTCTAACCCATGTCTTCTGACCCCAAGTATTCTTCCCATTAAAGTAGGCTAAACTTTAAACTATGCTAAGTTGTATGGTTCATATAAAATGTAATATAAACTGAATCTAAATTATTCAAGCCTATGCTTTGAGGTTTTTTTTTTTTTTTTTTTAAATCAACTAGCTGCCCTGGACATCTCTCCCTTACACTTTTCCAAATTCCTTTCTCTATCTATAATCTCCAGCACAGCCCCACCCACAGTAATAAGTCAATCTATTTACTAATCCTCCTCATCTACCCACATCCCCCATATATACTGGAATACCTCTTTTTTTTTAAATCGATCTTCTCCTTCTCTTTAGTAATTATTCATTCAACAAATTATAAAGCTACTGTGTACGTGAGAATCACTGGTGGGAGACAAAAAAAAAAAAACAACAAACTTAAAAGCCTCTGCTGCCCTTAGGGTGCTCACATTCTTATAAAATTCATGGCTAACACAATCAGCATCTATTAAGCACCTACTATGTGCCAGGCACCACGTTAAGTGCTGGAGATACAAAGAGGGGAAAAGGATAGTCTTTGTTTTCAGGGAACTTATATTCTAATGAAAGAGACAACATGCAAAGAACTATGCACAAATAAGACATACACGGGGTTAAATTGGAGATAATCAAATGAGGGAAGTCAAAGGTGATTGGTAAAGGCTTCTCATAAAAGGGATTTTAGCTGGGGACTTTTCAAAGTCTTCCCATTCCCTTTCCTCATCCCCCTTCTTACTCTCATTTCTGCATTAACTCACATAATCTTTACTATAATCATTCACTTACCCACATATTCCTTCACTAAAGAATTCGTTCACAAGGAGGCTTGTCTCCAACGCTGTGCCAGAGTGGCAGGTTCCCCCCAAGCTGGTAAGGCCTTGAGTCTAAACCCAGTGATGGGCTCAATAAAAGACTCGTGTACCTGTTCTGGGTGGACCAGTCAAGATAACTTCAGAGAAGTCAAGCCCCAGGGGGTTAGTCACCTGGTGATTAACTCTTTCTGCCACAAAGCTCAGGAAACCCCTCTACAAAGGCACCCAGGGAGTATCTACACCAATGAAGTCAGGGATCCCTGAAGTAATCCCATAGAGCTTTGTTCTCTAGGTATTTGTGTATTTTGTCTTGTCTCTACCGTTGTGAGGACTTCGGTCACTGTTTCTGCTACTATTGCTGTTAGATGGACACATGCCTCCATAATGATCTACTCCGCTGTTAGTAAATGGGCTTCATGGGGGCATCAGCATGCTGCTGGGTGCTAGTAAAAGGCCCGCAGTATCAGAAAAAACCTGTACTTCTTCAATCAGTACCAAGAGAGTGGGGCTGAGGATGTCATTCACCTCCTAATAACTATTCTTGATTATTTCTAGTTATAAGAAGAAACTTGACGGGGAAAGCCCTTTCTAAGTGGGGAGGGGGGTGGAGAATGGTGGTCTAGGGGTGTTTACAATCCTGGCACAAACTCTCCAGCTAAATGAGGGGGCAATTGTGGGTGGGAGAGGAACTCAGGGTGGCTTTGAAAGGAGCTCAAAAGGAAGGCAGAGCAGCGCAGCAGGGCTCCGGGAACCCTCTGTAGACGTTTTTTATTACTTTATTTTGGCTTTGAAATGGAACTGAAAACTTACTTTGGTCTGGCAAAGGCCAGACCAGATGGGGTGAAATCACCAAAGCCCCTAGTGAGAACTTCCCCGTGTAGATGGGTCTGGGGGAGTGGGCAGTCCTGGAAAACCATAATTTCATGACTGTTTCTCTCCCTCCCCATAGAGGGAAGGAATGCCGAGGAAATGGGGAGCAAAGGGGTGGGGGAAGGGGGGACCAGGGGAAAGGAGGCCGATACCCCTAAGCTCTGCAGCATTCATTAGCCTCTCCAGGCCTGGGGGATTTGGAGTTAGATAGGCTTTTTTTTTAAATGGAAGGAGGGAAAGGAGGAGGAAGCATTTTGCATGCAAATTGGCGGCTGCCAGAGGATCCCATTAAAATGTAAAAACTCCACATTCAGCCCGACAAAACGGTGCAAACTGCTGTGTTTGCCAGAGGGCTAGCAATAAAGCTCCCAACAAAGGGGCTGGGGGAACAATGGCGGCTGAATGGCCTCTGTCAGCAGGTCCTCTCTCTCGTTGCCATGGCGACCCCACCGGGGCTTACTAAAGGTATTTCCTGAAGAGAAAAGGCAGCACACACATGCCCAGCAGCCCTGCTAATCCTGACAGGAAGCCCTCGCCATTCAGCAGCCCAGGGGCTTGGGGGTGGGGGGGGTCAGGGGTCTGGGGTTTTGTTTTGTTTTTATTAAAAAAAGATTTCTGTCTTTTGTGCGTCTCACCTCGTCACTGTAATTTAGCACAGGGCCTGGGCCCAGGCAGCAAATGGTCTGGGGGCTTTAAGGTCCCCGGCGCCCTCCCTCCTCTCCTCCTCTTCCTCTTAGTTCCTTTAAGCCGCCTGTGAGAGAGGAAACAGTCTGAGCTCCTGCTGCTGGGGTGCAGGGCATCATAGGACCCCCAACATCCCAGGAGTTGGGAAGATGCTCACTGGCCAAACCCTTCCCAGTTTCCCTGGCAAGTGGACATCCAGTTCTTGCTCTGACACCCCCCACCAAACACACGCACACCAGTGAGGGGCAGTCTCATTAGGCAGTCCGAGCTACTGGGGATCGCTCTAATGAATTGCAAGACACTAGTATTTCCTCCCAGAGCCCAAACCTGACTTTCTGAAGTTACTTAGAATACGTCTAAACTTCCTTCTAACTCTTCTGTAAGATAGTCAGTCCTTCATATACAAAGCAGACAGCCCTCAGGTTCTCCACCCCTACCCCCTAGCTTCCTAGTTCAAGCTGTCCATCCCAAGTTCTCATTGGACATGAACTCAAGCCTTTTCCCATCCTGGTTGCCCTCCAATGGGGGCTCTTCAGATTATCAATGTCCTTCCTAAAGTTAGGTTCCCTGAACTGAACATAATATTCCAGATGCATTCTGACCAGGGCTGAGTACAGCGAGACTGTCACCACGACTATGGTTCTGTACACTATGTCTCCTTTTTTAATTCAATCTAATATAAAATTAGGTTTTTGTTGTTGGTTTTTTTTTTGTCTGCCATGTCACACTGTTGACTCATATGGAGCATGCAGTCTACTAAAAGCCCAGGAGGATAAAGAGGAAATGGGAGTGGGAGAGAAAGGAGAGGCACAGTGACCCCCATTTGGGAAAACAGTCAGAACGTTGGTTGGGGTTGGAAGGATAAGAAGTGGTAGGCCTTGTGAGGAGGTAGAAAAAGAAGAGGAGAGTTAGTGAGGAAGAATCGCAGGGTAGAGGAACTTTATAAATTGGGGTGGTGGCCTCCGAGGCCTGCTTCTAATAACATTCTATGCTGGTGGCCTTTCCCCTTCCTCATCCATACCTTTCCTCCTCCCCTTCCCACAAATGAGTGTGGTTCTCTCCAGTTGTGGGCAAGGGACTGTAATTAAGTGATTAGCAGAGGAATGTGCCCACCCAATAACAACTTTTAAAAGACTCTCCCCCCAAAACGACCCTCTCCCCACACTCACAATCTCCCAGGTTCACTTCGGACAAACTGGAAAACAATGCTGTCCTCATGCCCAGGCTCCCCAAACCAAGATCATAGTCTCCTTCGTTCCTGGTCTTGCCACCTCACCAGGATGAGGGATGGGTTTGGCTGAAGAAAGCCTGCCTGGTCTCTAAATACCTAGGATCCCAGAGGGACACGACTGTTCCAGGAGGTAAGTTTACTTACTAGATGGTGCAAATCGGTTGACATGCCTACCAACTAAATTTGTCTCTATTAAGTCTGGATCCAAATGGATGTCGCTGCCTTGGCACCTTCAGAAAAAAAAAGTCAAAAGGAATGCTTCTGGAACCAGTAATCCCAGTGTGGCTGCAGCCCCTTAGGATACTGAAGGAAACTTTAAGAGAATAATAATGCCTTACATCACATAACGTTATGTCTTTTACATCTCTGATCTCATTTAATCCTTCCAACTCAATGAAATACACACACAGGTATTATTATGCGCATTATTCAGATGAGGAAATTGGGGCTAAGTGGTTTGCTGTAGCCCACACAGCGAGTGAGCAAATGAGGACTAGAGCCTTATTCTTCCGACTCCTAGGCTGAATGCTGATAACATCCTGCAGAAAATAGAAAAAAACTTCCATAGTTGCTAAGGCATTAAGCCTGACATTTACATGTTGTTTATCTTCTCCCCCCTTCCCCCACGTGTAAATTTCTAGAGGGTGGGATTATTTTTGTTTAGTCTTCGTATGGACTAGCACGGTGTTTTGCAAATAGGGATACGAATTACTGTAATTTTTCGTTGATACGTGTACAAACTCCCAGATAATGAAACTCCCCCTACCAATTCAGATCTTCTATTCAATTTACAATCTTAAGAGTGTCGTCTACTGAGGGGTTGAAGGGATTTGCTCAGGGTCACAGAACCAGTATGTACTTATAAAAACTCCTTGTGGACGAGTTCTTTAGGGGACTTGGAATTCTACTCTTCCTCAGCCGTGCAAACAGTAAGTGCTTAATAAATGCTTGTGGAATTGGATTGGATTGCAAAACCAGCTACTTCCAGAGGCACTGAGGAATGTGCTAAAGCCTCAATCAGTAAGCTAAGTATCCGGAGAAAGCAACCAAATTCTCTCACCTCAACCACCTGTCTTCCCTACCAAGATTAACGACTTAGATTTAATTGGAAGGAAACAAGCGTTTATTAAGTACCCACTATGTGCCCAGCAGTGTGCTTAAGGGCTTTACAAATGTTACCTCATTTGATCTTCACAACAACCCTGTGAGGTAGGTGCTGTTATTATCCCCATTTTACAGTTGTGGAAACTGACGCAGACAAATTAAGTGACTTAAGTGTTTAAGTCTGGATTTGAACTCAGATCTTCCTGAGTCCAGGCCCAGTCCTCTATCCACCGTCTAATCCAGATGGCATCTAACAAGGCTTCTTACAAGGGTCAATTTTGTGAATAGGTTGGAGTGAAAAGTTTTAGGGTAGCCAGCTCGCCTGCCCTCTCCTGCAGCTGCAGAAAAAAACAAAAACAAAAACCCCACTTTCTAAGATGAATACAATAGGCTACCAACTTAAGTACAGCTTCTTATTACAAATAGCAAGGTCTCTTACTTCCCTTAGGTCATATCAGGGGAAATATTCCTTAAACTTGTAGAGAAGTTGGGTTGGGGGGAGGTGGAATGTGAGGCCGAGAGAAAGCGGGGTAGGAAGGGATGTGTGGCTGAAGGACCCTCCCACCATTATTGGCCCAGCTGAGGTCTCCCAGCGGTGTGTCTGCAGCTGCGACCTGTCATGAACTTCCTGGTCTGGGTTCTGTAATGGAAAGATCATTAAGGGTGGGGGGAGGGAAAAATAGGAGATGAATCAACAGGAGAATGGTAATACCGCTGCGCCTACTCACCGCGGTTCTCTGACCCTAAAGCCTGGTCAGGTTCCTTCAAAGAACGGAATGTAGAGCTGCCTTCCCCCTACCAGGAGCCCCGCTCTCCTCCTAGCTAACAGGCTAACCTGGCTCACTCCCCTGCCCCTTAAGAGACGTTGTTTGGGAGTAAGAAATCGGCTCCAGCGGGCCAAGGATGAGAAACTCCCATGGCCAAGCATCAGAATCCTACTCCAAAGCTCGGAGACTAACGTGGTACCTTGGAAGTCCCGAGTCTGGCCTGAAGGGAATGAGCTCTACCTGCCGTCTACCTGAGAGAAAAGGAATGACAGGACCTGGACATTCTCAGTACGCGTTCCCACTCCTATCTCTTCAGCCCACAGCTCTCCCAGGCACGGATACGACACAAGCAGCCTGCTTTTTAAATTTCTTCACGTGGAAGATTACATGATCTGCTTTTTGTTTTTAAAGAAATCGAGATGGTTAAAGCGTATAGTCTTGGTATCTTCCTCTTACAAATAACTAGCATTTAGATAGTATTTTAGGTTTGCAAAGCACACTTCTTAAATATCTCACAACAACCCCAGGTGGTAGGTACTATTATTATCTTCATTTTTACCTATGGGGACACTGAGGCACAGGGAGGGTAAGTAATTTGCACAGGGTCACACAGCTAATAGAGTCTGAGACCAGATTTGAACTCAGGTCTTGTTGACTTTTAAGTCCAGTGCTCTATCCACTGCACCACAGACCTTCTGTTCTGAGGTGGTAGGGTAGGGGTAGGTCTAAGAGGGATGGAAACTATTTTCATTTCAATCCAACATTTACTAAAGGGCGTATTTTCTGCAAAAATACTGCTCAACAATGAGAATAAAATGAAGACAAAATGAAGACTCTTTCCCCAAAGTCTTATAATCTAAGGAGGGGATGGGATATGGAAGAGGGGATCTAGAGACAGTTCTAATTATAATGTGATAAATGCACAGGAAGTGTGGAAGAGAGGGATTTCAGGAGGGATCTTAGCTGGGGGTGGAAGGAATTAGGAAAGCTTTAATGGAGGAAGGTGGTGCCTTGGCTGGGGCCTTGAAGGAAGAGGTGGTTTTCAAGAGTAAGATGTGCAGAACAGCACCTGGTATACAGTAGACACTTCATAAATGCTGACTGTTTAGAAGGAGTGTGTTCTCGGCATGGGGGATATCTGGTACAAATTCAGGGAGACAGGAAGAGCAGGACAAGAAGATGTAAAAGGGAATATAGTGTGAGATAAGGCTAGAAAAGTAAATTGGAGTCTGATGACGGAAGGCTTTATATACCAAGCAAAAGGGTTTTTACTTTCTCCTATAGGTGATAGCACTCCAAATTTTAAAATACAATAAAATGGCCTGTGTATTAGGAATATTACTTTGGTATGAAGGATGAATTGAATTTTCATCTCTCCTCTAGAATCCCCATGAATCCTTAATCTCCCTTGATCCTCAGTTGCTCGGGGGATTAGAAAATGGTATGGTTCCTCTGAGCAAATAACACTCATTTTCAGCAGTTTCAATGCACCACCCTGCTTCCTGACTGGTACTTGTTTTTCTTCCAGGGATGTGTGATGGTATCCTAAGGGGGCTTACTTACACCCACGTCCCAGGCCCAATCAAACCCATTTAAATCACAATATTACAAACTTTCCTTAAATCACTTGGTGATCAGTTTTTGTCAGTGACTTGGATAAAGGTTATAAATAGTATGTGGACCAATTTTCAGGTGACCTAGAGATGGAAGAGATAGCTAATATACTGAGTAATAGAATCAGGATCTAAAATTAGCTCGGTGGGTTAAAATAATTAGCTGAATCTAATTAAATGGAATTTTATATGAATAAATGTAAAACTTTATACCTGGGTTTAAAAAATCAACTGTACAATAACTGCTAATATTTATACAGCACTCTAATATTTCCAAAGTGCTTTTCATCGATAATCTCATTTAATCCTTACAACAATTCACTGAGATAGGTGTTATTATCCCCACTTTACTGATTAGGAAACTGAAGGCCAAAGGAATTAAGTGACTTGCCAAAGGTAACAAAGCTACTAAGTATCTGAGGCAGGATTTGAACTCAGGTCTTCCTGACTGCAAGTCTAGCAGTCTCTCTTCAGTGCTACTTAGCTACCTCTACAAATATAGGATGAAAGACACATGGCTAGACAACAGCATGTATAAAGGCTGTAGTGATCCCTGAGATGACACCCAGAATGGTGGCTTAAAGGTCTGGATACCAGGATTTGAATCTTGACTCTGCCATATATTACTGGTGTGATATTTGGCAAGTCAATTAACCCCTTTGGGCCTCAGTTTCCTCATCTGTAAAATGGAGGGAAGGGTTAGAATAGTGGGATTAGACAGTTTAGGAGGCTCCTTCCAATTCTACATTGATAAACCTATGACCTAGGAGTTTTTGTGGTCTGCAAACTCAGTATGAGTCAACTTTGTAATGGGGCAGCCAAAAAATGCAAATATAAATTTATATGAACTGTACTTTGCTCAGATAGGATAACCAGCTGTCTTTATGACTTAGGAGATCTGTTTAGAGGATTGTCTGAGCCTTGAAGGGGTTAAGTGACTTAGCTTCAGTCACATCTATGGCAAATGTCGAAGTGAGGTTGGGACTTTTGAACTTAGGGCTCCCCAACAAAGTCCACAAGTAAATTCACACCAAGTCACAATGCTTTCCTACTGTTACTTCAGGCTGAGTCAGCAGAATCAAACTGCCTTGTTTAGACCATCTCTGAATTATCGCTGGGCACCACATTTTAGGAGCGAGAAAGAGAACCTGAAGTGAACTAATCTAATCCAATCAACATTTATTAAGTGCCTACTCTGTGTCAGGCACTGTGCTAATCAATGGGGATACAACTAATAAAAAGAAAGCTAGTCCCTTCCCTCAATGAACTTAGAATCTAATGGAGGAGCTTAGAATCTAATGGGCCTGAGATGGACAACCAGAATGGTAAGGGGGCTCATCACATGATAATGAGTTGAAAGAAGTAGAGATGTATATGGCCTGAGAGAAGGAAAAGACTTAGGAAAACATGATAGCTGTCTTCAGGTATGGAGAAACAGGACTGCACTGGTTTTGTTTGAGGGCAAAATTGTGGGCAAAGGGTGAAAATTCCTGAGGCAGATTTGTCTGATAATAGGAAATAACTTTCTAGTAATTAGAGCTGTCTGAAAGTGGCATAGACCACCACGATGAGGTAGTAAGTTTCCTGTCACTGGAGGTTTTTAAATGGAGGCTGGACAGCTAATTATTGGGAAGGATTTGACTCGGGGTTGGACTTAGATGACTTCTGAGATCCCTTAAAGTTTTAAGATTTGAAAAGTGACTATTTGAGGACATGTCATGATAACATGGCATATTGGAATAAACATGTGTTGGAGGTAAAGAGAACTGGATTCTGTTCTAGGCACTGACACCAATGAGCTCCATGACCTTGGGCACGTTAATTTAATCCATTGGGCCTCACGATCTATAAAAGGACTTAAGACCAGGTGAAATCTAGGCTCCTTTCTAGTTTTTTTTCCATTTATATGGCTTTTTATTTTTTGTTAATCTGAACCTGACAAACATCAGCAAACACGAACATTTCCATGCACAAAGAAGAGAAAAAGAGGACTGTCTATGGAACCTTGAAATTCTGTTACATAAAGCTTGCTTTTTAAAAGGTATACATGATCTTAATATGTTAATTTCCTGTCTCTCTGTGTCTCCCTCTGAACTTCCTTCTGATGTTAGTTTTTTTTTTTAATGCTTTGATGGCCACTTTTCCTTTCTTTTTTCCTTTTTTTTAATGATATCTCTATAATTAGCCCCCCTCCTTTTAAATTACCTTCTCCCAACTTAAAGAAAATAAAATATCTTTCTTGTAACAAACAAGCAATCAAGCAAAACAAATCCACACATTGTTCATGCCTTTAAATATTTTCTCATTTTGTAACTTAAGTCTGTTACCTTTCTGTCAGCAGATGGGTAACATGCTTCCTCAGTGGTCCTCTGGAATAGTGATTGGTCATCGTATTGAACAGAGAGTTAAATCTTTCAAAATTGTTTTTCCTTTACAATATTGTAGTCACTGTATAAATTGTTCTGGTTCTGCTCCCTTTGTTCTATATCAGTTCATGCAAGTTTCCCCAGGTTTCTCTGAATCCATTCCTTTTGTCTTTTCTTGTGCTGTAATACTACTCCATTACATCCATGTACCATAATTTAGCCATTTCCCAATTGATAGCTGTCCCCCTTTATTTCCAGACCTTTGCTACAACAAAAAGTGCTGCTATAAAAATTTTTGTACATATGAATCTTTTCCCTCTTTGATCTCTTTGGGGTATAGACCTCAAAGTGGTTTCACTGGATTTTAATTCTATGTATGCACAGCTCAGTCATTTTTTGGGTAGTTTCAAATCATTTCCCAGAATGGCTAGACCAATTCACATCTCTACCAACAGTGAATTATCATGGCACTCCAACCAACAATTGCCTTTTTCTTTTTATGCCATCTTTGAGGATGAGGTGAAAGCAAGGTTGTTTTGATTTGCATTTCTCTTAATATTAGTGATTCTGATCTGCTTGTGATTATTGATTATTGTGATTATTGATAGCTTGCATTTCTTCTTTATGAAACTGCTTATTCATATTCTTTGACCATTTATCTACTGTGTATTAGCTCTTAGATGACTTTAAATCTTGATTGAACAATAGGCATCACTCAGAAACCCCTAAGGTGGCATCAATCTCCATCTAGTACACAGGTAAGGAACTAGCTGTCAACTTAATTTCATCCTCCCTAAAATGAGATGACATTGCTTCGGTCATATATTTCTAGCCATGCCATCACAAATCAATACTCTCTTTAATAAAAACTTTTTTCTTTTAAAAACAAACACCAAGTAAAACAGAAGGGAAGGAAGTAGCTCTAAACTGCATTTCATGCTCCCTAAAATAAGATTGCTTTGGTCATGTAGCCCTTTAACCATAATGGAGCCCCCCCAATACTCTCAATAAATGTTGATGATGAGAATTCTTGTCCTTCTGTCCCTCTACCACAACTAAAATGAGGCAGCCTGATTTCACGGACTGTCCTCCATACCTGGAATTCTCTCTCTTCTCATCACCTCCTGGCTTCCTTCAAGTCCTTGATAAAGTCCCACAATCTACAAGAAATCTTTCCTGATTCCCCCTTATTTCTAGTGCCTTCTCTCTACTGATTATTTCCAATTTATCCTGAATATAACTTGTCTGTTCATAGTTGTCTGCGTATTGTCTCCCCTATTAGACTATGAGCCCCTTGAGGGCAGGAATTGTCTTTTGTCTTTGCTTGAATCCACAGCACTCAGCACAGTGCCTGGCACACAGTAGGTGCTGAAGGTTTTTTGTCTGACTAATTTCTTTGAAAATGCATTGAACTATGAGTCAGAAAACGGGCTAGAGAGTCTTGATTCTGCCTTTTACAAGCTATTGATGTGACCTTAAGCAAATCACTTATCTTCTAAGCTTCATTTTTTACTCATCTTTAAGACAGGAATGATACCTATCTTATCTACTTTACAAGGTTG
>NW_020954556.1:9646475-9663807 GCF_900497805.2 Vombatus ursinus | reverse complement strand
TTGGGAGGAGCAAATGAAAAATGTGCAAGCACTTTGTAAGCTGTAAAAGCACTATATAAAGGTGAGTTGTTTGTTCAGATGATGCCTCTGAAAATGATAAGAACCTCTAACAGCTGTGAATTGTGATGAACACATTTATTCCTGAAGTAGTTTTTAATGTTCTTTTATAGTAGCTACTATATGTGGTTCTCACTAGGATCCCACTTGACCAAACAACTGGAATTAGATGGAAAATGTTCCATAATTTCTAGATTAATGCTGGTTTTAAATGTAATCTTTAAGCACTGTAGCAATCTTAAGTACTCAAAGAATAAAGGTAAACTTTATCAAATATCAATATCAAAGGGAGTTAATTTTACTCATCTATAAAAAGGTGTTAGTTCAGACACTAGATACTTGTCTCCTCTAACTCTAAACCTGACCATGTGACATTCAGGCAAGCGTGTGCTGGTAAATGTTTAACAACCAGCCCTAGAGGATGGGGGTATGTGTGTGCAGGACACAATTTAAGTTTAATCTAAATTATTATCATTTTCTCCATCACTTTCTTTTTTTTTTAATTTTTTTAGGCAACTGGGGTTAAGTGACTTGCCCAGGGTCACACAGCTAGTAAGTGTCAAGTGTTTGGTCTGAGGCGGGATTTGAACTCAGGTCCTCCTGACTTCAGGGCCAGTGCTCCATCTACTGCGCCACCTCGCTGCCCCTCCATCACTTTCTTAAGACTAAAAAATCAACACAGGCCTGACTGTAGTGTTCATTTCCAAGGTATAAATGTTCACACTCAAAATCAACTAGTCCTGGTATGAGCTGGGACTAGCACTCTACTGGTAGATAAAATAAAAATAAAAAAGTGAATAAACTGATCATATTCTTCTAATAACAATGCAAACATTTAAGTACTGGAGATATTAAGACAGTACTCAGCTGCCCTTGATGAATTCAAGTCACCTGTGAGATATTAAGACAGTACTTAGCTGCCTTTCGATGAAGTCAAGCCACCTGGACCAGATGAACTACTTCCTTGGGTCAGATGTGACCTTGAGCCCCTGTCAATGATATTTGAAAGATGACAGGGAAAAGGGTGAGGTATTACAACATCAGAGGACAAATTTTCAAAATTTCCCAGTTTTTTTTTAAAAAGGGAAGAAAACAGACTATAGGCCAGTGAGTTTGACTTTGATTCCTGAGGAAATTCTCCAACATTTCATTAAAGTGATGTTTGGAGAAAGTCTAGAAAAGGAAGCAGTGATTACAAAGGGCCAGCATGGCTTCATCGAGAACTGGCAGACTAATCTCATTCGCCTTTTTTTTGGGGGGGGGGGGATCAGGATTACTAAACTGATAAGAAGAATGCTATGGATAGAATTTACCTATATTTTAGCAAAGCTTTTGAAAAAAACATCTCATACTCTTCTTGAGGAAAAAATGGAGAGATGTGGACTAGGTGGTAATACAATTGGAGGGAGTCAGAACTGAAGAGCAGTTATTTATGGTGCAATGTCAACCTGGCAGGAAGTTTCTGGTGAAACACCCCAAGGCTCTGTATTTGGCCTACTGCTATCTGACATTTTTACCAATAACATGAATAAAAGCATAAATGTTGTGGTCATCAAATTTGCAGGTGACACAAAGCTGGGAAGTACAGCTAAGGCATCGGATGACGGCAAGCAAGAACACTGGGCTGAATTTAAAAAGATGAAGTAAGTTCTTTAGGGATAAATGTAAAATCTTGCACTTGGGTATAAACAATCAATTCGACTAATACAAATAGGGAGGTGTGGATAGACAGCAGTTGTTCTAAAAAAGAACGGGATGGAGAGGGCTTTAGTGAACTGCAAGCTCAGTAGGAATCAGCAGTGAGATGTGACAGTCAGAAAAAAAGTAATGTGATCATGGGCTGCATTAGGAGGGATAAAAATGGTTGTGAGAACTGGCTGAAGGAACTGGGCATGCTTAGCCTGGAGATGAGAAGATTGGTAGTAGTGGGAGGGGGAGGGTGGGAACAACACAGATGATACCTGTCATGAAGGAAGGGCAACTAGGTAGTACAGTGGCTAGAGCACTGGACCTGGAAATAGGAAGATCTGAGTTCAAATATGGCCTCAGACACTTACTAATGTGTGACCCTGGGCAAGTCACAACCCCTAGTTGCCTCAGTTCCTCATCTATAAAATGTGGACACACTGGAGAGGGAAATAGCAAACCATTCCAGTATTTTTGCTAAGAGGGATAAAGTCAATGAGGTCACGTAGAGATGGAACAAGAACAAGAACATATGGAGGAGGGTTAGATTTGTTCTGTTTGGCTCCAGAGAAGGCAGAACCAGGAGGAATGAATGAAAGTTGCAAATTGACTAATTTAGGCTTGATGTGCTTGTCTTGGGATGTGGTGGATTCTTCCTTCTCGGAGGTCTAAAAGCAGAGACTGAATGACCAACCACTGGTTGAGTATGATACAGTAGGAGATTCCTTTGGGTGTGGATTGGACTAGATGACTGATGAAATATCTTTCAACTCAAATTCTGTAATTCATCCCCATTTTACAGATAAGGGAAATGAGGCTCTGAGGAAATTGTCCATGATCATATGTTAAGTGTCCAAGGTAGAATCTGAATGCTAGACTTTTGAGTTCCAAATTCTATCCCTCCCTCCCCACTCCTAAGGCCGTAAGCAATCTGACCTAGGTCATACATGTTCAATCATATAAAATATTTTCACATTAGTCATTTTGTACAAAACCTGGACAAAAAAAAGAACGAAAGAAAGTGAAAAATGGTATGCTTTAGTCTGTACTTAGATAGTATCAGTTCTTTTTCTGGAGGCAAATAGCATGTTTCATCATTAGTCCTTTGAGATTGTCTGGGATCATTGTATTGCTAAGAATAGCCAAGTCATTCACACTTGACCATTGTACAATATTGCTGTTACTGTGTACAAGGTTCTTCTGGTTCTGTTCATTTCACTTTGCCTCAGTTCGTGTAAATCTTTCCGGGTTTTTCTAAAATCATCCCGCTGCTTATTGCACAATACAATTCCATCACAATCATGTACCACAACTTGTTCAGCCATTCTCCAATTAATAGGCATTCCCTCAATTTCCAATTCTTAGCCACCACAAAAATTACTGCTTGTTAATTCATTTTAACTACATCATACTGCTTAACCTAAATCATTCTGTCACATACCCATAAGCCTTCAGAATCTCACAGAAATTTAAAGTTTAGAGGTAAAATATCAGTGATTTTTCAATTCACTCCAGTCCATTTTCTACTCAGCTATCAAAGTGATCTGCTTGAAGCTCAGGTCTGACTGTATCGCTCCATAGCACCCTTTACTCCTTTCTATTTGCCTTAAGATCTAGTGACTGACATCCTTGCTATTCTCACACAATACACTCCATCTCCTGTCTGTGCATTTCAACTATCTATCTTCCACACCTGGAATTCTCATCCCTCCTTATCTCTGCCTCCTGGCTTCCTTCGAATGTCAGCTACAATCCCACCTTCTTCTACAAGTAGCCCTTTCCCAACCTGAATGCTGTTAATGCTTTCCCTCTGAGATTATTTTCTATTTATACAGTATATATCTTATTTGTACAGTTATTTGCATATTGCCTCCCCCATTAGATGATAAGTTCCTGGAGGGCAAAAGACTATTTTTGCCTTTCTTTGTATCCCCACTGCTTAGCACAGTGACTGCACATAGTTAGGGCTTAATAAATACATGTTGACTAGACTGCAGAAAAGTCCACTAGCTAACTAATCAGAATTTCAAAGGGTAGTGAAAAACTCTGTGCCTAGAGCCCAAGTTCTCAAAGCATTTTATCTCCAACAAGATCACCTCCCAGATAGCTGAGCTTCCCCCACCAGTCTTTCTTATCTCTTATCTTTTTTCTTCTATTCTTCTAGAATCTCCCTTCTCTTTCTGCCATTTTCTTCATTCCTTTCTACCTCCCTTTGTCATAAGAAACTGACCTTTGTTCTTGTTGTTGTTGTTATATTTTCTAAATCAAATTTTGTTTGGTTCTTGTCCTTAACTTAAAAAACAACAATCAAGAAGGCTGAATATTTTCTATTTCTCTTTTTAAAATAAAATTAAATTACTTTTAAAAGAAACTTATATATTGGCTTTTTGCTGATTTTTTTCTGTGGGTGAGTTAAGTTTCACTTAATACACATTAATTGGACACCTACTGTGGGTAAGACCCTATGTGCTAGGTGGCCAACGGTCCAATCCCTGTTCTGGAGGTGTTTTATATTCTCTTAATACATGTTTGGCTGAAAAGTGGGAGTGACCCCATTGATACAGACTTAATATGGGGTCTAAGAGGACCTTTTTTGATTTCTTTTTCTTCAGGCTTGGTTCTTTCTCACAAAGTAGACAGATTTTAGAGCCTAAGCAAGGGTGCCATGATATCCTGGAATCTGCTATATCTTCCCAAGCATCCAGCATAGCGCTCTGTATACAGAAGGGCCTTAATAAAAGATTTATTGAATTGATTTTAATTGATTCATAAAAGGATTCTCAGGTGTTAAGGCTGCTTTAGGGCCTCTGACCCTTGAAGAAGATCCTAAATTCCCTCTGGATAGAAACTCAGTCTCTGGCTACAGTGAAGCAGCCAACTTCAATGAAGTCTTTGTTCTCTTGGTGATTACATTAAGATAGGGAAAAGTTCTCCACAAGGCAACTCAAAAAGACCTGTCCCCTCAGCACAACCTCACCCTTCAAAGAATAGGATGTCGTATCAGGAACTGGACACCCCCGAAGAGCCTCCTTCACCTTCACCCAAACACACACACGAAGATTCCTTGGGATGTTAGAGCCACAGGACATGGGGGAGTAGGTCTCCATGGAATTGCTGGGACAAACACAGCACTGTTCACCATTTGTCCAATCAATAACCACTAGTACCAGCATCTTTGTATTCTCCAAAGTACTATTTTGCATCTGGTAGGTGTTCAATGAATGAATGAATGAATCAATGAACGAGAAAAATGTCTGGTGAGAGAAATACCTTGGTCCGAGGAGAAGAATATGAAGCTATACTTTGGCTAAAACTTTGTTCATTAAATATGTAACTGGTTTTTTCACCCTTACCCTCCTGGCCCATTACTACCAAGTCTACCTTTCTCCTTGCAGATTTCATGACTACTCAATCTAGGGTTCCATATTCCTACACATTTGACGCCTGAGAAACACAGAAACAATTGCTCAAATGCCAGAGTTGGCTGCTCCAACGGTCACCTCCTCTTACCCAAGCTATCCCAGGAGGCACAGCAGAGCCATAACATGCTAGACAGGGAAAAGGCATTGAATTTCAAGCTCTACAAGAGCTAGTCTCCTTCTTGTACTCCCAAAACAGTGGGTTGGCTCTCTCACCCCTTAACCCTGGCACTTTCTGCTTAGGGGCACTGCTCTATAAATTAAGACAGCGTCATTTCATTTGGCAATATCTAAATCTGACTTAGAGGCAGCTAGGTGGCTCAGTGGATAGAGTGAGCCTGGATGCAGGAAGACCTGAGTTCAAATTCTGCCTCAGATACTTACTAGCTGTGTGACCCTGGGCAAGTCACTTAACCCCGTTTGCTGAAGAATGAAATGGTAAACCGCACTAGTATCTTTGTCAAGAAAATCCCAGGGACAGTATGGTCCACGGGACATGACTGAACAACAAATCTGACTTCATAAATCCTGGATCAGTGGTAGTGGTGAAGGCAGGAGAGGTGAATTCTGGAAGCAAGAATACATTTTAAAGTTGGAGGAGCAATCCCTAACAAGGCACAAGGCTCTGCTTAATTTACTTGGCCACCACCACTGGGAAGAGGATTTTTGTGATATATGTGAGGAACATTCCATCTTTCCAGAAGAGTCAGGAGAAACAGGAGCAGCTGAAATACAAGGAGACTAGGAGAGACAGATAGCTGGATCTTCCAGGGCACCCGGACAATCATGGGGAGCTTGTGGGGACAGGGGAAGCATTTGTCTCATTTTGACGCCCCAGGGAGAGGGAGGAGAAGGAGGTGGAGTCCATGGAGGTGAACTAGGGCCCCAAAGGCCCAGGAGAATTTTTCATTGTAAAAGCAAAACAGGGCCCAGCTGCTGGCTGCACTCTCTGACCCCAGGGCTCAGCCTTGCCGGATAATGGCTCCCCAAACTCACCTCTCCACCCTTCCTTCCCTGGAGTGAGGCCATCCATCATGCACCAGACACAAGCCATCACTCATTGTTTCCGGCCTGGCAGCGACCAAGCCCTCTGCCTGAGCTGGGCTGCACCCCATGACCTTTATGCAAGGGTTAGAAGCTCCGAGAACTGCTGACTAGCCTTCCCAGAGGATAGTGGCCCTTAGTTCAACCGGTGCAGTTTTCCCCAACCACCCAAGCTCAGTCTAAGCCCCTCACGGCAAAAGGAGATGAACTGGTCTTCCCTTCACCCTGACTCTGGAGGGGAAAAAAAAAAGCCTTCTAACAGTTTGTTCCTTTCTTTCCTCCCTGAAGGATTGCCCTGAGAAATTCTTCCCCGCCTCCTCAGCTCAGAGGAGCTGGCTGGCTGGCAAAGCTTGAGTGGAAAATTGGTGAAGCTAATGAATGGTATAGCAATGCAGAGGCAAAAGCCAGGAATACAGGCCTGGAGGGGCTCTGCTGCACTGCCCCAGTGTGGACAAGCGGGGAGACTGGAGCTTGCACTTCACTTGCCTGCCATGATCTGGGTCCTCCTGACCTCTTCTCTCTCCTTTGGACACAAGGAAAAACCCACCCCTTCCAAGATGCACTAGCCACCCCCCTCCAGGCAGGGAGACCTGGGTTGGAGGAAAACCAGCAGCTTAGCATCCAGTTACCACTCCCACCTCCCAGATCTTTTTTTTTTTTTTTCCCCAGCCCCAAATCCATTTTTGCTCTCAGGTATGTTATTCCACATCACCTTTTGCCCCAAGTACTTTCACTGACCTTGTGGCATAGGCTGGAACTTCTTTCACCACCCAATATGAAATGGAAGAAAACAAACTCTTTCCCAGGCAGAAACTTCCTAGGTGGGGCAAGGGAGTGGGGCTGCAGAAATTTCCTCAGAATAGCCATAGGATTGGGTTCCTCCTGGCCCACCCCAGTCAGAAACAGCCCTCAAAACGGGAGCTTACAGTTCCAAGACTGGAGTACACAGGGGGAAAAAGAGCATCAGGGAATGAGACTCGGGGCTCCAGGACAGTCCAGAAGTTAGACAACGGCTCTCCCCTTCCTAACCTCCTCATTTTTAATATTGCACTAGTATCCAATTAACTCTCTTCAAAAGGCACTTTTTACATTCGGTAAGGTGAAGGCAGCTTGAAGGACCCCTGGGAAAGAAGGGGAAGCTTGGCCTAAGGAAGCAGGGGTTGTTATAAGCTTGGGATTGGAGGGTGACGGTTTTGGCACCGGGCAACACAGCCTCTCCCTGTCATGGCAGGTTTGTGCTGAAATATAGAGACAAAGACCTGCTTTGTGGTCCACAGCCTTCAAGGGGACGGCAGTCAGGAATGGAAGCGGTCAGCTTTTCCATCTAACTGCAACTTTTCCTCCCCCTGCCCCAGCTCCTTCAACCAGCCACCAGATTCCTTCAATCAGGGTGGGCGGGCGGAGCTATACACCCCCACCCCCTCCCCCAATAAATCCTTTTATTGGTTGCAGGTTTCTGAGCATAAGAAGCAAAGTACCCTGAGCCAGCCTGTCTCATTTGCTGACCCCCTCCCTACCTCCTGCCCACATCTGGGTCATAGAGGTCCTGAGGGGTTGCCCATGTTATTCTGTAAGGAACAGGGCAGAACCTGAAATCTTGGTACTATGATGCTGGCTTGCTAGCAACTCTGAAATCATTCCCTTCTTGTTCCCCCAAGGTCTAACGTTTGTTCCTAAGAGAAGAGAAGCAGTCTCTCCTTACTAAAATGCCCTGCCCTACCTTTTCTCCCCTCCCCACGACCTGTACTCCTCTGTCCACTCACTAATCCTTCCTTCAAGTTCCCTCTTTGGAACATAAGAGCATAGGCTCTGGTAAAACATGCTTAGTGTCAGAGAGAAGAGGTAAGAGGGAGGGAGAGAGAATGAGAAGCAGGGAGGGAAGGCTTTCCTGGAATCCTTATTAAACTTTCCAGCAACAGCCAGAAAGTGAATACAGGCAACTCTAACCCCTCCCCACTCCCCCAGGAACATTTGTGAACTGCTAGCTAGCCAGCCTCTGCTTTAAACTGGGGGAGGGGCTTCCAATACCAACAAAACGCTCCGAAACAGATTTTTTTTTTAAAGAGGGAGCCTCCCAACTCTTGTATTTTGGGGGCTTAAGGCTTTTTTGTGGGTCTTTGTTTTTGAATTTGGACAAATACTTTTCACATTAGCCCTGAAAGAGACATTAAAGAGATCATTCAGTCCAGCCCTTTGGTGTATCAAGTGGGCCCTGGCCCCTGACCCTTCTAAGGGGTTGGCTTTGAGGTCCCGAATCTTTGCAATCTCTCAGACTTGGGTTCCCCTCCACAGTTTCCCTTAGTAACATTAAAATATGACCTTGTAAGAACTTAGGTTAACACAAGACAATGGCTACTGGACAGGTTTTCTTTAACCTCACAACATGGAGAATGAGCTTATATTTGACCCATTGATGCTCGGGAAAATTCTCCATCTTCCTTAGGGAAGCAGGCAACCCTCCCCTCTCCCAGGTCACACCTAACTTCTTTGGCCCTAACCTCTACACAGTTCACATTTTACAGGACCAGTGACTGGAATAGGGCTGGTTGCTCGTGGGTGTGCATGATTTCCTGCCAGGCTGAATCGTCTTCCCTTCTAGGCTTGGCAGACCCATACTGCAGCCTAGAGGATTCCCACTACATCTGAGTATCTGCATGGCCTTCTGAGCTTCTCCAACTTGGTTCTCTTTCCCCTCTGACTCCCCCACTCGCACCCCACCTTTTAAAAGCCAAACCCAAGGGTCAGCTCAAGCCTGTGCACTCTATCTTTAACATGGCATCAAATAGGTGATTATCACTGCTCCCACCATTACTAAGCTCTGAGTTTGAGTCTGTGCAAAAACAAAAGCCTCGTCAATTTGGCAATGGGGATCCAGAACAAGGAAATTCCAAGCCTTATCCATGGAATTCACACCTTTTTCAGCAGGGAAGGGAGCTTTATCCAGCTCCTCTGGGCACATGCCTACCCCTTAAGGAAGAAGTTAAATGCCTCATCCACAGTCAATGGCAAAGCCAGGATTTGAATCCAGGTCTCCCAATATTAAGTTCAATGTTCTTGCCACTATATTGTTGTTGTTCAGTCGTGTCCACTCTTTGTGACCCCATTTAGGGTTTTCTTGGCAAAGATACTGGAATGGTTTGTCATTTCCTTCTCCAGCTCATTTTACAGACGGAAAAAAAAAACTGAAGGGTTAAATGACTTGCCCAAGGTCACAGAGATAGCTAATGTCTGAAGTCGGATTTGAACTCAGGTCTTTCTGACTCTAGGCCCACCGAGCTATCCAACGGCCATCTAGCTGCTACTAATTTACTCTACCTCTATATCCTTTTATCTCCCTAAGAACCACCCACTCTCCTTGAAGGAAAGTTATGGACATTCCTCAAGGGTCCCTTCCATAAAATGTTATGATCTAATAACTATTAAAAAACCTTGAGGAAGATTTTCAATGTGTTGGGTAGATCTGATATGGAGGATTTATACTTAGATGTGGACAAGAGTTGCATAGCATGAGAGGGAATGAGCACCCCATGTGATTGAAATTCTTAGATCCATTAAAAAGTCACCAAAATGAACTGGCCCAAACTACACGTTCTTATTCTTGTGGCATAATTGTGTTCCTGCATCTCTGTCTCTATTCAGAATCCAACATCTCCAGCTAGGAAGGGCCAGAGTAGCGCCATCTCTTTAAGGTAGGAGTCCTCAAAAATGTAGTAGCACCAGAAACCTTCACTTCAGAAAGCTCTTCAACAGAACCTTTGCAGTAAAATCTTTAGATTTTTTTTTAGCTGATTAGGACTAATTGTACCAAAAACATATCACTGATTAAAAAAAAATCCATTTTCGGATCAGCTTTATTCAGTCTAACAATAATACAAATTATTTATTCATAAAGATCTGATTGGTTGCTATCTAGCCATAAGTGTTTTATAATTGGAAATGACATTGGGAACAATAGCTCATTCTGAAAGCTGCTACACAACAATTTTCATTTTCCCCTTTATTTACATAAGCCAGTAATGTTTGAGATTGTTTCAGTTCATATTTTCACTTGAAAAATTAAATAATATTGCTTTTAAATTTGCTATGTTTTGCTAAATAAAACACATGAGGAAGTATGGAAAGATCCAAGGAAAGAGATGTAAGAGAAACTCAGCAAAACCAAGATTACTCTACATAGTCTTGCATGTCTTCAACTATATGTCTACATAATGTTTTCTTTTTAAGTGGACACATACACATACATGTATTTAAAAAAATAAAAGCCAGAGGTAATGGAACTTCAGACAGGTTTGGAAGGAAACACAGAACAAGAAACTTGTTGGAGCTTCCATTTGGTTCTACTGCATTTTGTTAAATGCTAGGGTTTTTATAGTCTATTTTAGTACTTATTTTGTATATTTATTTGATTTTGTTTTATTAATGGCTTATACTTTTTTTAAGTTGTTTGATCGTGCTTGTAAATGCTTTTGTAATTTTTTCAGAACCGTGATTTTTGTTAACAAAACAGACATTGATTATTAAGGTCTCTGCAAGGAAGCTTAAACTGGAGATAGCTGCTGCCATATTGGCTTCTCTTCCAGTAGTTTGGGATTTGGTACTGCAGCAAAATTTATGGATGTTTGTTTCATCAGGGTAATGGTTGTGAATACTTATCTGTTCAAATATTCTGAAATTTCTAGTAATATAAATGAACACCACTCATTTTACATGTACTTGGCCAAGATACTGAAAATGACAGCCCTTTAGGTTAGACCTCAGAAGTTATCATATCTCATTTGACTCACACCTGAAAGAGAATGCCTTTTTAAATATCTCAGACAAGTGGTTGTGCAGTATTTGCTTGAAAACTTATAATGAGATAGTCCATTCCACTTTTTGGATAGCTCTCATTGTTAGAAAAAGTTCCTAATAATTACATTAAGCTTCTTTCTACATTCTACCCATTGCTTCTGGTCTGCCCTCTGTGGCCAGAGAATAAGTCTGATCCCTCCTACCTGACAGCCCTTTGAATATTCAATGACAGCTAAAAATTCCTCTATAAATCCTCTCTTTTTGAGGTGAAATATCTCCAGTTCCCTTCAACTGATCTTTCTGTCATGATCTCAGGTCCTTTTCATCATTATGGTCAACCACCTCTGGACACTCTAGCTCATCAATGTCCTTCCTAAAAGGTGGTACCCAGAAAAGATCAGGGCAGAATATTAATGGGGCTATCACCTCCATAGGATAGAATATGTCTTCTTCACAATTTATCCTGTATACAGTTTGTTTGTACATACCTATTGGCATTTTGTCTCCCCAATTAGATTGTCCACAGGGATTATTTTATACCTTCTTTGTATTTTGAGAGCTTAGAACCATGCCTGGCACATAGCAGGCTTTCAATAAATGTTTACTAGCTCCCTGACCTTCTCCACCTTAATACCTCTGAGGGTGATTTTTTAAAATGCCAAGTAGGAAAGAGCATACATGATTGATTCTAGACCTGTAACAGTGTTACCTTTTTAGTCATATGATAGATTTTGACCCATGATAGATGATTTCTTTCTGTCAGTTGACAACCCATCGTATGCAAACCATAAAGACCAGGCAGCTCTAAGTCAGTCAACTAGAATTTATTAAGTACCTACTATGTGCCAGGCACTGTTCTAAGCACTGGAGATAGCATGTCCTCAGTCCTCTAGTTTCCAGGGAACAGAGTTTGAATACTTTCTTTTGTAATGGTACCCTCTCAAGTAAATACTATAGGGAACCACCTGAATGGCCCTCTCGATCACCAGTGCAAACTTCAAGCCTGATTGTAGAAGGAGAGCCTATGTCCCAACAGCGTGCTTTACTTCAAAGACTTTGACTAGACATTCTTTCTCTGCTCCTTCCATATAACTCTATTAAGAGCCTCCATTTTGGATAATCTTCCAACTCTAGTCTCTGACCCCTCTTGAAAGAGACATCCTATTCAAATCAACAAGCTAGCAAATTCCCAGCTATGTACACATAGCCTGCTACACAACATACAGGTGTTTTTTGCTTGAGAAACTTACAATTATGTAAGGGAAATGGGAGGTAGGGGATAGAACTTATGCATGAAGATCATGTAGGGGAGGTAGGGGCAAAGTATCAGGGGCATTCCAAGGGAGAAAACACTGAAATGTCCCCAGGTTCCCCTTTTCATCTCTTACCCCACCAGACAAACACACATTCATTTCACTTTTCTGCCATCATCCAAACAAATAAAACCCCATCTCAAACAAAAATAAGTAAGGATCTTTTTGATGACTCCTCCTATTTTAAACAGATAAAGTCTACTAAGACTCCTTCTCTGTTTGCCTTCCACTATATGCTATCACTTCCCTTCTGGACACAGTATATATGCACTGTATTTGACTGATATACTTGACGTTATATATCATTATACCTGAGCTAACCAAATTCTTTCTCAATTGTTTGCCAATTTTCTGCGCAATGACAAGCAGCCAGAGTGTCACAAACAGACCTACTGCTAGTGAACATACCTAAATCTTCATTCTAAAGAATTCTGAGAGCCACTAGCTTCAGTGTCTGCTCCCAGAATCTCTATAAATTAATTTCCATTCCTGAGCAGTTCCCTGGCCTTTTCTTTTCTTTCTTTCTTATTTTTTTTTTAGTCCACTCTTTTTTGACTCACTTCAGATCAATACTAGTCCCATAGAGCCCATTATTCACATTGGGTTATGGAGACTCTTGGTCCTTCTGAGGTCCTTCAGACTTGTATGTGTCCCAAGATAGTTAGCAAGTGTGTCTATGAGTGTGTGATCGGTAGCCCTGGGAGGCCAATTATCAGGTGTGCGGCCACAAGCGCTGCTCTCTTTATCAAGGCCTTTCCTTTGGGCAAATTTGTTCCCAAAAAAGCCTCCACACCACAGAAAGAGAAGGAAACTGGGCTGGGCAAAATCCCACCTGATCTGAGCCAAGTGCTAAATAAGCATTCATATCATTCGTTCATTTGCAAGTCTGACAATCAGGATACTCAGATCTTATTCAGAACTTTAAAATGTTTTCACTTCTCTTAGATAAGGAAATGGGCTCCAAAATCATCAACCAAAACCATCTTCCTCCAGAGGCAGGATCAGAAAGAACACAGGGCTCCCTCCCACACCCTCATGCCACCACACAGTTCACCAAGGTCTCCAGCCTCA
Source organism: Vombatus ursinus (assembly GCF_900497805.2). Classification (NCBI taxonomy): domain Eukaryota; kingdom Metazoa; phylum Chordata; class Mammalia; order Diprotodontia; family Vombatidae; genus Vombatus; species Vombatus ursinus. The sequence goes on along the minus strand of NW_020954556.1, from coordinate 9,650,426 downwards.
ATACTGTGACACGTCACCCAAAGAGGCTGTAGCTCAGACGCCACAAGATTTTCTCCCAAAAAAAACAAGACCCCTTCTCAGCCCTGAGATTGCTCCTCCTCAATAAATCTGAGGATCTCTGTCCCCAACATTCCCTAGGTCATCATCAGAGGCTAAATGCTGAGGTTCTACGTCCTTGATCACTTATGTTGGAGACCAAAGTTTCCCAAATCTTTCCTGGCTGGTCCCAGGCCCTTCTTTTCCTTACCTTGTTCAGGCAAGGTTGGGGCCGGTCTGGTGGTGCAGAGTGTGGCTGTGACCAGCACAGCCCAGAAAAGGAGACCCTTCCAGCTCCACATCCCAGTTCTGCAGTTACAGATCGGTGACAAGGCTCCAGACCTCCATGGGGACTCTACCTGATCCTTGGGCTTGACCCGCCTTCTCAAGGTGTCCCTGGGGAAAGGAAGATCAGAAAGTGGTAAGGTAACATTAGGTGCAGAAGAAAATCGTAAGGGTGGGTGGGGGCAGGGGTCCCCTAAACTATGTTATCATTTTCTCCAAGCTATGCGTAAAGGGATAACTTGTAAAGGCATGGAGGATTAGGGGAGTTATCCCTATCTTGGTACTAGATTCTAGGCACCTGACTTTTTTTTTTAAAGACCGTGCCTTACCTCTTAGAAGTGTAGGGGCTAAAAGACAGAATAGAATAAATAGGGGGTAGGATAGGATGAAGGAAAATATACTTAATTTTTCACAACATGACTACTATGGAAGTGTTTTGCATGACTGCACATCTATAACCTGTATCGAGATGCTTGCCTTTTCAATGAGGGTGGGTAGGGAGAGAGGAAGGGAGAAAATTTGTAACCCAAAGTTTTAAAAACATCATTCCTACTACTGACTGGCATGGGGGCTTTGACCCATTTCATTTCTGATGTGGGCTTGTTCGCCCCTCCTTGGGCAATATTTGAGCCCTACTCCCAGGGGCTGAAAATATTGGTGCTGAACTTAGTTTGGCATAGCCTCTGAACAGTCTACTGCAGCTCAAAACTCCTGAGCTCCAGAGATCTAACAGCTTCAGCCTCTCCAGTGGCTAAGATTAAGGTGTGCACCACCGTGCCATTCTGAACACAGTATGTAACTGTATATACTGCGTATACAATATAGCTATTTATATATGTGTATATATAAATATATACACATACACATACACATACACACAGGGTATACTGTATATACACACATATATGGACACACACACACACAATCCCACATATATACTATGTATATAGTTGTTGTTGTTCTTCAGTCCTTTCAGTCATGTCTGACTCTTTGTGACCCCATTTGGGATTTATCTTGGCAACGATACTGGAGTGGTTTGCCATTTCCATCTCCAGCTCATGTTACAGATGAGGAAACTGAGGCAAACAGGGTTAAGTGACTTGCCCAGGATCACACAGCTAGGAAGTGTCTGAGGCTGGATTTGAAGTCAGGTCTTCCTGACTCCAGGGCCAGCACTCTATCCACTGTACCACCTAGCCACCCATGTATGTGGTATATATACTGTATTTGATGTTCTGCTTTGAATACAAAACCAAAAAGGCCTCAAAATTTTGCCACAAAGTTGCCTCTAAGGCCAGAATTCCAGGAAACCCAGGGTTATATAGGTGACCTCCTAGCTTTGCTGAGTATCACTTGGTCAAAAGCTTTATACAAACTTTTTCAGGGGAAGGGAGGAGAGTGGAAGAGAATCACAAATATCCTAATGATGATCTCAATTACTAGATAGTGAACTGGATAAAATTCTGGACAAGGAGTCAGGAAGAAATCACTGAACCTGGAGTCCATGGGAAGAACTGAGTTCAAATCCAGCCTCAGAAACTTATTAGCTGTGTGACCCTGGATAATTCATCTAACTTGTATCTGCTTATAATAGCATCTACTTCCCAGGGTTGTTGTGGGGGTCAAATGAGATAATATTTGTAAAGTGCTTTAAAAATCTTAAAGCTCAATATAAATGCTATCTTTATTATTATTGTTACAACAATTCACTCAGAGAGCCAATTCCATTGGTGGTGGTGCATGGAGAGGACACAGTAGAGAGGTAGCTAGGTAGAGTGCTACACCTGGAGTCAGAAGGTACAGAATTCAAATCTAGTCTTAGATACTTACTTATCAGCTGTGTGACTCTGGGCAAGTCACTTAACTTCTATTTGCCTGTTTCCTCATTTGTAAAATGGGGATAATATAGTATTTACCTCCCAGGGTTGTTGAGGATAAAATGTATTTGCAATATTACAATGACTAGAGGGACAGCTAGGTGGCGCAGTGGATAGAGCTCCAGCCTTGGAGTCAAAAGGACCTAAGTTCAAATCCGGCCTCAGACACCTGCCACTTACTAGCTCTGTGACCCTGGGCATATCACTTAACCCCGATTGCCTCACCCCCCCCCCCAAAATTACAATGACTACCAAAATTCACTCAGAAAACCAATTCTCCTGGTGGTGATGAGTGGAGAGAGTATGGTGCAGAGAAAAGAGCACTAGTTGGGTGGTTAAAAGCCCTGGGTTCTAATTTAGCTATGTGTGTAATCTTAGGCAAGTCATTTTAGTTTTTCTGAGCCTCAGTTCCCTATCTCTAAAATGAGGGAGTAGAAATAGGTGATCTCTACATTTCCTTCCAGCCCTAAATCCTGAGATCCTATGAAGTAACCTTACCACTCTTAGCCTCAAATTCCTCATTTGTAAAATGAAAAAAAAAATTGGGTTAGATTCCTTACAGGCCTAAAAATTTCTTTTGGTTTTAAGATTCTATGATCCTATGAATAAGGGAGAAACTACTAGTCCTCACTTACTAGAAGAGTCTCAAACCTTTCTAGCTACTAAAGACAACTTTCTTAGATGTTATCATGGAAGTATAGGATGGACCCAAGACTGATGATTAGGGAAAAACACAGGAACTAGAAGGGTCTAGTCCAGCTCCCTCATTTTGTAAATGAAGAAACTCAGGCTCAGGAGGGAAATGATATCCTCAAGGTCCTACTGCTTGGACTTAAGTCTTCTAAGTGTAAATCCAGTGCTCTTTCCACTCTACCCTGCTGTCTGCTTAACTGGGGAGGCCTGTGTAATAAGGCCATGACTCAAGAATGGCTCATTGTTGGCTCTTGGCCAATAGCATACCACCTCTATGACTTCCTTTCTATGATTCTCCAAGTAGTGAAGACAAAAGCAAGGCCATATACTCCTCTGGGGTCAACTCATTGTGGTTAAATATTTACTAAACAATAGGCCTCCTGGGTACCGGGCAGATTCTATCTATCCATTTATCTATCCATTTATCTATCTGCAGGATATAACGATATATTTATGTGTGTATACATAAATATCTTATTTAACATTTATAAAGTATTTAAAAATTAGCAAAGTACTTTACATATGTTATCTCAATTAAGTTGAACCATCCTGAAAGGTAAATGTTATTATCATCATCCCCATTTTACAGACAAGGAAAGTGAGGCAGGCAAAGTTATGTGAGTTGCCCAGGGTCACATAAGCTATTAAGTCTGAGGCAGGATTTGAATTCTGGCCTTCCTGACTCCAGGTTTAGCACTCGATCTACAAGACACGCAGGCAGACATCACACACACACGCACGCATGCACACACACACACACACACACACACACACACACACACATGTACACAATCAGGTGGCTTTCATCCTAAATGCTCTGAGAAGCCATCTAAATTATTTAGAGAATCGCCCTCCCTGGATCATGCCCTACTGTGATACACTGACCTTGCTTCTCCCCCTGAGCCGGGCTGGGCCCCCTGCAAGTGAGTCAGTGCTGGCTGGCAGCAGACTCCATGAATTCTTGGCTTTGGGCACATGTTCTCTTGAGCGAGCACAGGAGTGGGTGAGCGGGCTCGTGTTCACACACACACACACACACACACACACACACACACACACA
>NW_020954556.1:9640479-9646456 GCF_900497805.2 Vombatus ursinus | reverse complement strand
AACTTCAGCCCATTTCAGCTAAGGGGCTGTGTCATGACAGGTAGTAAACAACTGAAAATCATTGAACAGAACTTTTCCCTCTGACTCTCCCTTTCCTGATCCCAGGAGAAGCTGTATGTTCCAGGCATTTAGGAAAGCCCTCACTTACTGATCTTCCATTTTAGACACGGGAGAGAGTGCCTGACCTCCCAAACACAATCAGCTACAAGAATGCTATCCCTCTCCCCCAGGTTTTTGTGTTTGTTCAGACACTATGATTTCATGGGTTCAGGGAGCTCCCCAGGGAGGTAACTCCCTTTCCCAGAGCACATCAGCAGCTACTCTGAAATTCATAGTCCTAGAGGACTGCCTGGACCTAAGAGATTAAGTGACCTGCCCATGGTCACATAGCTAGCAGTGTCCAAGGCTAGACCTGAATGCAGGCTGTCCAGACTCTGACGTTTATTCCCTATTTACTAGGCCTATAGGCATTGTAAAATCATATCTCAAATTATTTTTTCTCCCTCACAACGGTCAGGCCAATTTGGATGACTCCAAAAGATGACCACAGGGTCCCCTGTATTGCCTGTCATCCTTGAGATGAGGAAGGCAGAGAAGGGACAAAAAAGAGTGTCTATTTCAAGCCTTTTTCTCAGAAAGAGCCCAAGTTTCATCTTTCCCAAGTTCAATTTTAAAAATGGAGACAGGAGGAAACAAACTGTGTGACCATGGAGAGAGAAATCACTTGGCCTTTCTGGGCCCCAGTTTCCTTATCTGTAAAAATAAGATGCTGGCCTGTTAAAATAATTTAGACCATTAACCTCAAAGAGGTTACATATTAAATCCGTTAGACTTGTTCTGCATTGCTTCCCATTGCCCTTTACCACCTTCAAATATTGCATGGTTCAGCAGATACCACTAACATCCAGAGATAACAGTTGTGAAAAGAGAGCTATAAAATCCTCATAATGCAACCTTAGTAATAACTCATAAAGCACTTAAAGTCAGTAAAATGTTTTACATGTTGATCCTCACAACACACTCATGAAATAGGTAGTGTGAATATTATTATTCCCATTTTATAGATGAGTCTATTGAGGTTAAGTGATTTATCCAGGATCCACAAGTGTTAAATGTCAGACAACAGATACCAAATCAGATTCCTCCAAATTCTGAGTCTAACACTCTTTCTAACACACTGTCTTCACTTTGAAGTCCCCAGGAAACTTTCACCATCTCCTTCATGCCATCTTGTCCACTTTGCATTAACTAATGAATTTTTACAACCCATTTGGAAGATCTGCATGCCTTGTACAGAGCTTCCTCTGGGGCACATGGTTGTTTGTAGATACTTGCCAAAGAAACAGTCTAAAATTGACTTACCCACCTGTTGGAGGAAAGGCTTTGTCACTAAGAGACATCCAATACAGATCCAGGGGTCATTATTTTCAGTTTCCACAATTCTTGCCATTTTCCCCAAGGTTCTTAATTAAGATTTTGATTAGCCCAAAGAACCCAGATACAATGAGTAGGAAATGAGATATTATATCAAAAAGGGGGAGGGGAAGAGGGAAACTGATAATCTATTGAGGACTCTTCTATCTCTTCAATCTATGATTCTATGCCAGTTGAAGGTCACATCTCAGTAAAAGAAATCTGAGTTGACTGAGGCTCCTTGGGAAACATCTGAGAAAGGACAGGACACCACTCTTGGGTTATTCTTAAGTAATGTAGTGGATGAGGACTAAGGAAATCTGGATTCTAATTGCGGTTTTGGTTTGCCAAAGTTACCCAACCAAATCATTCCTCCTTTCTGGCCTTCCATTTCCTCATGTCAAATATGGGGTCTAGACCAGAAAAACAGACAGATGGTCTCATGTTCTTCCAGATCCGAAATTGCACAATACTATAATGACTCTCTTGAAGGAGGCTCTGGGACTACCAGTGGGTGCTGGCAGAAAGCGTGAACTACTTACTCTATTAAGGGAAGATGGCCTCAGGTCACTTTGTCTGCAAGGGATAGAATGCTAAAAGGCAGCACAATCCAAAATCCCAGATTCACTCGACTATAATCCTAGTCTAGGGAGCTAGATACCACAAAGAAATTCTCTCAACTTCCTTAGTCCTTCAGGACAAGAGGCATCAAAAGAGTGATCTCCTGGATGCAGGGTTACAAACCTTTCTGCTTAACAAACAAAAGGGAAAAGAGCACTGGATGCGAAATCAGAGGTTCTGAGTTCAAATTCTGGTTCTGCCACTTACTAGCTGTGGGACTTCAGACAAGTCAGAGAATCATAAATCTACAGCTAGAAGGGACCTCACTTTGCCCTTTTGGGCCTCAGTTTCTTCATCTATAAAATGAGAAGGGTACACTAGATAACCTGTTAAGGAAGGTCATTTCTGGCTCTAAATCTTTGTTCCCATGATCTTATGAAAAATGGTCACCTTTCTCAAAAGTGAATAGGGGAAAAAAACTTAAGTTTAGGGAGTGGTTGATATGAACATTTAACAAACATTTGAAAGAGATTATGCAGTTCAGCTTGCAAAATTTTTGTTTAACCCAAGGGAAATCCTAATATTTTTCTTAAGTCTTTGAACAAACAGGGTCCAAATGTCCTTGGGAAGAAATACTTCTATCAATGCTTCAAGGATCTTTGATTTTCTTAGAATGGATACTTTTTCTTCCTGGTTTTCATAGAACCATCAGTTTAGAGCTAGAAGGGGCATTAGATGCCATCAAGATGAACCCCCTCATCTTACAAATAAGGAAAATTAGGGCCAGGAAGCTTAAGTGACTTCACAGAAGCAAGAGTTAGAAGGGAATTTAGCAGCCATTTGGTCCAACCAATGTAATCCCTCAGTCCCCAAAGAGGTAAGCTTCAAAGGCAGAATTTGAACCCAGATCCTTGACTCAAGCATTCTTTCCACTGTACCGAACTCCTGACTTGCCTCCTGAATTGATATGGCAGAAAAAAAAACCAACATAATTATCTGGTAGCCAACATCCTGGTTGTAAGTCCCTTTGAATTTAGCAAGGCTGGCCCATGGACAACAGGCCAATAATCCATCACTGGGCCTTTTGAAGCCTTTCCAGCCTGGTAGGACTTGTGTGCCTCTGGAACAGTCTTTAATGCAAGGTCACCTCTATACCACAATGAGGTGTGGGATAAAATAGGTATATAAAAATAGGAACAATAATAAAAGAAACACAAGATGCCCTGCCATATTCTAGGGCCAAATGAAGTAATCTCCCCATAAAGGCCAGGATCTGGGATAAAATTGTTTAGAATATATCTGGGCAGGTAACAACAACAACAACTAACATTTATTTAGGGCCTACTATGTGCCAGGTACTGTGCTAAGTGCTTTACCATTATTATCTCATTTGATCCTCACAACAACCCTGGGTGGTAGGGGTTATTATTATCATCCCCATTTTACAGATAAGATAATTGAGGCCAAAAGAGGCTAACCATCTTACCCAAGGTCACACAGCTAGGAATTATCTGAGGCTGGATTTGAACTAGGGTCTTCCTGAATCCAGGCCCATCCACATTACCACCTAGCTGCCCAGCTAGAGTTTCTATTTTTTTTTTTCCAAAACAAATAAGCGATTTTTATTAATTGTAGGGAGATTAACCGTAAGGCATCTAGGTGGCACAGTGGATAGAGCACTGGGCCTAGAGGCAGGAAGACCTGAGTTCAAACCCAACCTCAGGGACTTAGTAGCTGGGTGACCCTGGGCAAAACACTTAACCTTGTTTGCTCTAGTTTCCTCATCTGTCAAATGAGCTGGAGAAAGAATAGCAAATCAGTATCTTTGCCAAGAAAACCCCAAATGGGGTCACAAAGAGTCAGTGCATCCCTTTGATTGAGTCATAGAGCTTCACAGAGCACGGACAACATTCACAGAGCAAATTTGTTTGGGATTTGTTCTGTGAAGTTTGGATTTAGTCAGAAGGCTGAACTTGAGAACCTTGAGGGCCATATGTGGCCTCAAGGCTGCAGGTTCCCCACCCCAGTTCTAGAATCTGATCTAAAATTATAGGGATGGAGTACCTATATTGCTTATAACTCAGGAGTACCTGTACTATATAAACAAGTATATATAGCCCAGGAGTACCTGTACTACAGAAACAGTACATATACTACATTTGGATCACTTACACAGCTCTTGAGAAGAGAAATGTAAGATGAATTCCCCCAGATGAAGTGAGCTCATCTCAAGTCAGCTCAGGCCCTTCCAGAACAAGCTTCTTGAGTTCGTTCTGTCTGCTTCCTTTTCTCAAGATGCAATGTTTGAAGTACAGAGGAAATGCTCCTTAACTTTTCTAAGGAAGGCCCCAGATCCATGACCCATAGAGATCGAATAGGAGATAAGAATAAAGGGTGAAGGCAGGCACCAGTGAGAAACATTGGACTTGGAGTTAGAAGTCCTCAGCTCAGATCCAGGCTCTGCTAATTATACTACCTTCCTATATGACTTTGAGAAAGTTACTTAACTCTCTGGGCCTCAGTTTCCCCTTTTAAAAATGCGGGGGTTAACCCATACATTCTAAGATTCTTTTCAGTTCAGATCCTATGCTCCAATAGTCTGTGACCCTCAATAGTTATCAGTGGCCCTAAACACACCCTTTATCTGAAGCATTGGCTTTAGTGCAGTGTTTTATTAAAAAAAATAAAATAGGTAAAACAAGTGTTGGGGGGGGCATGGGTCTTCAAGTTGAATAGTCACTTCTCAGGGATTCCAGCTCAGGTGTAGGTGGGTCTAGAAAGATGACCCCCTGATTTCCTTTCCAACATCTAGGACTCTTCCAAATTAAGTATATTATTTATAATAATAATAATAATTATATAGTGCTTATTACATTTTAGGCACTATGCTAAGTGCTTTACAATTACTATCTTATTTGATCCTCACAACAACCCTAGGAGATAGGAACTATTAATTATAAGGTCCTTATTTTAGGGATGAAGAAACTGAGGCAAACAGGGTTTACTCAGGGTTTACTGAGGCAAACAGGTGACTTACTCGCCCAGGGTCACACCACTAGTAAGTATTCGCTGCAGGATTCACACTCAGGTCTTTCTGACCTTATTTATAACTGTGAAAACTGGAAACAAATCTAAATGTTATTGTTTGGTTGTGGAGGATGGATAAATGGACTGTTGTTGTACCCTAATGAGAAGCTGCAGCCCTGGTGGGAAGCCCTGGTCCTATTGTTCATCCTTCATTTTGAAGAGGACCAATGACATCATGGGGTGATAGCTTGACTTGTGTGTGAATTGGATTTAATCGAGGCAGAGCTGCACAAAGTCGTCAGCTTCCTGGGAAAGTCCAGTGGCAAGACAAAAGTCGGGACAGCTGGCGATGGTTTGGGATGCAGTGGATGACCCCCCAGCTGGTCTTTGAAGACCTCGGATGGAGTTCCTTCTCTGTTCTCTTACTAGCTTTGTGACTCTGGTAGGTATTTAACTTTCCCAAGTTCCAGTTTCCTCACCTATAAAGTGGAGAATATTAATTTTTGCACTATCTACCTACCTGTCTATGGTTGTTGTGAGGAGTGCTCTGTAGAAATGTGAATAATGGAGTAATTAATAACTATTTGTTGTTCAGTCTTATCCGACTCTTCTGGCCTCCGGGGACCACAGCATGCCAATACTGTCCATGGGGTTTTCTTGGCAAGGATATTAGATTGCTTTGCCATTTCCTTCTCCAGTGGAATGAGGAAAACAGAGATTAGAGTGACTTGCCCAGGGTCGTACAGCTAGTGTCTGATGGCCCATTTTGAATTCCAGGCCCAATGTTCTACCCACCACCACACTTAAAGGATACATGATTCATTGATGGTGGGTGCCCCTTCTATCCCCACCACAAACTCCCCTTGGTTGTCATGAATTGCTGAAGCTGAAAAAAATACTTCTGCTGATAGCCAAACCCCTGGGGATGCGCCCTTCAGAATCCATCTTGGCTGGTTCTGAGACAATCAACACTGCC
>NW_020954556.1:9634181-9640447 GCF_900497805.2 Vombatus ursinus | reverse complement strand
CCTAGCAGTACCAGCATCATAAAGATTGACAAATATAAAGAGAAATATGGAAAAGCCTATGAGAAATAAGGCAAAGTGGGAAAAGCAGAAGTACTTTCTGTAGGACAATACTAATGTAAAAATACTTGCATGTACAATCATTGGATGTTTTCAAAGAGTACATTGGAGTTACATGTATGCAGCCAGTACCATCGTTAGTATAGGCTGATTTTTTTTAAACTGGAAAGATGAGTAAATATAAAATTTTAAAAATACATAAACAGAAGTTAAGTACCCAAATGAATGTCTTCTCTCGGGCAGCGATCCCCTTCCTCCCAAATGGAGAACACTAAAGCCCCCACCCTCATTTTTCTCCCGGGTTCATTAGCAACCAGGGACAAAGGCTGGTGGTTGTATGGACTGGAAAATTTCCCTCCCAGGCTGCGCCTGGATGTATTCTAATCCTTTTTCTGCAGGATCTGCAGGACAATGGCATCAACCAACACTCCTGGGTTCTTCTACGCTTCCGACAGTGTCTTTACTCCAGGCGTTTCACTAGCTAAACGAGGGGGTTGGACTGGATGACCCCTAAGCTGAGGTCCCTTCCAACTCGAACATTCTATATGTTATGTGATTCTATAGCTGCAGCCGCACTTTCAAAGTGCTCATTGTTGAAACTTTTTAACGTAAGTGAAAAATATCCAGGGGAGAATGTTCATTTCCCTCCAAAATGTGCATCATATTTACCCCCCTACTGCCCCCCCAAAACTGAAGCATGCTGAGAGGGAGCGTGTACGGGGAGTGGCCGGGGAATCTGGACGATCTCTATTAAAAAACTGACATAGCACTTAGCTACAGCTATGACTAAGAGTCAACGTAACAGATATTTGGAGGAGCTAGTCAGCCGCTAGCTGCTTAACAACCCGAGCCGGAGCCCAGCCCGCAGTGACGTCCGGCTTCTCCAGTACGCTGAATACTGACCTGGTGCTAGAAGTATCGGGGCTGGAGCTGCTCCCGACAAACTTCAGCCCTAACCGGGAGGAAATATGTAAACAAGTCATTAGGGAGGCCATAAGGGCAAGTTCGCGGCAAAGGCTGCTCATCCATTCCCCGAAAGTAAAGAGAGAGACCCAAGCCCTGGCCAGTGGGCTAATTAAGTCACAGAACTGGACTTGGTAAGGGCTGTAAAATCATCCTAGAAGGGTGGGGTGGAAAAAGGCTGAGGAAGGGGGGTATGTGAGGGTGGGGAGACAGGCGGGAACAGGAGGGGGAGAGCACCAATCCGCCCAATTGTCCTGAGGCTGAAGGGCAGTCGGTATACCAAAAAAAGCCTGGGTCCGGAGGTGCTGGGAGTAGGGCACATCTGCTGAGGAAACAGTCACCTTAATTACCATGTCTAGAGAAAGTGCGATTTCATTACAACCTCCAAAACTACCGCCCAGAGAAGGAAACCAGAGAAGTGTTTTCAATTTGAAAGAGAGACAGAAGGGAGGGGAGGAGGAGGGAAGTTTGTCTCCCTCTCTCTCCCTCCCCCACTAAACTTTGGACCATAAGGATCTTTCCTAGTTTAAGGAATGGACACACAATCAACACACACGCATACACACCCTCCCTCTGCTTTTCAACCGGCAACCGTTATTTAAATACTAGGTAGGGCAGAGTCACTTTAGTTTCCGGGGGCTGCAATCCAAACTCTTTAAAAAACACAGAGACCAAGTAGGCTTGGGGCAGCGAGAGCAAACACCTCAACCTGGCCCCATTCACACGCCCCCAGCGCCCGCCGCCGCCGCATACCAGCCTTCCAGAGGAAGGGTGGAAAAAGCAACGCATGACTGCCACCGCTGGGGGACGGCCCCCTGGGGCTCCCTCGATGGGAAAGGGGCAATCGGCCTTCCCAGAAAGCCCAAGAAACAGCAGTCCAAGAGCTCAGGCCAACTGCTCCCCCCCCCCTCGAGTTCCTCCTCACCCCCAAAAAATCCAAGCTCCAACGGGGCAGGACACCTTTCCCGTTTTCTTTTCATTCAAAGCACAAAAGTGAAATATTGGGGCTTTAGAGAGTTCGGTCTGCCATCAGTTCTGAGTCCCAGCGGAGTCACTCCCTAAGGGGATGAAGACTGCCACTCGAGAATGGCTTACCCAAATATCTCTCCAGCACCTCCGCCCCCTCCTCCAAAACTCCTATTCCCATTTATTTTTACCACCCAAGATGCCAGAGAGGAGTTCCAATAACCCGGGATCCAAGTTAACCTTCCTCTCTCTTCCTACTCTCATCCATCTCTTAGGTGCAGGAAATGCTCCTGGACTCTTAGGAAAGTGAAGGATCTTAGCATTTTGGGGGTGGGGAGAGGAATAAAAAGCAACAGAGAAATGCTAGGCGCTGTGTTTGCAATGTTGCCTGTATTGGGTGAAATGGAACCAGATGGGGCTCACTGGTGCAACATCTGGAAAACTAAAAAAATTTAAAAGTGGGGGGAGCGAGAGAGAAACCACAGCAACATTTTGTAAATGGGCCAATCGCTTTGGGTCCCAGCAGAAGCAGACTGGTTTCAACCCCCCACTCCCTAACTCCCCCACTCCCACCCCCCACCCAGTTGAGTGAGAGAGGAAAGGGGGATGGGATGAAGCCAACACGGATTGCCAAACTATACAAAGGTGTCACTCTGGAAACTGAGTTTCCGGTCCCCCCCTCCTCTTTTTTTGGCCAGCCCGCCTCTCCAGAAAATCACACAGGGGCCAGAGGGCAAATTAATCCAGGCCAGATCTTTGCCAGAAAGAAGAGTGAGCTTCACTACTGCAAAGTGAACAGCACTGGACAAAACATTCTCATCTCATCTCCCATATCCAGATAGATTAGTTGAGTTGAACGCTCCTCCTCCCTCCTCCCACCCCCATCCACCCCCAACCCACACAAGGGTTTATTCGTCCATTGGGCTCCTTCCAATTTCCCTCAACTTCCCTCCCTTCGCCTCTAAGGAATACTACGTAGGAAAAGATAACCCCACCACTAAAGGAAATACCTTCCTCGCCCTCCCCTAAAACAGACTCTTTGCCATTTAGTGACGCCACCTTTCGCCACCTCCCTAAAAACTAAACGAAGAAAAGCTATCCAACCACCTCTCCCTAACCCCCCCCTACCCCCATACTCATCGGGGCCCGGACTTTACTGGGAGTGGGAAAAAGGGATTAGAAATCGGTCCGATCCAGTGGTCGGACCAAAGCTACCTGCTGCAGTATTGGGGTGAGTCACCACGAGGGGTGGAGTGGAATGCAGCACATTCAAGATTCAGGCACAATTCTTTCGACGTTCTCAGACCCCCGAGCCGCCGGCTGCCTTCGCCCCCGGCCCGGAGGCCGGGGGCTGCAGACTCCGCAGTCTCCCAGAACCCGGGGCGCTACTTTGCGGAGAAGTTGGGCTGCGGGAGGAGCCGAGCTGGAAGGGAGGCGCGGAGGGGGGTAGGGGCGCACAACTGCGAGCGGGAGAAGGGAGAGGAGGGGAGACAAAAGGGGGGAGCGAGGGGTGAGGAGAGGGGAGACCTCCCGAGCACAGCAAACAGCTTAAGCTCCAAAGGGTTTACAGGTCGTTAAGCTAGCGCCAGGAGGATGGTGCAGGCAGACAGAAGGGGATCTTCCTGGCTTGGGGATCTCGAGCTAAGGAGAGGCGGCCTCGTATCTGGAGGGGCCCCAGCCACTCTTACCTCTGTCTGGGCTGCTTTTCCCCTAGAGGAGAGTCGGCTGCAGCTCCAGTGGTTGGGAGTCTGGGTCCCTCAAGTTGTCTAGCCGCTCCGGGGACAGAACCCGTCCCCGCGGGGCCACAAGAGCCCCGCAGCCGGTGCACAAGTCCCGGGAGCGGCCCCTACACGGCGCCTCCAGCCCCGGCGGGAACAATGGGGTCGAAGCGGGTGCCCGCCGGAGGGGGGGAGGGCGGAGGGCTCTCCCCTCCGCCTCCTGGGGTCTCTGGACCCCCTGATCCCCCTCCTCCGGAGAGCCTGGGCTGCGGACGGCTCACACCTTCAGCAGCCCGGGCTCCATCTCCCGGCAGGGGCCCTGGCTCCGCAGCGCGCCCAGGCTGTGACGGCGGTGGCGGCGGCTACTGCTGCGGTACAGATCCGAGTGTATGTGTGAGCACTGGCAATATATCCCCAGGACTGGAGGAAAAGTCTTCAGTCACAGTTGTTTCTCCAGCTGCAACGGCTCTTTGGGGTTGAGGGTGGCGGGGAGAGACGAAGTCCTCGCAATATGTTAAGCCTGGATTCTGTGTCTTTTCTGGACGCTGTCTTAAGGCGATCCAGGTACACTTCCCTGGGTTCTTGGCGCGCTGCGGCTGAGCTCAGGTCCGGGCTTTTGCTCAACCCCTGCCTACTCTCAAGGCTGCTCTTGCTGCTGCTTCAGCCGCTGCCCGCGTATCCAACTGGAGCGCTTTTAAGGCTATGCGCCTGGAAGGCTCACTCACTGCCTCACTCACTCAGACGATACTCTAGTCCCCACCTCCATCTCCTTCTCCTCCCCCTGCAGCTGCCTGCTGGGCCTTGTAGTTCCTTTACCACTGCTGCAGAGGAGAAAACCAAAGCTGGGTCGCCCCGCTAGTCTCTCAGACAGCAGCTGTGCTCTTGTTAGATAAGGGGTCTGCACATTCCATATGGGACAGTGTTGTGCAAAGTTTTTGAGTCAGATAGAAAAAGTCGTTCCTCTAGGAGCATTTAGTGGAAAAGATCCCCGTCCATTCTTCATTTGGACACACATTATTCCGTCATCATCTTAGTTCAGGTTTTTATTACCTTCTCTGGACGTTTATGTTCACCTCTCCAAATCCCCAATGAATCCTTCACACTGCTGCCAAAGTAACCTCCCCAATGCACTGCTCTTATCATGTCCTTACTCTACTAAAAAAAAAAAATTTTACTGGTCCCTCCTTTAGTAACTAAAAAGAATAAAGTTAAAGCAACTAGTTCTGGCATTCAAGAAACCTCACAATCTGCCTCTAACTGCCAGCTATGGTGTAATGAGGAGGGTCCTGAATCTGGGTCAAAGGAGCTGGGTTCAAATCCTGATTCTACTACTCTCTTCCTCTGTAGCCTTAGGCAAGTCATTTTACCTCATTTTCTTCATCTGCAAAATGAAAAGGTTGGATTAGACCAAGAGTTCTAACGATATTATGTGTATGGCAAGCACCCTTTTGGGAATCTTTGAAACCTAAGGACCCCTTCCTGTATTTTTTTTTCAGTCTAGGTCTCCCTGCCTTGCCCAGGCTGCAAGTGTAGTGACCGCTCAACAGTCCTGATCTCAATACTAGTTAGCATGGAAGTTCTAACCTCCTCGTTTTCCTAACCTTGGAAGATTTGCCCATCTTTAGGCAGCCTGGTAGTTATAACAGGACTCCCCCCCCCCCCAATAATTGTGCTATATTTTGGACACGGGACACAGATTGGCTTGTCAAATGTTATAAATCAGGGCTCGATTTATTGTTTTGCTGATTGCTTAGACTTAAGAAAGTGATGGAGAAAATGTTAATAATGCAGATTAAAGATAAAATAGCGATCTTCTTTTGTAGAGCTGGTTGTTAAACATTTACCAGCACACCTCTGATTTTAACCCTGTTACAGCTTAGAGTTCTCCAATTTAGTCTATCAGCCTCAGCGTCTTCCAATAGCCGCGATTACAGGCAGGAGCTGCCACCACTTCCAACCAGAATAATGTTTTTAAATGTATAAAATAAAACACATAGGATTTCAAAGGAAAATAATATTTTTAAGTAGAAATATTAATTTTTTTAAAAGCCAGGTTCAAGGACCTGCTGCATTAGAACATCTGTAAGGCTCCTTCTAACTCCAAATCCCTTGATCCTACCTCCCCATATTCCTCTTTTATATTCTACACTCTCCCCAAACTAGATTATTTCCTTTCTCTGTTCTAGTCCTGCCTTCTCCAGTCTGGGTGTCAGGATTCACAGGAGTACTTCATACTGGCACGGACCACATTCTCCTTTCCAACCTACATCCCTGCCTCTTGAAGATTCTCCCTTCTTTCAAGACTCAATGCAATGATTGCACATGTACAACCTGTATCAGGTTTGCTTGCCATCTTGGAAAGAGGAAAGGGGAGGGAGAAAAATTTGAAATTCAAAATCTTATAAAAAATGAATGTTGAAAACTATTTTTCATGTAATTGGAAGAAATAAAATACTATAGAAAAACTTTTAAAAAGGTATAAAATAGGGGTAGCTAGGTGGCGCAATGGATAGAGCTGTGGCCTTGGAGTCAAGAGGACCTGAGTTCAAATCCTCCTCAGAC
>NW_020954556.1:9632507-9634057 GCF_900497805.2 Vombatus ursinus | reverse complement strand
CTCAATGCAGGTGCTCTTTTAAAGTTCTTTGAAGTCTTTCCTTCATGCCCTATAACCTTCTCCACTGCCAAGGTGAAAGGATCATTTCTCACAGCACAGATATCTAGACATTTCTTTTGTACTTTTCATACTAACCCTTGTACCTTTACCTTAGTTATTTATGTATATCTTTTAAAATTATTAGTTCCTTGAGAGCAAGGTCTTTATCATTATTATTTCCAACGGATAGCCCAATACTGTCACATAGCAGGTACTTTAACAAATGTTTGGTAAATTCAGTTACAGAATTCACAATGACTGTAATAAAATAAACGAAGGGGCTGAAGAAGTTGTAGACCTGGAGTCAGAAAGACCTGACTTCAAATCTAACCTCACTCACTTAACAACTGTGTGATCCTGGGTAAGTCATTCAATTTCTGTCTGCCTCAGTTTCCTACCTGTAAAATGGGGATAATAACAACACCTATCTTAGAGGTGTTGTAAGGATCACATGAAATAATATTTGTAAAGTGCTTAGAAAACCTTAACACACTCACAAATGCTAGTTATTATTATGATTATAACTACAAAATGCATAAAGTATCTGGGGACCAATCTGCTAAAGTTATACAAAATACTTGTATAGATTCAATTACAAAGTACTCCTTAAAGAAATAAAGATCAGCTTAAATAGTAGGAAGACAATTCAGTGCTCAGGCAGGGTTATGCCCATATAATAAAAATCACAATCCTACCAAAGTCAGTTTACAATTTCAATACTCTACCAATCAAATTAGCAAAGGTATACTTTATAGAACCTGATAAAATAATAACAGAATTCATTTGGAGAAACAAAAGATCTAGAAGATCAAGAGAAACAGGCAATGAAAAATGTAGTAATGAAGGGAGAATAGTACTTCCAGACCTCAAATTATACTGGAAAATGGTGGCCATTAAAACCATTTGGTATTGGTTAAGAAATACAGAAGTAGTTCAATGGAACAGAACAGACAAGGGAGATTCAGAAACAACGAAACTCAATAACTCAATGTTCAATAAACTTCTAAACATAAATTACTCTGGAAAGTAATTTATTTGAAAAAAAAAGTTGAAGAAAAATGGAAAACAGTCTGGTAGAAATTAGGTTTAGACCAACGTCTCCTGCCATATTCTTAAGTGAAATTTAAAAATGGATATTTGACCTTAATTAGAAGAGAAGCAGATCATATGCCTCTCACAATTTTGGGTAGATGTATTCTTAATCAAACAAAGGATAGAGGCAATTACAAAAGATAAAATAGATAGTTTTGATTATATGAAATTGAAAAGCTATTATATAAACAAAATTTATAGAATAAGAAGGGAAATAGTTGAGTAGGAAAAAATCTTTGTAGCAAATTTATCAGATTGGTATCCAAGATAAATAGATATACATATACATTAACATATATGTGTATATGTAGACAACAAATAGACATACTCATACGTACATAAAAATATACATGTATGTGTGCCCATACACACATATGTGTATTTGGAGAGAGAGAGAGAGAGAGAGAGAGAGAGAGAGA
>NW_020954556.1:9618983-9632490 GCF_900497805.2 Vombatus ursinus | reverse complement strand
ATGGTCAAAGGATATGAACAAACAACTCTAAAAAGAGGAATTGTAAAACTATTAACAACCATAATGGAAGAATTCTCCAAATAAGAGAAATGTAAATCAAAACAACACTAAGATTCCACCTTACACCCAGAAAATTGGCAAAGATGACAAAAGATGGCAAGAACCAAGGGTGGAGTGGTTGTGGGAAAACATAATGCATTGTAAGTGGAGCTAGGAATCCACCACCATTTTGGAAGGCAATCTGGAATTACACAAAGTGACTAAAAGTCCATACTCTTTGACCCAGAGATTCTACAACTAGATTTATGCCTTAAGGAGATCACTGATAAGAAGAAAATGTCCATATACACCAAAACATTTTTAGAAGTACTTTTTGGGGTAGCCAAGAACTAGAAACAAAGTAGATATCTTTCAATTAGGGATTGACTGAACCAATTGTGATTTATGAATATAACGTAATATTACTGTGCTATAAGAAACAACATATGATGAATATAGACTTATAGGAACTGATGCAGAGTGAAATAAACAGAGCCAAGAAAACAATATACAGAGTGACCACAACAGTGTAAATGGAAAGAACAACCCCAAAACAAGTGAGTGTGCAAAATGATAAAGAACAAGCATGCCTCCCAAGGAGGTATGAGAAGACATCCCCTATCCAACTCCTTTGCAGAGTAAAGAGATCCCTGGTTATGGAACAATTATATGTTTTCAAACTTTTAAATTTTTTTCCCTTTTTTCCCTTCTTTCTCTTTTTCCTTAAAAAAAATACTTATATGGCATGGATCTCTAGGAAGAGAAGAAGAAATGACACTAGGAGAAATTTTTGTGATATAAAAACAAACAAAAAGATAGCAATATAATTTATCTTAAAAATTCAGTCATAGAATGTAGACTTGGTAGGATGCTCAAAAATTATCTTGACCAATTTACTCAATTTACATATAGCATATGTAGGCTCTCCAGCTACCATCCCAACCTTTCAAGGCTCTAGTGTTAGCCCTAAGGGATTAGAGGTATATTTCTAATTTTATAGCTCATGAGCCCGCACAAGTATACTTCTTCCATGATTATCAGTTGATAGCAAATTATTCAACTAGACTTAATTCATTTTCACTTATGGAAATGGGAGAAGGGAGGGTCAGAAGACATGTGGGGCATCTTCTCATCCTTTCTCCTCCTCCAGATTGCTACATTTATATGTACTCATTTGATAGTTAACATAGTGTGTCATTATCATTATTATTATTATTTTTATGGATGCATCTTCAATCTTCAAACTAGATGCTAAGCCCTTTTAGGGCAAGGATCAACTCTTTTTATTTGCAGTGGAGGACAACATTTTGTTTTCAGTAGATGCTCAATAAATAAATATTACTGTTGATGATAATAATGGTGGAAAGGTGGTGGGGAAAGAAGAGGGGTAGAATAAAGCTTTCAAAGGGGAGGAAACTGAAGTTAAAAGAACAGAAATTATCTTCCTCTGATCATGAAAGCAGTGACAGATTTAGGACAAACGCTGCATTTCTTTCCCATTGACTCCAGGAGTAAATATGGTACAGTAGAAAAAGTCCCACATGTGAAGTCAGGAGAGCTGAATTCAAATATTAGCCCTGTCATTTACTTGCAGTGTGATCTTAACAAAGTCATGTCATCTCTTTGAGGATCAGTATCCTTATTTAAAGCCCTATTCTGAGGGGCAGCTAGGTGGCGCAGTGGATAGAGCACTGGCCCTGAAGTCAGGAGGACCTGAGTTCAAATCCGGCCTCAGACCAAACACTTGACACTTACTAGCTGTGTGACCCTGGGCAAGTTACTTAACCCCAATTGCCTAAAAAAAACAAAACAAAAATATAAAGTCCTATTCTGATACCCCCATTGTGGTTTGCATAGTAAGCCCTTGTAGGTCCTACAAAGGTAGAAAGATGTTGAATACAGGCCCCGTACTAGAATATAGATTTGTTATCCAGGGACCAACCTACTTTAGCCAATTGCTAAGTTCAGAGAGGCTCATCACTAGCGTGGGTGTAGGATTATGAATTGTTTATCCATACTAACTCCAAAACTTTCTACCAAGTCATAGGGAATTGTATTCTGTGTTTTGAGTCTGGAGAAGTCACTCACCATTGATGAAATCATGAATTATTGAAATGTTAAAGTCTCCTCATATATAAAACAGAGGAAATAAAGCCTGCTCTATGTTCTTCCCTGGATTGGTGAGGGGAAGTGCCTGTAGAAATGTGAACTGAGGGAGTTTTTTGGACCAGTCTTGTGCTTTCATTGGTTTGGGGAATCCTGACGAGAAAACTCCTCCTACCAATGTAAATCAGTTGCCCAACAATTTATAGTCTTAAGAGGCTGCCCGGGGGCCACTGAATGGTTACATATGCCCAGGGTCATATGGTCACCGTGTGTCAGAGGAAGCACCTGAGTCCCAGAATTCCTGACTCATGGGCTCTCTTTTGGCCTTGCTTGTATCACAAGCTATTATTTTTCATCCTAATTCTTTCATTCATTTATTCATTCATTCAATAAGTGTTTGAATGCTGAATGAACACAGATGATTGATTAACTTCCTTCTTGTTAGGTATAGGCATGCTACTGTATCTAATCTTCCCATCAATACTTAGAAAGCAGAGCATTTCACAAGGTTTTAAATACAAATGAAGTATTATTTTTTTCTTTAGATCTGGGACCATTTTTAGAGTGTCCTAAGCCTGGAAAGAGACTGGAAATATATACTTTTGGTTTTCATGAAAGGAGAAAAATCTAGTGCTTCTTTATTTTACAGTGAAAGCCTCACCCAGCCAGAGGATCAATAAAACCCACAGATCATCCTAAGGCTCACTTTAGTTTTAACCATTATTCTAAAATCTCAGCACCAAGGCTTTTTGCTAGAATGGTGTAACATCCTCCTGTGCTTACTGTCTTAATTCACACTGGAGTAAGGTTCTAGGGGTAAGCCTAAGGGATTGGGATTACTGCCACTCATAATTCCTCATCCAGTGTTCTCCCCTAGATCAATCAACTAGCTGAAGTTTATTTGCTTTTACAAAAGGACTTTTACTGAGAAGGCATAGTAAGAATATTAGTTATAAAAGTACCCCCAAATCAGGAGGCTTCCTCTCTCCTTATATTCACACAATGTCCTGGGGAAAATGGGCTTATTTTAAAAGTAAAAGGTAGTGAGGCATTCACATAGGCATCATGTGGGACCAAGTGGTACCTCATGACTCCTGGCCCTGGGAGAATCTTTTACCTTTCTCAGAGTCCATCCCAAGTCCATTTTGGGGGCCAGGAGTTGTTGATAGATGAGCTCTTTCCCTTGTTCACTTTATAGGTCTGGCACTTTATAGGCTGATGGGTCAATCTACTAATGGGCAGGGTCAAGTGGGTCATTTGTCTGCTACACTGGTTCATCACTGGACTTTATTGCTGCTGTTCCCGCATATAGTTGTCCTTTGGACCTCCAATAGCTTTGATGTATCTCTTAGCCTCAGTGGTTGCCTGGCACACCCCTCTCAGATGGCTCATTTGCCTAAGATCAGGAAAGAATAAACACAAGAGAAATAAATGCTTCATGTGTTCACGGACATATGGTGGCCAGGTAGGAGACAGGGCAGTTACTACCTCTCCCCTTACCTAGTAGCTCACGGCAATTCTTGCCTCATTAACCACAAGGAAGGAAAAGCACAAAAGACTGAGGGAGGGGCATATGGATCCATGCATATGTGAACTCAGTTCTGGCTCCCTGCCTCCTGAGTCTTTTAGTCTTTCTGGTTCCTTAGAGAAGCAGAAGACTCTTGGTAGACTGGGACCAAGCAGACAATATAGCTTATATTTCATAATATTCTTATATTGTCACCAGGAAGGGAAAATCTGAACATTCTCTAAGGAAGAAGCTCTCCTTAGCTAGACCGCCTATTGTAATGCAAATATATTGATTTCTCCATCTTCCCTAGCTCCTAGTGAAAAAATCAAAAGAAAGATGGCAAGAAGGAATAAGGAAGACTCAAAACAAGGGGCAGGAATCACCCAGAGACTATAAATTGCTCCTGAAAAAATGGAGAATTGACTTATTAAGAGAGAAAACAAGGTTCAGTGGGAAAAGTGAAGATCTGGGTTTGACTCCCGGAGTCCTCGCTCAATGCTTCATAATTTTCATAGCTATGTCACCTTGGGTAAGTTACCTCACATCATTTTTTTTATCTGTCACATGAAAACAATACCTGTATACATTAAAATATCTATATATATTAAAAACTCCATAAAGGGTCAAGAGTCAAACACAACTGAAAAAACCACTAAGCAACAACGCATGAAAATAAATCTCTACCTTTGTTATTGTTCGGTCATTCTCAGTCATGTCTGATTCTTCTATGACTCTGTCTTGACAAAGATGCTGGAATGGTTTACTATTTCCTTCTCCAGCTCATTTTACAGATGAGGAAACTGAGGCAAACAGGGGTAAGTGACTTGTCCAGGATCACACAGCTAGTAAATGTCTGAGGCCAGATTTGAACTCATGAAGAGGAGTCTTCCATTATGCCACCTAGCTGCCCCCAATCTCTACATACATAAAAATAAAAATATGAAATAATTTATACAAAATGATTCGGAACAAAGAAAGCAGAACCAGAACCATAGACAACGGCAATAAAGCCCAATAGATGGAAAAAGGTTTGGGAAGGGACATAGAACAAATAAGATATTATGCTATTATTTTATTGACTTTATAAAAATACACTCACGTAGGGAGTTGTTCAGTGGAATTCGCAGATCAAATTGATAAGCTTACAGGATAGTGAACCTTGGAGATTTTTGCTGCTTTTCCTTATGGAGAATGTAGCTATATCCATTGCCACTTATGATAATATACTATCCATAGTTTAAGGCAGGTGGTTGAGTCTTATCAACCGTTGACAGAATAATTGCATTGGGTTATTATCGGTTATGGGGAGGAATTTCATTGGCTGGGAGAACAGATGAGAGCCATTTCCTCTATGCGAGGCCTAAAACCATCAACTAATAAATCCACAAGTATTTATTAAGTGCCTTTAACACATTAGTCACTGTGTGCTGGGGATGCTAGTACAAAAAATGAAATAATCTCTACTCAGAGAGTTCTTATATTTTAATGAGGAATGGGGAGAAGCAAGTACACATAAAAATACATATGGCTTAAATACAAAGTTAATAAATATAAATATATGCAAAGTCAATACAAGATAGTTTGAGAGGGAGGGCACTAGCAGATGAGTAAAGAAAGCCTTTAGGCAAAAAATGGCACTTGAGCTTATCTTAAAGGAAGACAGGGACTCTGGTGCCAAGGTAAGGAGGTCTGAATGTGAGGGCACTGGAAGCTAAAAGTATCAAGAAAGTGTTCATGCAGAACGTGTTTTAAAGGAAATAAGAGATTTTAGCAACCCAAAGTTTGTTTTCCTTCCAAGGGCGTCTAAGTCCTCAGAGTAGCACCATAAGGTTAGATGCCTATATCAGTCTCTAGACTGAAGACCCTCCTAAGACCCCTAATCCTGGGGGAATGATCTCTTTACCATTGTGTTGAGGCCTGGGGCAGAACTAAAATGAATCAGGTCTAGAAGGTGTATACCTTAAACATACTTTGCCCTTCTATAACCAGCTAGGCCCCGAGGCCCCAGTGGCCTCAACTGTCAGGTGAGACAAAAGAATCATCACCAGTTTTTACTAGCTCCTTCCCATTCTGCTTTCCACTTCTTACTTGGAGGTTTAGGAGGCCAGGTGATACAGTGGAAAGAGAATTGGCTCTGGATTCCAAGGAACTTGGTGCATATCTCACCTCTACTACATGACTGATTTTGGACGGGACTCAGTTTCCTCACCTGTAAAATAAGAGGGTTGTACCAGGTAGCCTCTGAGATCTCTTTCAGCTCTAGATTTATGATTCCATGATTGATAATAAAATCAGCACTATCATGACTATTATAGAGGGCATGTCAATCTATTGCCTTATGGCTCTACTCAGAATCCCAGTGATTCTGTGTCACAGGTTGCCAAAAACCAAGCTGCCTTCTCTGCCCTGCCCACGATTCTCTGCTCTCCGATGTCCATCTATGTGACAGAATCATAGAATGTGAGAAGATCCGGGAGGGACCTTGGTGACCATCTAATCTATCCATACATGAAAGGAACCTCCATCATAACATACCCAACAAGTAGCCATTCAGCCTCTGCTTGAAGACCACCAAGGAGGGGAACCCACCATCTCTGAGGTAGCCAATTCTATTTTTGGACAGCACTGCTTTTTTTTGACATTTCTACTTTTGGACAGTTAGGAAGTTTTTCCTAAAATGAGGCCTAAATTGTCTCTTTGCAACTTCTAGTCATCAAATGGAACAAGTCTAATCCCTCCTATACATGAAACCCCTTCAAATACTTGAAGATAACTATGATGTCTCTCCCTTCTCCTCCTTTTCCCCTAGGTTCTCTTCTTTAGGCTCAATATCTCCAGTTTCTTCAATAGATCCTCACATGACATGGACTTAAGTCCTTTAATCATCCTGGTTGCCCTCTTCTGGACACTCTGAAGCTTATTAGTGTGCTTCTTAAACTGTAATGTCTAACCTAGAATGAAACACGACATTTCAGATGAGTTCCAATGAGGGTAGAGTAGCATGGAAGTATTGACCTGCAGTCTAAGGTTCCAGGAGCTTTTTGAACTGCCATATTGCTGTTGACTCATCTAACCAAGTCTCTGCTTAACCATTTAACCATCTTATTTTTGAGAAGTTGGACTTTTTTGTACCCAAGTATAGTCTTGTATTAATTTTTATTGAATTTCATTTTATTGAACTGTATCCATAACATTTCCTTAATCTGCTAGTTTTAATAATCCTATGCTTCTCTTATTCTGCTCTATCCTTCTATGGTGCCCTCTGGAATTCTAGTGTTATTATTAATAAATTGTCCTTTATTTTGGACCTGTGTCCTCTCCTCTTTTGGATTATTTGCATTAAATTTGTGTGTATATATGTCTATACATCCATATATAATTGTATATATGTATTAAACTTAGTTTTTAATGTATATACTGTTTCCCTTCTAATAGAATATAAGCTCCTTAAGGACAAAGACTGTTTTGTTTTTATGTCCTAAACACCTACCACATAGTAGGCATTTAATGTGTTTTCTGAATTGAATTGATTGAATTGAATTGAAAGTAGGATTCACTGAAATGTTGGGGGGGGGTTGTTTCTTTGGCAACTCTAAGTTGGTTTTTGGCAATTTTCTTTATTATTATGAACTTCACAAACATCAAGAAATGAATATTTCAATAAATAAGAAAGAATAGAAAAACAGTTTATATTGAGGTTGGGGATGACTTTTTGGCAATCCCAGATTCACTCTTTAAAAAAGTCTTTATTATTATATAACATTATTTTTTTTATTGTATTTATTTATGTTGTTACTGTGTTATATTTATTATAGCATGAATTTATAAAAACAAATATTTTAATAAACAAAGAACAGAAGAGAGAAGTGAATATGAAAATATAAACTCCTGTTACTTATAATTTTTTAAAGTATTTATTAAGTTTAACATGATAGCAACAATACTGTCTTGCTTGTCTGAATCTCCTTATGAACATTCTTCTCTTCTGTGAATTAAAAAACAAGTTTCATTGATTTTCTTTTCTTTGTATCATTTTTAAGTCATCCTCATTGCCCACTAACTCTATCCTCTCAGCCATCTCACAGAAGTTCTTTCTTGTAACCAGTAAGTATAATTGAGGCAGCTAAGTGAGATAGTGGATAGAGCACTAGACCTAGAGTCAGGAAGACCTGAGTTAAAATCTGACCTGAGTTACTTAACTTCTGCCTGCCTCAGTTTTCTCATTTGTAAAATGGAGATAATAAGAGCACCTACCTCTCAAGGTTGTTGTGCGGATCAAATGAAATAATATTTGCATAGCACTTTGCAAACATCAAAGTGCTATATAAATAACAATAAATAATAATAATATTTGAAAAAACAAGACTGGCTTATCTGTAAGTGTATATGCATACATAAATACATACATACACACATATATATGTATATATGTGTATATATATGTATATGTGTATATATATGTATCTTTCTGCACCTCTCGTCTGACTATCTGGACTTTGCCACCATAGCCAGTCTGTTCACCCTGGAACTTCCCTGAACGCCTAGATCCTTTTCATTCACCCTCCTCTTCTCCCATTAGTGAATTTCTTCCATGCTCTCCATTTTGGGGATAGGCCTATACTTCATTCCCCCCTTCCATGGTCCCCTACCCCCAACCTACACTTCTGACTCTCCAGACTTTTCCACCATGCCCATGAAGTTAACTTCCTCTCCACCTTTTTTCAGTTCTTTTCATAAAGTGTTGTCTTCTTCATTAGAATGTAAGCTCCTTGAGGGCAGGGAAAGTCTTTCTTTTACTTGTATTTTTATCTTCAATGCTTTAGCACATTGCTTGGCACATAGTAAGCTCTTAATACATGTTGTCTGCTTGACTCTAGTCCTTCTGCCAAGAGGTGGGAAGCATGCTTCATCAATGGTCTTCTAAATTCATGATTGACCACTACATTGATTTGAGCTTTGGAGTCTTTCAAAGTTGTTTTGTTTTACATTATTGCAGTCATTAAGTAAATTGTTCTGGCTCGGCTCCCTTCACTTTGCATCAGTTCATACAAGTTTTTCCAGTTTTCTCTGAATCCATTATATATGTTATTTTATATGGCACAACATTCCATTATATTAATATATCACAATTTTTTCAGCCATTCTCTAATTGATGAGCACTTACTTTTTTCTAGTTCTTTGCAAGAAAGTGTACCTGCCACCTACCCTGTCTATCATATGTGTGTGTATGTGTTTGTGTGTGTGTGATATATATCTATATATCTTGCATGTACATAGTCAAGTCAGTCAATAACCATTTATGAGGGGCTTGTTATGTATCAGAAACTGTGCTGGGTATACAGAGAAAAGCAAAATATAGTCCCCGACCTAAATGTGCTCACAGTCATGCATACTCCTCATTAAGGTCAGGGATTAGTGGCAGAAATTGTGAAATCCAATAAATAGAAAATGGGATAAATAAACTCAAAACAGTTTCCTTCAAAGAGTGTGGTAACAGACTAGGTTTGACGTCATGAGGACTTGAGTTTGAATTCTACCTCTCACGCTTACTAGTTTTATGTGCCCCAATTAGGTAGTTGATCTTTATGTGTCTAAGGAACTTCCCGAAGGCTTATTTATTAAGTCATAGATGAGTTCGCACAGTTAGAGTCTCTCGTGTGGATGAAATCATAGATCCTTGGAGTGTATATTTTCTTTTAGTCAATTATGAAGAGCTTGTAATTTGTAATTTTGTGTAGGATTTCATTCTTTATTTTGTTTGATTATTTCAATACTATAAGTTAACAAGCATTTATTGAGCACTTACTGTGTTCCAGGCAATATGCTAAGCTCTGGGGATACAAATACAAGAAACCCTGCCCTCAAGTAGCTTACATTTTATCAAAGGAAGACAACAAATAAAAGGGGACCTGAAAAAGAGGGCGAGTTACCCTTGAGTAACCAGAGTTTCAGGCATGGCTGGTCTGGGGCCCATCCCCAAAAAGGGCGGTTCTGGGAAGAACTCACCAATTTGAGAAGGGGCCCGTAGGAGCACAGTCAGGAGGCAGTGATGTTGTTTAGTTGAGATGATTATCAAGTTTATCATAAAAATCATGTTAGTTCTTAACTGAACCTGTCATATGAATGTGAGCTCCTCAAGATAAGGGACTGTCTGACTTTTCTATTTGTATCTCTAGTGCTTTGTATGTGGTAAATGTTTAACAAATGCTTTTAAAAATCAATCAATCAATCTATTTACTTACTCATTATTTAATTTGTGTGGTTATGTCTTCAAGTAGTACATCTACATTGTAATTTTTACCCATGTTCTTCCAAAGTACTGCAGGCATTTCCCCAGATCTTTTTAGCATTCCATGGGTATCATTCTAACACTGAGCTTAACTTATCGGTAAGCCCCTGTTCATACTATATGGCTGGCCCATTTCTTTTCCAATTATACATTACTGGTTGCTATCTTTTATGGTATATCACTTCTTTGGTATGACTCATCACTAGTAATATGCCCAGGGACACCCATTATGTATCCCTTCGTTGTCCTTTGGATCAGCCATCATTTTGATTCTTTGGAGATTGTAGTGTTTCATGATTTGCAGCCAAATACCATAATTGGAAAAGGGTTGATGTTTTTGTGTCATGGAGCAACAGAGAGAAAAAAAAATTAAATATATTTTAAAAGGCTGGAAGATATTATTTTTATTACCATTCCAACCTAGCTCAGCCTAGCTCAGTATCTCTCCCCTTCCTTTTCTGAAATCAAGACCCACAGCTTCAGTCCCTGGAGGGAGTACAGGAACCTGGTGTCAGGTAGATACTCTATAGGACTATCTGTGCCCTGTGTCTCTGTACTAACAGGCCCCTGGAAGAGGTCTGCCAGCCTCCAATGCTGAGGACTCCTGGCATGTTGCCTGCCCACATAGAAATGTAATCTTCCCTTAGAGATAACAAAGAACTAGGAGGGTCAGAAAGGATCTGGAGACTTCTTGCCCTGCTACTTTGATGTCTGAGGGAGGTGAAGAGACAAAAGCTTCTCACACTATAGGACCTGATAACCAGTTGGGGGCCATTCACCTCACCAGCACTTTAGAGACAAGGGGAAGGAATGGGAAAAAGAATGGTGGTTAAAGGCTTTGGACATTGGGGTCATGACTCTTCCTCCTCCCTCAGCCTCAATATCCAATTGGTTGCCAAAATCCTGTTGATTCTACAATAACTTGTCCATCCATCCTGCTCCCCCATCAGCATTCCCCACTGCAATTATCCTAATTTAGAGTCTACTTTTTCTCTCCTATACTATTTTATAAATGGTCTTCCTGCTTCAGTCTCTCCTTCTCCAATCCTATCATTTATTCACAGGTCTGAGTATGACACTCAAAAGTCTTCAGTGGATAGTGAGTAGAAAGCTGGTCTTTGGGTTAGGAAGATTTGGGTTCAAGTCCAACCTCTCACACGTACTGACTGTGTGACCCTGGGCAAGGCACTACTTCTCAGTGCCACAAAGCAACTATAAATTGAACAGCAGCTGCAGATAATACTTCGGTAGAGTGAGTTTTCTCATCAGGAATTCCCTACATCAAATGAAATCACTGGTCTAAAGGATAAAACACAGTTTTTAAACTGAAACACACGGCCTCCAGGTTAAGAACCCTGCTTCTAGTCTCTTTAAGACTATGCTAGTAGGAAATCAGTTCCAACAGGTTCTAATGGCTTGAGTATGGGCCTGGAAATAGACTGTTCAAGGATGAATCTTGTTAAATTTGGAGAGTCTTATCACTAAAAGATTAATTACTAAGTGATGAATTTTTTGGCCACAGATTCATCCCGTTTCAGTGTTGGAAGGGACCTTAGTAACCATGTAGCCCAACTCCTGCTTGAATGAGAATCCCCACTACAATGCACCCAGTAGATGATCACCCAACCTTGATCTAGAGTAAAAGGAGAACCCACTACCTCCAGAGGAAACCTTTCCAATTTTGTATAGCTCCAATTATTAGGAAGGGTTTTCTGACATCAAGCCTAAATCTACTGCTTTGTAACTTCCACTCATAGTTCCTAGTTCCACCCTTTGGATGCTTGAAGGCAATTGTAGTATACAGCCTGAACCCTCTCTTCTCTAGGCTATATATCCTCAGTTCCTTGTATGGCACAGTCTCTAGTGTCAGATGTGTCAGACACATCCAGATGTGTCTGACTAGGGCAGAGGACAGAAGAACCTTTTTATTCTAGGTGTCTCTGCCTCCTTTGCTACAGCACAAAGTGGTGTTCACTCATATGGCTGCCATATTGCTGCCTCAAATTAAGCTTGTTGTCCATTAACACTGCCTCCCCCAAGACTTTTTTTTCAGACAAATTGCTATCATTGGGTGTTGAGAGGAGGGGGGGAAATCACATTCTGTTGGGGTAAAGGATGTCTTCCACACTTACTGATCCCAAGGCAGAACTGGAACTTTCAGTCAATGAGGGAAAGGACTATAATTTCATAAATTTTGGTATATTGGTTTATTTCTCTCCCGCTTTATGATGGAGACTACAGTGTGTTTTGGCAAGGGAGTGTTCTATGGAAGCAGAGATCTAAGAGTAGCTCTACAATTAGCTTAGTGAAGAGTAATCATAGCTCATAGTTTTCTAGGTCTTGAAGGTTTACAAAGGCCTATACTTACAACAACCATGTGAACTAAGTAGGTGCAAGTATGAGTCCCATTTCACAGATGACAAACTGAGTATCAGGGAAGTTAAATGATTTGTCCAGTATCACCCGGCTAGTCAAATGTCAAGGCAGAGACCTAGACCCAGTTCTTTTGCTCCAAACCCAGCATTCTTTCCATTACTCTGCATTTCCCCCCTAGTGAACAAAGTAAGTGGGACATAGAGCTTATGACACTCCATATATCTCATTGCTTCCTTTTCCCACTCCCAGATGGCTCTAAGGGTTCATTCAAACTTCTGCTGTTGGCATGAGAAAGTGTAGGAGTGGTTCCTTTATTTAAAAATATACAAAGCAAAACAAGAAACCCTCAGCACATTAAAGCTGGGCTGAGAACTGCTAACTCCACTCACTGAGTGGCTACCAAATGGCTGCCAGATGGTAACAGGCTGTCCTCTCCTGAACTGCAGGGGCCTGCCTGAGGCAAAAGGCTTTGTAGCCCACCTGCTACCACAGACCCAAGAACAATCCATCATAGGGCAAACCCAGTTGCCCATCCCCATCCACACCTGCCACCAAGGCTCTCTACACATTTCCACCATTTTGTAGTAAATCCCCAAACTTGGGCAGCATCAGAACTGAGACCTGCCTGCTCCCAGTACTGACCCCATTCCTACCCAGTAGGAGCTTTGAAACCCCGGAGATGGGAGCTCTCTCTTTCTCCCACTATGGCAGGGAGGTACTATCTTCACGGTATTGACTCTGCCAAAGTGAGTCCTGGTAGGCTTGAAATCAATCAAAAAACAGAGCAAAAGCTAGCAGACAGAGAAGAGACCCTGGAGCCAGAAAGGAAGAAAAATTCCCTTCTTTATAGAATCTTTGGAGGAGCAGGGGAGGCTTCCTTAAGGTTAGCCCTCTGTCCCCACCCTCCTCAATTCTAGGTGTGGATAGGAATAATCCTCCATTACCATCCATTGCTGGCCAAACAAAAGAGAAAATGAATGAGAACATCCATTTTAGCCACTTGTTCTCTTTTTCCATTTCCTTCTGCCATATTTATATGTCAGGGCTTCAAGGATCTGGGATGTGGTTTGTGAAATTCACCATTGCAGAGCAAAACTCCTTTACATACAATTTTATGAGTTATCCCCATGAGAGCCTGTCTCAGTTCATATCAGTAATTATGAGACTTCAGGTTTCTAAAAAAAAAA
>NW_020954556.1:9612515-9618938 GCF_900497805.2 Vombatus ursinus | reverse complement strand
GTAATAATGTTGTAACTAACACAAAGTGAAGCTTTAGGCTTAAAATGAAAAACCTGGTGTAAGGAACATGGAGTTTAGAGGCAACAAGGAAAAGGGAAGTCACTGCTACATGGTATGTAATGATCTTCAGATTATGACAAGAAGAGGAAGTGGGTCATCAATGGTCTTTTGGTGAGGCTGCCCTTGGACTTGGTACACCCAACTTTGCCAGGTTCTCCATTATGCTTCCTAGTCTATGTGTAGGATGAATGGGGTGCCATCATCTTCATAACAGGGCAGGTTGATGGGGATGCTGAAGGTTATAGGTTTTTTAGAGAAGGGTTAGGATCTTGCTTAGGACTATCTGCTTAGTATCCTGTCTCTGATGGCACAAGTAGGAATGTGTTAAATAGTGACTTGAGCACTAAGTGAGGAATGCAAGGATGGGGTATGGAAGTTTTCAGAAAAGGTAGAAAAAGGGGCATTTCCAAAGCAGAAGCAGGCTGCTGCAAGTGAGACTTATGGTTCTATGAGGGATAGTATTTCAAATACTTGAAGATAGTTGCTAGTTCCTGTTAAGTTTTTACTTCTCTAGGCCAAATATCTTCAAGTGTTTCAATTTTACCCATATTGAATGGTCTACAGTTCCCTCACTATTCTAGTTGCCTTCTGTTGAACATACTCCAGTTGTCCAATGTCTTTTCTAAAAAAGTGGCACCAGAAGTTGGACAAAATACTCCAGACATAGACGGACCAGGGAAGGGGGAGGAAGGGAGCTAGGAGGCCATCATCAACTCTCTCATTTTGCCTTGTATAACGGTTATTTGTATACTTGACTTATCCCCTAGTCTAAGGCAAAATATCTGGCTTCTATCTAGTGCTATAAGGTTTACAACATACTCCTTGGAGTAGATTATAAGCCCCTTGATGGTAGGGGCCTGGCCTTAATTTTCTTTGCATTCCTGTGAGCCCCTAGGGTAGTGACTTGTCCGGGTCTAGACACTTCACACATATTTGTTGAATCGAAGTAAATTGCTTCTCAGCATTTACCGGAGCCTGGTCATGTTCTGCTTGGCTAAGTGAACCACAGTTCTCAATAGGAAATTTGGAAGTGGGCCAATCCCTGTGTCAGTGGGCACCTCTATGTCTGCCTCTCTCCCATGGAAAGAGGAGACAGAGGTGAAGTGCAGATGATGGGGACCCAGCTAATAAAGAGCATGCTGCTTAGGCTTCTCCTTGCTTAGGTGAAGGGACACTGCAGGCTCTTCCATAGGAAGGCAGCTGAGACATTTCTTAGAGCATGTGGAAAGGAAGCAGTTCGATTCAATAAACATTCCCTAAGTAGTCCTGTATATACAGAGCACTGTGCTAGGCACTGGAAGCAGCCTAGATAAAGCTCCCAGGTGCTCCTGGATCTCTTTTGCTAACGTCTGATCCTATAGTCGAATAGCTTACTTTGGGGTCTGCCAGGCCACCTGTTTGGCCTTGCTAGTTGTCCTATCTAGCCAAAGTAAACTCATTGCTTAGGAAGTGTAAAGGAAATCCATACAACACCAGTGAGTTGGTTTTAAATTTGCTCTCAGCTTTTGGAGGTCATTCATGGCTAGTGGTGGGAAGGAAGGTAAATACAGTGACCTATACTGATTTCCCCTCTCCATTTTAATCTTAAATTGTGAAAAATAATAAAACCGCACTAAATTAAATTCACAAGAGTCTGGTTCATTGAAAACAAAAACAAAGAGCTCCCCTTCTCACCCCCACCTCCCCTTTATAAACTAATTCAATCATTTTGAATCATTTTGGTAACAAAGACCTAGCCCAAGGGAATGATTGCATCTGTGTTTTGGGGGTAGCAGGGGAAGGTTGAAATCTGACACTTGAGGACCTGGATTCCACTTTGCTTTTGGGTGTCACTAGGTTTATGGCAGAAGCAGATCTAACGGAGACACCTGGTCTTTCTCCATCATGTCCAAATTTGACTATTCCCCTTTGGAGGCTTTGTCAGAGAATTGTGAATCTGTATTCCTTACTGCAGTTACAGTATGCATTAGAATAGGAAGATAGAAAACTCTCCCCAACTCTCTTTTAAAAAAAATTCTTTGAAAGAAAGAACCTTAAGGAGACTCCTTCAACTAGGACCAAAAGTGTATTTTAAGAAACCATATCTCTGTTACCAACCGGGCCACTGAGAATTAAGATGGAAAGAATCTCACAAATCTAATGTGCTTTTCCACTGGGTTTTCTGCCGGGTTATTTTTCATTCTCCAGCTCCCCGCCCCTCATTTGGTCTCCCTCCCTGTCTGTCATTCAAACTGCCCCGGGGAAGAGATGGGAGCAGGGGAATATGGTCCTCTGACTGAAGAAGGGATCAGGTTTGGGGAGCTAGTGAATTCTAATCTTTTCCTTCTGTATCTCCATATGCCCACTTAACCCCACCAACAGCTTATTTGCCTGGCTCTGCTTCTTGCCTACAGAAGGGGGCTCAACTGCCCCCCCTCCCTCCCCAGGGGTATAATATGCCTTGCAGGTTGCCATACCTCTGGCTACGCTTATTACCATAACTCGAGAGCCAAGGTTCTGAAAGCAAATGAATTTCACTAAAGTGCCTGCTCAAACCCATAGTAAAAAGCCTGAATGGAGAGGCGGGGGCGGATGGAGATCAATTTGAGAACACAAGTATTCAGTACATACTCCATCCTCTGGTTTGCCACCAATACTTTCCTTGCGTTGGAAGGGTACCCTCCCCCTCTCCCCTCTTGCGCAGGCATCCTGGAGATCAGAAACGAGGCTTGAAAGTACTCTCTTAATGATTTAGTGGAGACTCAGCCCAGACTTGCTGACGTGAACTCAGCTCTGTGCCTTCTTCCTTCCTGCATTTTTATTGAAGCCCCGGGAAGGGAGCCAGGATATTTGATGATGTTTGTTTCTACAGATACTGCACTCCCTTTTTTTTCTTCCAGATCAGATTATCGTATGTGTCAGTGGCAGCAGAAACAGAGTATTGATGACAGGCAGGGAATTGCTGTGAAATACATCAGGACAATAAATAAATGGGTTGATTCAGACTACAGGGCCCTGCAGTTCTCACAGGTTTAAGCATTCTTCTTTTGGTTATGGCTGCCTCCGTGTTCCAAGGCAGCATGTCATAGAGCAAGGGGAGCCCTGGACTTAGGAGACATAGGTTTGAGTTTTGGTTCTCTGTGATCTTGGGGCTGGTCACTTTGGTACTCAGAGACTCAGTCTTCCTTATCTGTAGAATGGGGGAAACAATCCCTGCAATGGCTCATAGTTGTCGTAAGGGAAGAGTGGCAAAGTGTTTATCTAAATGTTAGTTACTATTATAGTAGGAGAGAGCTGATATTATCATAGGTGGGTGGTATAATGGAAGGTTATCCAAGCCCAGCCACCTTGGTCAGGCTATTTTACTTATCCAAGTCTGTTTCCTCATTTGC
Source organism: Vombatus ursinus (assembly GCF_900497805.2). Classification (NCBI taxonomy): domain Eukaryota; kingdom Metazoa; phylum Chordata; class Mammalia; order Diprotodontia; family Vombatidae; genus Vombatus; species Vombatus ursinus. Next base: position 9,615,507 of record NW_020954556.1, on the reverse strand, counting down.
AAAATGGGAATAATGCTATCTGCACTATCCACTGGGCTGTTAGAAAAGCATTTTGTGGGTGGGTGTGGCATTGATTATCATTAACTATTATAGAGCTGGAAAGGAACATTAGAAGGCATCTTGGCTAATATGACAAAAAAAGGAAATGACAAATATTGGAGGGGATATGGAAAGGCAGGGACGCTAATGCATTGTTGGTGGAGTTGTCAACTGATCCAACCGTTCTGGAGAGCTATTTGGAACTATGCCCAAAGTGCTATAAAACTGTGTATACCCTTCAACTCAGCAATACTACTACTAGGTCTGTATCCCAAAGAGACCAAAGAAAAAGGAAAAGGACCTATATGTACAAAAATATTTGCAGCAGCTCTTTTTGTGATGGCAAAGAATTGGAAAGTGAGGGGGTATCTGTCAATTGGGGAGTTGCTGAACAAGTTGTGATGGAATACTATTATGCTATAAGAAATGATGAGCAGGATGCCTTCAGAAAAGCCTGGGAAGACTTAATATGAACTGATGCAAAGTGAAGTGAGCAGAACCGGAAGAACATTGTACACAGTAACAGCAATATTGTAAGGATGATCAGCTGTGAATGACTTAGCTATTCTGATTAATACAATGATCCAAGACAATTCCAAAGAACTTATGATGAAAAATGCTATCTGCTTCCAGAGAAAGAGCTGATGTAGTCTGAATGAAGCATAACTTTTTTCTTTTTCTTTCTTCCTTCCTTCCCTTCTTCCTTCCTTCTTTCCTTCGTTCCTTCCTTCCTTCCTTCCTCTCTCTCTCTCTTTCTTTCTTTCTTTCACAACATGGTCAATATAGAAATATATTTTACATGATTTCACATGGATAGTTGATATCAAATTTCTTGCCTTCACAATTGGTGAGGAGGGGTGGAAGGGAAAAATTTAGAACTCAAAATTTTTAAAAAATGAATGTCAAAAATAAATAAATGATATTTTTTTAAAAAAAGAAATCATCAGATCACAACCCCTTCATTTTGCAGATGAAGAAACTGAGGACTAGAGGGAGGCAAGCGTCTTGCCTTAAGTCACATACCCATAGTAAGTAGGGTAGTCAAAATCTAAACCCAAGTCCTTGGGTGCTAAATATATCAAGGACCCTTTAAACACTAAGCAGCTGCTTTATAACCCTGCTGCCCCAGATCTTTCAGATTGCTTTATAATACATAGTCTTTATGATCAGAGGAACTGTTTTGCAAAATAGGACTATAGCTACAAATACAATTAGTATTTATTAAGCTCACCAGACCACGTGTGTTAGAAACTAAGGGAAATACAAAGTTCATCTAAGAAATGGTTCCTGCCTTCAAGAAACTCTAGACTTGGGTAGAATTCCTCTTCTTGTTTCTATTTTTGGTAGCCTTTTATTTGGACTCTGTAAAAGGAGGATCATTCCAACCCTGCCCCTGATTATTATCTGTGTGACCTAGGTCAAGTACCTGAGCCTCAGTTTCTTCATATGTAAAATGAAGGTGTCCCACTCAATGGTCTCTGAGGTTCCTCTCAACTCTACCCCAATGATCTCTCAATAACTTTATATAATCTCTAAAGAAGTTGTCTCGGGAGACAAAGATTAGAACAATAAGGAAAAAGTCCAATGCTCCCCTCAGCCTTCTTGCTGAAGCAAGAAGTATCCCAAAGGGACCAAAGAAAAAGGAAAAGGACCTATGTGTGCCTATATGTAGTGGGCTACCGTTATGCCTTTGGAGTTAAGTGGACATTGGCTCTTCTTTCATCTGCTGGGTTGGGCTGAGTTGGGCTGGCCTGGACTAGATGGGCCAACGGGTTGGCTCTTTGAGAATGTGGACTAAAAGTCATTGAGTGAGAAAGAAGATCTGGAGAAAATAGCAGGTTTTCTTCTCAGCAATATAATGATCCAAGACAATTCCCAAAGACTCGTGATGGAAAATGCCGTTCACATCCAGGGAAAGAACTGTGGAGTCTGAATGCAGATCCAAGCACACTATTTTCACTTGTTTTGGGTTTTTTTTGTGGCTTTTCCCTTTTGTTCTGTTTCTTCTTTCACAACATGACTACTGTGGAAATATGTTTACATGATTGCACATGTATAACCTATATCAGATTGCTTTCCATCTTGGGGAGGGGGGATGGGAGGGAAGGAGGGAGAAAAAAATAAAACTCAAAATCTTAGAGAACATGGATGTTGAAAATGATCTTTATGTGTAATTGGAAAAAATATAACACTATTTACCAAAAAGAAAAGAAAATAGCAGGTTTATTCCCATAGATTTGTCCTAAAGATAATACTGAGAGTGGGCCCGAGAATAAGAGGTGGGGTGATGGTGGGTAGAACTACAGTAAAATCCTGACTGTTCTTTACAATGGTGTGACCTTGATAAAGTCACTTGTTTTTCCAGAACTAGGTACCAAAGTGGATAGAATACCCAACCTGGAGTCAGGAAGACCTGAGCTGAGTTCAGACACTTACTAGCTGTGTGACCCTGGGCAAGTCACTTAATCCTGTTTGCCTCAGTTTCCTCATCTGTAAAATGAGCTGGAGAAGGAAATGGCAAACCCCTCCAGTATCTCTGCCAAAAAACCCCAATATGGGGTTAAGAAGAGCTGGACATAACTGAAAAAATCAACTGAACAATAAAAACTGAAAGATCCCTTCCAACTCTAGTTAGTTTTATGAATCCACAGTATTTTCTGTTGAACTAGACCGTTTCTGAGCACCCAGACTTCTCAGCGATAGCAGCAACTCACATTTCATGGTGCTTTGTTATTTACAAAATGGTCATTCCTATCCCCATTTTATAGGTAAAGAAACCGAGGTTCAGAGAGGTTGAGACTTGCTTAGGGTCACACAGCTAATTAAGAGTCAGAGGGGACTCTTCCAACTCCCAAACTGGAGCTCTTTACATTTTACCCTGTTTCCTACTTATGTATATACTTATCATAAGGGGAGAGAGGGGATAAAAGAGGCAGAGACTGAGAGAGAGAGA
>NW_020954556.1:9608492-9612462 GCF_900497805.2 Vombatus ursinus | reverse complement strand
TAGAGAGAGAGAGAGAAAGAGAGAGAGAGAGAGAGAGAGTGACCTTTTCTCACTAGCCCCAAAATAAAAAGGGGAGGGAGGGAAGATGAAGAAAGAAAATAAACAGATTGGTAATTCCCAAACGCTTTTTGGCAAGTGTCTTCATTTTGTTTCTGTATTCCTATTTCCCCTCCCCCCACTCATGTCTCACAGCCAGGTTTTAAAGTAATATTACAAAGCTCCAGATTTATTGAGTGTCTACAATGCTCTGTGTACCCGCTCCTGCCCTTTCCCTCACTTCCCTCCTCTCAGACAGCTTCTGCCAAACCTAATTAATAACAACTCACATTCATGCAGGGCTTTGTAAATTGTAAAGCTCTTTCCTCCAAACAATCCTGTGAGGTAGGGGTGTAAGTAACTATTATTATCCCCATTCGACCAATGGGGAACTTGAGGCACAGGTTGCCCAGTTAGTCAGTAGAGGAGCCAGGAATTACTGAATCTCCTATGGTTGCCTCTCTTCAAAAAATCCTTGGCAATCCCTTTTAATATGGAAGGCACTGTGTTTATGGTTGAAATGCTGCCTCTAATTCATAAATTCCACCTGTGGTCACTGTGTGACCTTGGATAAGTCAACTAGCCTCAGTTTCCTCATCATAAGATGAAGGTTAGCTCTGAGCTCTGGTAGCAGTCTCTACTCCTCACTCCACATTCACCTTAGCTTTTAATTCTGTAAAGAATCCTTATGTAAAACTCCTCCATCTGACCTCAAGGCATTTTGTACTTTTGCCCCAGGTATGTTTTCATTTGTATCAGATTTGTCTGCTAACCTCCATTGACTCCCCATACTTTCCCCCTTCCCTCCCTCCACACCTGATGCTTTCTCAGACCCAAACTCTCTGCCCATCAATCGCCTATGTGTTTCCCTAGAACAGAATAAATGTAAGCTCTTTGATGGTAGGGACAGTCTACACACATCCTGGTGTGGAAGTGACCCAAGGCTCTCCTAGTTTCTACCCAGAGCACAAGCTGTAGCAGGCTCTTTCTGACTTGAAATGGTTTCAATTAAAAAATATTTATAGCAGCCCTTTCTGGGAAGGCTAAGAACTGGAAACTAAGGGTGTATCCTGAACACAGTATGGCATATGGGGCAGTTAGGTGGTGCAGTGGATAGAGTGCTGGGTCTGGAGTCAGGAAGACTTGAGTTCAAACGCTGCCTCAGACATTTACTAGACCATGGGCAAGTTACTTCATCTCTGTCTTCCTCAGTTTCCTCATCTGTAAAGTGGGGATAATAATAGCACCCATCTCGCAGGGTTGTTGTGAGAATCAAATGAAATAATTGCAAAGTACTTAGTACAGTGTTTGGCACATAATAATCACCATACTGTGTAAAGGTTAACTATGATGATGATGATGATAAATGTTGTTATTCAGTTGTTTCAGTCAAGTCTGTCTTTTGGGATTTCTTGGCAAAGATACTGGAGTGGTTTGGCATTTCCTTCTCCAGCTCATTTTACAGATGAGGAAACTGAAGCTTTGGAGTGACTTGCCCAGGGTCTCACATCTAGTAAGTGTCTGAGGCCAGATTTGCACTTGGGAAGATGAGTAGTACTGTCGTGAGTCCCCTAGCTGCCCATGAATGAACATAATGGAATATTATTTTGCTCTAAGAAATGATGAAAGGGATGGATTCAAAGAAACTGTGTCAACTGATGCAGAATGAAGTGAGCAGAACCAGAACAATTTATACAAGGACAACGATAGCATCAAGACAAACAACTGAAAGATTGATCGATGCAATGACCAACCACGATTCCAAAGGACCAATATTGAAGCATTCTACCCACCTCCTGACAGATGGGTGATGGATTCAAAATGCAGAATGAGGTACACATGGCCTATGTAGGAATTGTTTTGCTTGACTATGTGTATTTCTTTCTTTCTTTTTTTTTTTTTTTGGTGAGGCATTTAGGGTTAAGTGACTTGCCTAGAGTCACACAGCTAGTGTCAAGTGTCTGAGGTCAGATTTGAGCTCAGGTCCTCTTGACTCCAGGGCCAGTGCTCTATCCACTGCACTATCTAGTTGCCCCTGACTGCATGTATTTCTTACAAGGGTTTTCTTCCTCCCACCTGGGAGAGAGAGGTAGGTGGGAGAAAAATAAATGCTTGTTAACTTAAAAAAAAAAATCAGAGAAAGGCTTTGAGGAGAGGCAGCAGACACACTGCTGCTATCTGAAGTCCAATGAGCTAAGGTCAGAGAGACATTGCCAGAGGGTGAATCTCTATGGTATGAATATTTTGGACGCAGCAAATTCATGAAGACTATGTACTAAAGCTCTGAAGGGTTGGATTTTACCTTAGGAGAGAGAGCACCCCAGCCAACAACATTATGAATCCTAGAAATATTAAAGCATTATTTGTAAATGTTGCCTTTCAGCCAGTTGGTGACAAGCTCGGTGAGAGTGGAGACTCTCTCATTAATCTTTGGTCCTGGGGATGAGCCGTCTTGATTGGTGAGTGGGAACTCCCTATGTCTAACTGGCTGCAGACCAGACCATGCTTCACATTCCATCCAGCTGTTTACTTTAGTCATCTTGCCATTTGCCCTACAAGAATACCACCTCCTTTCCCCAACTCTACCCCCCCCCCACCATTTGGTCCTTTTGTTATCAGCACAATAGGAATCAAATCAATACTAGATATTAGATAGCTTTTAGAAAGGGCATGTCCGTCAACTCTATGTATCAATTCACCATTCCTGTGATTTCCCATACGAAAACTGACCATCAATCCACTCTGTATTTCTTCCTATTAGAATAAATGTAAGCTCTTTGAGGGCAGAAGCTGTCTACTTTTCCTATTTCTATTCTCAGTGCTTAACACCTTGCCTGGAATATACTAAGTACACTTAATAAATGTTTTTTTTCATTCATTGATTCATTCATTATATTTCCTTCTTGGCCTAATACACCACTTAATGTAATAAAAACTTAACAGATAACAGTTTACATTTACATCGAACTTTAAGATTCACAAAGCACTTCATGTATATTCATACTAATGATAATATCCCCCACTTATATAGCTTTTTATCATTTACAACCCTGGGGCTGAGGCAGTGTCAAGTATAATTATACCTCATTGTGTAAGTGAGGAATTGAACTCTGGTAAGGTGACTTGCTAAAGGTTACACAAGATGATTCAAACCCAGTGCTCTTTCAACTATGCTATGATGCTTCAAGGTTTGTTGAACAACGAATGAAGTTACCAATGATCTCCTAATTGTGAAATCCAATGGCCCTTTTCTCATTCCTCATTCTTCAGGTTTTCAGTTCACCAACCAGTCTCTCCTGGTTCTCCACCTACTTGTCTAAACAGTCCTCAGTCTCCTTTGTTGAACCCTCCTCCAAATGACACCCTATAACTGTAAGTGTCCTTCTGGGTTCTGACCTGGTTCCTCTTCCCTTCTGCCTGTATACTACTTCATTTGGTGATTTCATCAGCTACCTTGGATTTAATTATTATCTCTATTGCCTTTTTTTAAAGGCAATTGGGGTTAAGTGACTTGCCCAGGGTCACACAGCTAGTACATGTCAAGTGTTTGGTCTGAAGCCGGATTTGAACTCAGGTCCTCCTGACTTCAGGGCCAGTGCTCTATCCACTGTGCCACCTAGCTGCCCCTATGCTGATGATTCTCATATCTACCTATCCTGCCCCAATTTCTCTGTTGACCCCCCCCTTCCCTCCTCTGACAAGGCTACCACTCTGGTGCCAGGCCTCATCACCTCGTGCCTGGACTGCTACAACACCTTGCTGGTGGGTCTCTCCCCACTCCAACCCATCCACTATTCAGGTGTTTTTCCTAAAGTGTGGGCTTGAACCACGCTATTACCCTCCCTTCCTGTCACTCTCCCTCCCCCCCCCCATAAACTCTAGTGGTTTGCTGTAGCCTCTAGGGTCAAACACAAAATCCTCTGTTTGGCATTCA
>NW_020954556.1:9607882-9608436 GCF_900497805.2 Vombatus ursinus | reverse complement strand
CATTACCCTCCCTTCCTGTCACTCTCCCTCCCCCCCCCCAAACTCTAGTGGTTTGCTGTAGCCTCTAGGGTCAAACACAAAATCCTCTGTTTGGCATTCAAAACCCTTTATAACCTAGTCCTCTCCAGCCTTTCCAGCCTTCTTATACCCACCTCTCTGATACACACTCTTCCATCTAGGGACGCTGGCCTCCTGGCTGTTCCATGAACAAGACACTCCATCTCTCATCTCTGGACATTTTCTCTGGCTGTCTCTCATACCTAGAATACTTTCCCTCTTCCTCTCTTTCTATTTTGCCTTTCCTGGCTTTCTTTAAGTCCTAACTAAGATCCCACCTTCTACAGGAAGCCTTTTCCAACCCTATTGTTTCTAGTGCCTTCCTTCCGTTATTTTCCATTTATTCTGTATATTTATTATTATATATTATTTGTGCATGTATTATTTATATATGATATAACATAATAAAATATAATATAATATATAATGTATTATACATTATTTGTATGTAATTATTTGTCTCACACTATAATGTTATTATAAATATGTTTTGTATT
>NW_020954556.1:9607772-9607849 GCF_900497805.2 Vombatus ursinus | reverse complement strand
ATTTGTACATAATTAGTGTCTCACACTATAATGTTATTATAAATATGTTTTGTATTGTTATATAACATAATACAACA
>NW_020954556.1:9605498-9607738 GCF_900497805.2 Vombatus ursinus | reverse complement strand
TGACATAATATGATAAAACATTCAATATGTGATATGGTAACATAGTGAGAGCAAAAAGGTCTTTGTACCATTAATAAATACAATTTAAATATTGAAAGCATTGTTTATTTCAGGTTTATTTCATCTTTTCTATTTTTGTCTATGCTTTATTTATTTTTTTAAATTAAATTTCATTTAAAAAATTATCCAGCATTTATTTTCTATCTTACTAATCTCTCCCCCTCCCCCCACTCCAACTTTATTGGAAAAGGAAAAGAAAATCTTTGTAACAAAGATATATAGTTAAGCCAAGCAAATCCCTGCCTTGGCTGCCTCCAAAAATGTATGTCTAATTCTGCATGTTTAGTCCATCACCTTTTATATATGGTCTATAATGGACATGTTACATTAGTGTAACAAAGACTGTGTGACTTTAATGCTAATTATCCATGTGGAAGAGGCTGGGAGTCAGCTGCTTCTGGGAAGTCATGATGATGGTATAATGGAGGTACCTTGGAAAGACCCAGGCTCAAGTGTAGACATTCTGCAACTAGTTCTGGTTTGCTAACCATGTCAGCAGCCTCTTGGATTGGCTGTAGATGCAACATGGGAACTGGGGGATGGCATCAAATGGTCTCAGCCGGTCTGATTCTCTGGCTTTGGGTTCTTTGCATGCCTTGTCTTCTGTTCTTTTGTTTTAGCTGAAGGGATGGGGGACTGCCACCTTGTGATGGAGGTCAGGTGCTCAGATGTCCTAGCCCCTCAGAAACCTTGGGAGTCAAGTCTATGCTGGGTTTTGTGGCCAGTTCAGCACACACTTAGTGATGCCCTAAGAATTTAGGAGAGAGTTACCTTTGGGACCTAGTTCAGAAGTAGCTGGGGTGAGGATTCATCTAGCAGTCTTGCTATGGGGCTTCCCCTTGTGAACATGGTGGGACTGATGCAATGCAGAAACTGTGCTAAGTCTAAGCCCACTTTGTCTGGTGACCGAGGATTATACCCTGAGATGTTGGGGGGTATTTGCACTTGTATTTTTCTTACGTCTTTGAAGGCAGAGATTAGGGAAATGTGGAGGGTTCAGCTACACCCCATCCAGAAGTCAAGGGCTCTAGATCGTTCCCTCAGTTACAGATGAAGAAGAAATAGTCATAGGAAAGTTGCATGACTTACTCAAGGTCAAACAGAAAGGAACTGGTGTTGTTTTAATACCCAGCTCTTCTGACTTCATAGTTTTCCATTGTGTTGCCTTTCTTACTCCTAGGATGGGAGCTTTCTTTGTCTTCTTAATGAAAGAACAATCAAACCAAATATGTTTCTTGAGTAAGGAGAAGGCCTTTTAAACTGAGGCCCTGATAATTGGGTTTTGTCTAATGATTAGTTGTTCAGTTATCTTTATTGAGATGGGAAGTAAAACAGTGATGATATTAAGGAGAAGGTGTGATTGGTGATAACCCCAATTTATTCCTCAAACATTTCTTCTTCCTCAAATTTGTGGATTATAGATCAATGGATAATTTCTGATATTTAGGGGTCTAGGCCTCAGTTAAGATAAGATGACAGGCTTTGGCAACAGCTTTGATATGGAGGGTGATAGATAATGAGGAATTCAGGGTGACTCCTAGGTTGGGAGCCTGATGGACATGGAGGACGGTGTTGCCCTTTACAGTAATGGGGAAGGCAGGAGCAGGGGAAGGTTGGGGGGGGTAATAATGAGTTCTGTTTTGAACATACTAATTTAAAATGTCTACTGGACATCCTGTTTGAGATGTCTGAAAGGCAGTTGGAGATGTGAGATGGGACTGCAGCAGGATAGGTAGATTTGAAAATCATCAGCATAGAGATGGCAATTAAATCTACAGTTGCTGATAAGGTCACACAGTGAAGTAGTATAGGGGGAGAAGAGAGGAGGGCCCAGGACAGATCCCTGAGGGACATCTATGGTTAGAGAGAGATGTGGTCAGGAGGGGAATCCAGCAAAGGAGACTGAGAAGGAGAGGTCAGATAGGTAGGGGAACCAGGACAGAGTGGTGTCCAGAAAACCTAGAGAGAAGAGATTATCAGATAGGAAAGAGTGATCAACAGTGTTAAAGGCCGCAGAGGGGTCAAGGAGAACGAAGATTGAGAAAAAGCTGTTGGATCTGGCAACTAAGAGTAACTTGTCCTGAGAAAATTTGAGAAAGAAGAGATCATTTTCTCTTCGGGGACTAGATAAGGCTTTTGGATAAAGAAATCTTAAAGGGGCCTATAAATGTGACCTATGT
>NW_020954556.1:9601511-9605459 GCF_900497805.2 Vombatus ursinus | reverse complement strand
CACAGGATATACCAGTAGTAAGGAGAAGAGCTAGGTTTCAAACTCAGACCAGTACTACTGGTACTAGGATAATACCTGAGTTAGAGTTTTTAGGAATAATGATAATAATAATCATTGAAGCATTTTATGCTTCAAGATTTGCAAGGCTCTTGACTGTATTCCAGATGTGGGACTGCTTGCACAAATTCAGAGGAGGGGGTGAGGGTAGGGACAGGGGGGTAGCTCAGCTGGGTAGTATGAAATAAGGCTAGCAATAGAGAACAGAAGCCTTCTCCTTTGGTGGCAGGGAAAAGATGATTTAAAAATGGCCATTTCTGGGGGGGACCTGGATGGCTGTTGAACAGATGCTTAATACAAGGGTGAGCTGAGAGGGTGGTTCTCCACTTGGCAAAAGTAAATTTCTATCTTCGATTGGTCATTGGCAGGGAATGAAGTGAGAACTAAGATGTGGGAGAGACAGTTGGAAAGAGGGAGAATGAAAGTAACTGGAAAGATGGCAAGAGAGAAAAGAAAAGGGGAGAGACACCCAGGGAGAAGAATGAGAGAGGAGGGAACAGAACAGCTTCCATCAGGGGCTGAGAAGAAAGAGAACTATTCAACCAGTCTGCCACTTAGCTATTGTGGGATCCCAGAAGGGACTCATTAAGACCTGTCACATGGTTCTCCATTGTCTCCAGACAACAATTGGGCCAGACAGTCACACCATGGTGTGTACTGTCAAAGCAGCAGTCAGCCTGCTGAGCCCAAGCCCCTGGGCCTGGGTGGGGAGCTGTTCCTGGGGTTGCTGAAGTGACCAAACTCCCAGTACACAGTTGGTGGCTGGTGGAAACTGCTGGCACCCAGGGTCATCTGGTGCTGAATTCCAGAGGATGTAACATCATCACGGGTGGAGTCTGACAGAGCAGCCCAGCAAATACTCTGATAATGGTTGCTGTAGGCAATTTCTATTTGTGGAGGATCTGGAGTCACAAAGAATTGCAGAATCTCAAAACTGGAAGGGTCCTCAGAGCTATCTAGTTCAACCTGTATCTGAAAAGGAATTTCCTCTACGGGATACCTGATAAGTGCTCCTTCAGCCTATCCTTAAGACATCCAGTGATGAGGAACTCATAGCTCCCAAGTCAGCCCATTTGACTTTTGACTATGATTGTGAGGACATTTTTATTTCTTGTACCGAGCAGTCTATGCACTCAGAGTACCAAAAGAGGATGCTCCTCTCTTAGCTGTCCTCCTGCAACCCATGACTAAAAGCATTAGATTTTAAGTTGGAGATCTGAGTTTGAAACCTAGCTCTTCTCCTTACTACTGGTATAACTTTGGAACAGTCATTTTTCCTCTCTCCGGATCCCAGCGTCCTCATTTGTAAAATGAAGTTGAAGTAGGTGATACTTGGAGACAACTAGGTGGTGAAGTAGACGGAACACTGGACCTGGAATGAGAAAGGCCTGCATTCAAATCTTGCCTCAGGCACTTACTGGCTGTGTAGACCTGGGGCAAATCACTAAACCTTTGTCTGCCTCAGTTTCCTCAACTGAAACTAGGTATAATACTAGCTCCTACCTTCCATGATTGTTGTGAGGATCACACGAGATAATAAGTGCTTAGGACAGTGCCTGGCACATGGTGGGTGCTTAATAAATACTTGTTTTCTTTCTTTCTAGCTTTAGATCCTATAATCCTAAAAATTCATTCCATTCAAAATACTTCAATAGGGTCAGACTGTTGGAAGGTCAAGCCACTTTCCATAGAACAGGTGACAATTTTTGGAACAGGTGTTTCCCTTCTATGAGAGGGAGGAGATACCTGTAACTTGTATCCTGGTTGTCATCAGGTCACTTGGACAGGGGATACAGATCAATGGAGTTCTTGGGAGTGATGGGGAAACTCCTAGTCTTCTCTGAACACGTCCTTGAATACCCTGATAGCTCCATTATACTGCTCAACAGCTCCCCACTTCCTCCCTCCCCCCACCTCCTCCCGCCTGCCCAGCTGATTACCAACAACTAAGAGTTAGGTATCTGATAAATCATTAGGGCCCTAGTGGAAAAACAGCTCTGAACTAGGACTATAAACGCCAGGACTGGATCTGTTGCTTGTCGATTGTGATTCTAGGCACATCTGTTTTTCTTCCCACCTCTGTGAGTCTTTGAGGACTAAAATTATGTCTAAGTCTTGGGCTCCCAGAAACAAGCCTGGGGAGAGTGAGGTAGAGCCTCAGATCAATCACATTTATAGATGTGCAACCTAAACTGTCTTTGTATTATGGGTCAGGGTATGTTGGAGCTGGCTCAGACTGGCTTGGAAAGAAAATTATCAGATTTTCAGTGTGAGCATTTCCACTTAAAAAATCGGCAAAAACTACAGATCAGGGCTTGGTTTATTGTTCTGTTGATTGTTTAGACTTAAGAAAGTGATGATAAATGTTAATAATGAAGATTAAACTTAAAAGTATGTCCTATACTTTTCTGAAGAGCCAATTAGAAAAAATTCATTTCTTATTTTTAATATTTAACTTTTTAATTTTTTTTCCTCAGTTATATGTAAAAATTTTTTAACATTTGTTTTTAATAGATTTTGGGTTCCCAATTCTTTCCCTCCTGCTCTCCTCTTCCCCCTCCTTGAGAAGGCAAGCAATTTGATATAGATTATACACGTGCAGTCATGCAAAACATTTCCATGCAGCAAAATAAAATGCAGACCAAAACAACAAGATAAATAGAGAAAATAAAAATAGTATGCTTCAATTGGCATTCAGACTCCTCAGTTTTTTCAGTAGAGGTAGATGGCATTTTTCTTACTAAGTCCTTTGAAATTTTCTTAGATCATTGTATTGCTGAGAATAACTAAGTCATTCACAGTTGATCATTATACAGTCTTGCTGTTACCGTGTACAATGTTCAAAAGTCAATTTTTAAACATTCACCAGCGTCTCCCTGATATGGATCATCGCAGATTTGTCTGTCTGGGAGATTAATCCAGTAATCCTGGACAGGTAACAAACACAGCCACAGTACTTAGTACACCTGGTGGTGCTTCTGTTGGGAGAGAAATTGTCACATTACAGTTCCTTTCCTCCTACACTTACTCCCTTCCTGGAAGGTCAGGGCAACAGGGAAGCACGCAAAAATGCCCACATAAAGACAGACTAGCCTGGATATCCCTATAGTCTGTGTTTCTCCTAATGCACCAGAGGCTTTCTTGTGACAGTTACTTTCTCCCCTAATAAGCCAATTCTGTCCAAAGAGAACAAGACCGGCAACAGTCTTATATGTATTGGCAATAGCCATTGCCCTTCTCTTTAAATTCCCCAGCTGAATGTTGTTGCCTCTGGGAGGACAACTCCATCCTTTGTGCCAGGTATTTCCTGGCTTCCTTGGGTTCTGCTGGGTTCCCTGGTTGCAGTGCTAACAATAAGTGGGATGGACTAGGGCATCTCTAGGTCAACCCTTCCATCTGCAGCCAAGACAAGGGGAGGTAAGAGAAGCAGCTGCCTTGGGTACAAACCAGAGGCAGCATGTGATCCAAATGAAAATGCAATGAGGGACACCCTTTAGTGTGACTTTAATAAGTGCACATCTTAATGAAAGAAAAATCCACTTTCCACTCTCTGTAGTTATTGGCCCAAAGTCAACTTGCATGGATATTGCAGTGGAGGCTCAAGGTATCTGGTCAAAAATGACCCAAGGTGAAGAGCAATATTCAAATGCCACCAGGGGCCCACCTATCTTCCCTTTCAGCTCTGCCTTGAACTCTAACATTCTGGTTATTTTTTTAAGACCAATTGTTTATTTTAATTAATTTATTTTGAATTATCAACAATCACTTCCATAAGCTTTCGAGTTTAAAATTTTTCTCCCCCTCCCTCCCCACCACCCTCCCAAGATGGCGCACAATCTGATATAGGCTATACATTTACATTCCTATTAAACATATTTCCACATTAGTGAT
>NW_020954556.1:9599838-9601427 GCF_900497805.2 Vombatus ursinus | reverse complement strand
ATTGTAAGTAAGAATTAGAACCAATAGGACAAACCACAAGAAAGAGGAAACAAAACACAACAGAAGAAAAAAAAATAGCAAATAGTATGCTTCGATCTGCATTCAAACTCCATAGTTCTTTCTTTGGATGTGGATAGCATCTTTCATCACGAGGCCTTTGGAGATGTCTTAGATTTGGGAAGGGTTAAGTTTACCAATATTAGTCATCACACAACGTGGTTGTTATTGTGTACAATGTTCTCCTGGTTCTGCTCACTTCACTCAGCATCAGACCATACAAGTCTTTCTAGGTTTTTCTGAAGTCTGCCTGTTCATCATTTCTTAAACATTCTGGTTATTTGTCAGGCCTAGAAGGAACATTAGATATCTTCAAGTTTTAATCTTTTATTTGACAGATGAGAAAAAAGAAGCCCAGAGAGCAGAGGTGACTAGTCCAAGGTCACACAGCTAGTTAGTGGCAGAGTTGGGACCTGAGCCTGGGTCTTCTGAAGTGACTAGACAAGGAAGCCTTCCATTTCTCAATCTACACTCCTAAATTCCAGGCCAGATCTTCTAATGGTCAGTTTGGTGTTCTTCTCTTACAGGGGAGGTGGGAGAGAATTTAAGGGGCTAGTTATCATTGCTATGACTAAAGGAATGTATGTTTCTTTCCCCCCAACTTGCAGAGACAAGGCTTAGAAGAGAAAAGGGGCAGCGAGCAAGAGAATGGGCCCTCCTCACCCTTCTTCAGACTATCAGTCAATGAACATTTATTAAGCACTTGCTATGTGCTTGGCCCCAGGCTAAGCGCTGGACATACAAAGTAAGTCAAATACTCAAAGAATGCAAAAACAGAGTTCCTGTACTCATGGATCTCAATGGGGAGACAATATGCAAACAACTAGGTGCATTTTGTAAAAGATGTACAGAGTAGGTAGTAAATAATTTCACAGGGAAGACCCTAGCAGTGGGGATGAGGGTTGCTGCCAGGAATGGTCTCCTGTTGAAGGTAGGATTTGAGATGAGTCTTGAAGGAAGCCAGCATTCACTTTGGGAACGCCCATGAAAAGGCAAGGAGTGGGGAGGTGGAATATCATGGGCAAGGAATAGCAAGATGGCCAGTGAGGCTTGATTGTGGAATACATGGAGGGGAATAAAGTGTTAGGACATGGGAAAGGCTAAGAAAGGACCAGGTTGTGGAGGTACAGCCTCAGCCTCAGACATTTATTTGCTTTGTGATTTGGGGCAGATTATTTAACCTGTCTGCCTCAGTTTCCTCCACTGTAAAATGGGGATGAAAATAACACCTACTGGGGCAGTGAGGTGGCACAGTGGATAGAGCCCTGAAGTCAGGAGGACCTGAGTTCAAATCCGGTCTCAGACCAAACTCTTGACACTTTCTAGCTGTGTGACCCTGGGCAAGTCACTTAACCCCAATTGCCCTAAAAAAAATAACACCTATCCCCCAGGGTTGTTGTGAGGATCAAATGAAATATTTGAAAAAATGCTCAGTGCAATGCCCGGCACATAGTAGATACCATATACATGCTGACTATTATTAGTTATGATGATGATGATGATGATGATGATGATGATGATGATGATGATGA
>NW_020954556.1:9596126-9599804 GCF_900497805.2 Vombatus ursinus | reverse complement strand
AAGTAAGCACAAGCAAGGAGTCTAAGATGATATTGAGATTTTGAGCCTGGGTGACTGGGAAGACTGGATTCAATTTAATTCAGTAAACATTTATTAGGAACCTTACTATGTGCAAAGGCATTATTTGAGGTGCTAGAGATACAAAGACAAAAGGGGAATAGTTTCTGATCTTAGGGATCTTTCATTCTTCTAAGGAAATCTGGATGGGAACTTACAGAACAGTGAATAAATAAAAATCATCATTGCTCCTATTTCTGTAGTGCCTGAGGGTTTACAAAAGTGTTTCCATCACAACAGCCCTGGGAGGTAGGCAGTACCAATAAATTTTATAGAAGAGGAAATTGAGATGAGAGAAGAAAGTCAATCAAACTCAGCCATGTCCTTTGGTTTCAGGTCCAGGATTCTTTCCACCAGCACTGAATTGCCTTCCTATGACAAAATGTGAGCATTAGGTACCATTTGTAGGAGAAGGCAAGGATAAATGGCTACCTCTGTTGGAAAGTTGGAGTGGGACACCCATGGGAGTTCTAAGTTCAAGCCTACTGAATCAGGAAAACTGTTACTTATTTGTTGTAAGGCTTTCTAGAAGAGATGGGCCTTCAGAGGCAATCTGAAGATGACTCTCTTACAATTTAGAAAGCACTCTTGAAGGTCTGCAGAAGAATCAGAACTGTTAGTTATTACTGAATACAAGAGGCCCCTTCCTTTGGGAAGACTACGAGGCTTAACTGGAGACATCTAAGAACTGGAGTATAGTGCAAGAGAGATACACTACGTTAGCCCAATGACTCCCTCACACTATTGTTGGGGCTGACCTTCCTAAGAGCAAACCTGGGAAAGGATGGGCAAAATAGGTGACCAGGGACATTGCCAGAGAGCCTTAGGCACGATGGTCTTCAAACCAGAGAAGGATGAAAGAATCCACGATTGTCTTGTGATAGGTTGTTCTCAGGATTTGGTGCATGGTTATACCAAGCTTTCATTGGCACGTCTGGGTACATGCTTTGGGACAGCTTGGGCAGCTTTGGGGTCAATGAAACTCTGAGACTGAGGATGTTCAGATGTTTTATGGGGCACTGTAGGGCGGCCTTCTCAGGTGAGCATAATCCCTAAGACCAGAGGCAGAGTCATTTATATAGCATTTTAAGGTTTTCAAAGAGCTTTACAAATATCTCATTTTATAATCATAATAACCCTGAGAGGTAGGAGCCATTATTAGCTCCATTTTATAAAGGAGGTAAACAGAGGTTAAGTGACATGTTTAGAGAGGGTCACACAGGTAGTAAGCATCTGAAGTGAATTTGAATTTAGGCCTTCCTGACTCCAAGTCCACTCTATCTACTGTCTATTAGCTGCCTCAATCAGCAAGGAAACTGTAAGTTTCTCAACTGGAATAGAAGATCCTAGATGTAGAAAATTCTAGGAAAAGGGCAGAAAAGAAGAAAGGTAATATCAGGTAGGAGGAAGGAGGTATAGACAACCAAAAATCAGAGGTCATTCTCCAGCATGAGAGGATAGAAACACATTGGTGAGGAGATTGGGAACAGGTATTCTAGGCATATTGCCTTTCTTTAGTAGGCAAAACCCCAAAGAAAGACTAGATTCTTTCTCTTGTGTCTTTCCCTCTTTCATATTTACTTAAAAATTTGAGAATTTAACTTTTGGAAAATTGGCAGATGATAAACAAGGTGTGTGCTGAAGTACAAATTAAGATTGCTTGCCAAAGGCTAGATTGAACAGAATAGAAGGCATTCTCAAAGCTGTTGAAGATGGGATGTCAGATGTCCAGTGCTAAAAGAAAATGGTTCCCAGTGGCAACAGAAGCTGCCCAAAGTGGACAGCCAAAGACAGTATAGAAGAGAAGCTACTTACCCTCAGAGAAGCTCACTTTCTCCATATCCAAGAAGACAGAAGATGGGTAGTGGTCAAAAGAATTAAGGGATTAGACCCATAGAAAACTATTCATAGATCTTTGAGTAAAACTCAAGGATGTTATGGAGGAAAGAGGACTGGATCTAGAATCAGAAGCCTGAGATTCCAGTCTTGGTTTTTTTGTTGTGTATCATTAGGCAAGTCACATCATTTTTCTGGTTCTTGTCCTCATAAATAAAATGAGGGGGATGGATTAGATGATCTCAAAGTACCCTTCTAGCCTCATTTTTCTCATGTTGGCTTAGTTCTCATATTTCTTTAGTACAATCTCCCATCAGTAAGTGGTGGATTTGACAGATGTCTAAGGAATCTTACATTTAAGGAAACTCCAGTCAAGTACAAGTTGGAACCCACTTTAGGAATACAGACTTTCTCAATCTCTCCCTCTCTCTCTTTCTCTCCTTTCCTCCTCCTTCTCCCTCCAACTCTGTGTTTCTCTTTACACTCACACACACACATACATAGATATACCTATATATATATAATATATATATATACACATCAGTATACCTACATATATACATATATATATGTATGTATAATTGAATTACCAAATAGATATGTTAGTAATGGTGGTGGTAGGATGTATGTGGGTAATGTGTATGTGTCTATACCTCTGTGTATTCACTTAGTAAAGATATTCTTCACTTTACAAAAGGAGTGCTCCTGTAAATAGTCTTCTCACCCTAGAGTTACCTCCACCCTGTGGCCCTCTTTTTTTATTGGTGAATTCCTCGTTTGGACTACCATTCCATGAGGTGCCCAGCCATACTCACTTGTCTCCTGTCTCACTTCCTCCACTTCTCTACTCCCACACCAGGAGCTTTGCCTCTACCGAGGGATCCACCCTCCTCATCCCCTCCCCATTTTCAGCTGCCATTTATGCCATTTAACTTTCCCCATTAGAATATAAACTCCTTGAGGATAGGGACTTTTTTTTGCTTATATTTTTAATCCCAACACTTACCACGATGCCTGGCATATAGTAAGCTCTTAATAAATGTTTTTGATAACAACAACAATAATAAACATTGAGCTTCCCTATAAAACATGGCTTAGTTTATAAATAATTGCTCTGCATGTAACTTTTTAGGAACAACGCTATTATAAAAAGTTAAGCATACCTCTGTTATAAAACACTAAAAGAAATTTCCTTTTGTTATGCCATCTTAGTCATATGTGTATTATTTAATTAAGAAAGCAGATTTCCTTCCTATGAAGTGCATAGTAATACTTTGGACTTCTGGGGTGTGGAGAGGGTGAGTTTCCTTGAGGATAGGTAGCTTGCTTCTTTTTTTCCATGTCCTCTTCGGTTGTCCATTTCTAGCAGCTTTTATATCAGCTGAGGACCAATTTATTTAGCACTGAGGACCTGACATGTCACCTTCGGCAGCTTTGAGAACTCTTCCTGTTGTGTTCAATCTAGTCCTTGGCAGGCTAACTTAATTTGCATTTTAGCACATGCCTAGCATTTGCCAGCTTATAGCCCCAATCTGGAACACACTGTGGTTGCTCCTTTTGATACTGACTGTAGATCATAACCCCTTTACACTTTAGGAGACTGTCTTCAAGAATTGCTGTGGCCAGAAATTTTATTGATGTATCTGGTAGCCAGCTTTCTGGTGATAAGCCACTTGGATTTGCTAGCCTGTGTGTCGGATGACACAGACATACTCTATCACCAGGCTTAACTCCAAACCTTTCCAGATTAATAAGACATGCAGAATGTGTTTTTCTTTAGCATAG
>NW_020954556.1:9571649-9596107 GCF_900497805.2 Vombatus ursinus | reverse complement strand
CATGAGAGAGGCACCTCTCTGCCATGATAAAGCACCCAGAGCTGGAAGGGACTTCAAAGGTCATCCAGTCCAGCCTTCTTAATTTATAGATGAAGAAAACTATCCTGGGAGGTTAAGTGATTTATCCGATGTCACATAGGTTGTAAGGATCAGAGGTGGGATTTCAACCCTGGACCCTTTAACTTAATAGCCTACACTATTCCCAGTGTACCATGCTGTCTCCTGGTCTTTAATAAAGACATTTTAATGATGTAGCTTGGTAATACCTGGTAACATGGGAAGTGTTTCTGTCTGTCTTTGTTGGTATGGCATAGAAAAAGGCTGCCTCAGTTTCCTCATCTGCAAAATGAGCTGGAGAAAGGCTGTTTTTCTGGATCCCACTGGAAAATAAAGCTCACAAAGAGGGACCTAGAGTTCCTCAGAGGAGCAAGAAAAAGAAGATCCATAACTAGGGTGGTACAACTGGGGTTTTGTCTTAGGGTGCTAAAATTTAGATGGGGTGCACTTCGATCTTAGAAAGTACTTTGGCCAGCCATCCCTTTACATCACAATCCTTCGTTGGTCCCATGCTATGTTCTCCTGCATCCACAATGTGACTGTCCCCTAATTTTCCACCCAAGCTGCTGGCTCCCATCCTAACACTATTACCTCTCTACTAATGCTGATGGCCTATCCACTACAGGCCATCACTGAGATATTGTCAGTATACCAGGGTCAAGGGACATGACCACTGACGTGCCTTCCGTATTGAACCTCCTCCAGGAGTTGGAGGATTATGTCTTCTTCCCAATGAAATAGATCATGGATCTTATCCACAATGGCACTTTTCACCTCAGGGGACAACCTCAGAACACTGGGGACTTGGGTCAGCATCTCTGGAGTACGGGCTGCCCTTCACTTAGCATAACTATACAAGACTGGGGTGAACTTTGAGAGTCAGAGACTCACATGAAAGCCACCCATGGTACAATGAAGATGAAGGCAGGTCTACACCTGACACTCTACAAGTGAGCTTCTTCTCTGACTAGCTCTTCTTATGCCTCTCTCTGGTGTTGGCTTCCCAGCAGCTGCCTCTGGGTGTCCCCATCTCTGTCCCTTCTGTCCTATGTATTTTGTACCACATACCCAGGGGATCAGAATTACTAGTCTAGAATGAGGAATGGGAAGCCTTGATAAAGAATGATCTAGGATAGAATGGCGAGTGTCACAGAAAATTCTGGTCTCTTTAATTTTGCCTCATCATCACAATAACAATAGCTCATACCTCCATAGTTCTTGAAAGTTTACCAAGCTCTTCCCTCACAACAATGGGGGAGGTAGTTAGTAGAAATATGATTATTCCCACTTTATAGATATAAACTGAGGCTCAGCAAACTTAAATAACAATGTCACACAACTAGTAAGTGGAAGAGGGGGAACTCAAGTTCAGTTCAGATTTAATATTCTTTATAGTTCGCTAAGCAGGTTCATACCATTTATTCCTCAGTCCCCAGTGCTGGTTCTTACTCTATTCAATGGGCTTTTATTACTGTGGATATAACCTTATTTGTGTCCCCCAGGATAATGACGGAGAGGAGACCTTTCTAATCCATGAGTAATGTCTAGACCTTCGTGGAAGCAGTGAGAACAATCTACTTGCTACATTCCTTTCTTTAGCTGGTGTTGACAGACCCATTTGGGAAATGGTGATTCTTGTTCTTTATATATTGATGCTAAGTCAGGGGTTCTTAACTTGGGATCCATGGACCTCCAAGTAGGTTGTAGGTAGATTTCATGGGATCTATGAATTTGTTTAGATTTATAATATTATATTTTGTTTTTATATATGAATATACACAAAATATGCATACATATTTTGATAATTATTTCAACATAATTTGTTTACTTTATCATATCATGTATTTTATTTTATGCATTTAAAAACATGATTCTGAGAAGGGGTGCATAGGCTTCACCACACTACTTGGGGTTGGGGAAGCACCGTTTGCTGCTTTTCCCTCTGATCCTCCCAGCACTTTCCTTGGCTTCCAGGCTGTAGCTTCTCTTATTCCTGGATCTTCTGGGTCCTGCCCATTGGCCTGACCATAAGAATCTGAAAGGAAGGCATAATTGCACCTTCCCTGTTCTTGGCGCATTGCTGCTACTCAACTCCAGATCCACTGAGAAACTCAAATCCGGGCAAATGAAATTGTTTGCTCTTTCCTTTCCCCCAAGTACTAAGAAGAATTGTTTTCTGGGCTGCTGTGGGGGTCACTGCCCGCCTCTTGTCCTCTGTCAGCCTCACTTCCTGTCTAGACAGCTCCAACGAGCCTGCCGTATTTAGCATGTGGAGGTTGCTGCCAGTGTCGCAGAAACCACGCAGCTGCGGCGTTACCTGTTGGCTGCTTCTTCCTCATTGAGGCTGGGGGTGGGGGTGGGGTGGGGCATGACCCGAAAATGAGGGCCATCACTTTGAAAGGATACCAGGAGGAGGAGGAAACCCACACGTGTTGCCTGCTACCCAAGGACCTTTTTCTGTTTCTATTCACTCTCTCTCCCTTTTTCTTACCAACACCTTGAAAGGTGGGTTGTCAAGGCAACTTCTCCATGGGATGCAGCATCCGTTGCATCAGTGATACTAATTCACAGATACTAATTCCCTGTTCTTCAGATTGTGTGATGTAGTGGAAAGGATACTGAATTTGGGGTCAAGGGATTTGGGTTCAAATCTCAGTTCTTATACTTTATGCTCCTGTTGCCTTGACAAATTACTTCACCTTTTTGGCCTTAGTTCTTTTTTGTTATTGTTGTTGTTGTTCAATCCTTTCAGTTATGTCCAACTCTTTGTGACTCCATTTAGGGTTTTCTTGGCAAATATACTGGGGTTGTTTTCCATTTCCTTCTCCAGCTCTTTTTATACATGAGGAAACTGAAGCAAACAGGTTAAGTGACTTGCCCAGGGTCACACAGCTAGTAAGTGGTTGAGGCTAGATTTAAACTCACAAAGATGAGTCTTCCTGACTCCAGGCCCAGTACACTGCTAATTCATATTGAGACTGCAGTTCACTAAAATCCTGAGACCTTTTTTTTCAGAGAAATGACTGTCCAATAATCTTTCCCATTGTGAACTTTTGAAGTTGATTTTTTGAACTAATATGTAAGACTTTACATTTATCCCTATTGAATTTCATCTTTGGTCCCAGATAATTTGCAAACCATACCAGGAGCTGGAAGTGATTATTAAATTTGAAGCCTCTTAAAATCTGCAGGTCTTAGGGGACTGCAAGCTCGACATAAGGCCATAGCACTCTGAACACATTAGGAGAGTAATAAATATTTGTTGAATGGGTAAATGAATGAATGCTGAATGTAATGAATGAGCAGATTGAAATGGCAGCCAAAAAAGCTAGTGTAATCTTAGGCTACATTAGAAGGAACATAATGTCCAGAACAAGGTGTAGGGGAAGGACGGGGTCATAGCCATGTTGTGTTCTGCTGTGGTCAGACCACATCTGGAGAACTGACTTCAATTTTGGATGCTGTGTTCTAGGAAGGATGTTAAGAGGCTGAAGTCTGTTGAGTAGATTGGTAAGGGGACTAAAGACAGTATCACTCGAGAATCAGGCTAAGTGGAAGGAAGTGGGAATATTTTATCCTGGAGAAGAGGATAGTTGGGAAGATACAATAGTTGTCTTCAAGTATTTAAAGGGCTGTCATAATAGCAGAGACGTTAGATTTGTTTTGTTTTGTTCTGTGGGGCAAAACTAGGAGCAATTCATGGATTTCATAAGCAAGCAGATTTTGGCTAATGTAAGGAAAGAATTTTCTAACAATTAGGAGTTGTTCGAAAATATAATGGGTTACCTAATGAGGGCCAGCTATGTGGTGCAGTGGATAGAACTCTGGGCTTGGAATCAGGGAGACTCATCTTCGTAAGTTCAACTCTGGCCTCAGACACTTACTAGCTATGTAGCCCTGAGCAAATCTCTTAACCCTGTTTGCCTCAGTTTCTTTATCTATAAAATGAGCTGGGGAAGAGAATGGCAAACCACTCTAGTAACTTTGCCAAGAAAACCCCAAATGGGGTCACAAAGAGGTGGACATGACTGAAATAATTGAACAACAACAAAACCTAATGAAGTAATAAGCTCCCTGTTGCTGGAAGTCTTCAAGAAAAGATGGAAGACCACTTGTCTGAGATGTCAAGGGGATTCCCATCCAGGTAAGACTTAAACTAGATGACTTTTGTGGTCCCTTCCAATTCTGAGATCCTGTGATTCTGAATATAGCCTGCTCTATCTCAGTCAGAATGAAAACTCACAGCAATGGCTACAGTACTAACCCCAGGAGGATTTTAAGACATAGTCTCTCCATCCGGGGTATATGACCATAGAGCCCCCAACTGCAACAACTGACCTCACTGAATATGAGAATCGACATAAAGATCAATCAATTAATGTGTATTGAGCACCTATGATGTGTAGGGTCCAGTGGTTGATACAGAGGTGAATTGGACACAATCCCTGCCTTTTATCATTTTATGGTCTGGTTGGGAGAAAAGACATAACACATCAAAATAAAAAACACAAGAGTACAAGAGATCTTATCAAGGATATGAGTAAGTGCCAAGAAAGGAGTTGTGATATTAAGTACTTTAGCAGTTCAGAGGAAGGAGATATCACTATGGACTGGGGTGGCCAGGGAGAAGGTGAGACTTACATTGGTCTCAAAGGATGGGTGGAGCTTGAATGAGCAGCAAGGAACAAGTAAGACATTCCAGATGGAAGACATATTCACCTCCATGCTTCTCTCTGTTCAAGTCACACCATATACATGGAACGACCTATCACCAACTCCTTCAAGGATCAGCTATAGCACTTATTTTAATTGCCACTTGTTTTGCATTCATTCATTTATTCAACAAGCACTTATAAGGGCAGCTAGGTGGCACAATTATAGACTACTGAGTCTGAAGTCAGAAGACCTGAGTTCAAATCCAGTCTTAGACACTCACTACATGTGTGACACTGGGCAAGTCATTTAACTTGTTTGTCTCAGTTTCCTCATCTACAAAATAAATATTAAAACAATAGCATCAACCTCCCAGGGTTTTTATGAGGATCAAATGAAATAATATTTGTAAACTGCTTTACAGGCTTTAAAGCATAATAGAAATGCTAACTGTGATGATAATGATGATGCGCGTAAGACAGATGCAATAGTGGGAGGGTAAGGACCCTGCTCACAAGGAGCTTTGGGATCCAAAAGGGGAGATAGACATTCCTCTCCATTCCATTTTTTTCTATGTGACGCTCCTCCTCCCTGCAGACTGGTATCTACTGAATACAATTATAGCCCCAACCTGACTTAGTTTTAATGAATTGCTCTGAATCTTCTCCAGTGCCCAGAACAATGCTTTATCCAAGTAAGTGCTTAATAAGTGTTTCTTGAATGAATGTTGGATTTGGCAAAAAAAAAAAATTCATCTGGTAGCCTATAGTTCTGATGAGGAGCTTCTCAAACATAAATATAACAAACAGATAAATAAAAGAAAGTGTGATGAATGCCTAAGAGTAGTTTGACACATAGCACCACAAGAGTTGAAGGGAGGGGGTCGACTTCAGGCTTGGCCATTCAGAAGGCCCTGTGGAGGAGTTGGCATTTGAGCTGGACCTTGGAGGATGGAGAATATAGAGATGGTAGAGGTAGCTACACTGGACAATTCCCTTCCCCTGAATATTTCTCCTACGTAAAATAAGAGCATCAGGATAGATCATCTCTAAGGCCCCTTCCAACTCTAACATTCTCGCCTATACTGTTGCAATAGTCTTCTAATTGGTCTCTCTTTCCAATCTACACATCTGCTAAAGTATTTTTCATAAAATGCAAGTCTGACCATGTCACTCCCTTACTCAATAAACTCTAAAGGCTTCATATTATCTCAAGGATCAAATATTAGCTCCTCTATTTAGCTTTTAAAGCCCTTCACAACCTGGCCCCAACCTACCTTTCCAGACTTACCATACTTAATTCCCATTCTCCCATTGGCTGAACTTCCTCCTTGCTATTCTTCACCCACTACACTCATTTCCCACCTCCCAACTCCCTGCCTGTGTTCTTGTTGTCCCCTTTCACTGGCTTCATTCAAGAATCATTGCCACTCTCTACACTCTCGGTATTAAGCATAGTGCCTGGCACATAGTAGGTACTTAATAAATGCTTACTGACTAGACTTGACTTGACCATCTTCACCTAGTTGGTGTGCGGCTCAAATGAGATAAGGTATGGAAAATGACATATAAATAGTAACTATTATTTTTATTGTCTCCTTCTCCTCAAGGACACAGAACGGTGACCCTCAATAAATGTTTGCTGATTTGATATTTGTTCATAGGTTCCTCAACTTTTACTTTTTTTCTCATTTTAATTTTTTTCTTCTTATTATGGACTTGATAAATATCAACAAACGTGAACATTTCCATATACAACGAACAGAAAAAGAAGAATGCATATGAGACAGTAAATCTCTATTAAGCTTCTTAAATATGTAATAACACATTTACAATATTAGTTCCAAAGTTGTCCTTCCTGCTTGTCTGTGTCTCCTTCTGAACTTCTTTCTGTTCTTTTCTTTGCATTTAAAAAAGAGTACTTGATTTTTTAATGAAATGAGTTAGTGCATCTTATGCACTTATGCATTTCAAAAGTGCATCTTACTCACTTTTCTTTTTGGAATCAGTATCACTACCCCTGTCCCTCAAAACACTTAAAAACAAAACCCTCCCTTTGTTTATCCCACACTGGGCATTATTTTATGGTTTGTTGTTTGTTTGTTTGCTTTTTGTTTTTTGTTTTATTTTTAGCAGCTCCAGCATCCAACAGACTCCTGTTTCCAGGACTCCAGTGTCCTCCTGTTTGAATGCCTTTCCTCAGGATAGGTAATTTCCTAAGATGACAGGGCAAGTAGTGAGGAGTTATTGCTCCTCTGGCTGAGACCATTCAGCATTACTTCTTTTACTCCGCCATCTTGGCTCTGCCCCGTCTTAGCATTACTTCTGCTCCTACCCCCAGTACTGCTTCTCCAGGGACCATTCCCTATTTCAAGACGATGGTGCTCCTAAGGCCAGTTGTCATCAAGGTGTTCTCCCTTGCTTGCACTTCATTCACAAGATCTGTCTCCTGGAATGGTGTCACAGGAAGGAGACACTACTACCCTTGCTGCTAAGCCAAGGAAGGGCAAAGGCACCAACTGCATTTCAGAGGGAATTGCAGCTATGTGTGAGCACACTGCAGATCCCTTGTTTCAGGGCTTCCCAACCATTTTCAGTCCCTGGACTTTTATTAAACCTCACACCCTCATTCATTATGAAAGGAAATCAATTTTAGAGCTTACCATGCATATACACATAAAGAATAAAATTAGAGAATAATTTCATTAGAGTAACATGGTCATTTGTCAAATATTCCCTGTGCCCTCTTGTTTAGCTTCTCATACCTCACCAGAGGTATATGTGCTCCCAGTTTGGCACCCCTATCTTCCTGTGAAACTTTCCCTCCCCCAAAGTGTTCTTCCTTCCCCAAACAGATCATAAGAATTAGAAGGGGCCTCAAGAAATTTGCAGTAGAGAGAACTCCCTGTTTTTTCATTGGCTGTTCCCCCATGCCTGGGACACTCTCCCTATTCCACTTTGCCTCTTAGTTTTCCTGGTTTCCTTCAAAACTCAGCTTAAATCCTGCCTTCTTCAGGAGACCTCTCTTGGTCTGTCTTCCTCCCATCTCACTCTACCCCAATGATAGTACCTATGCTCTGAGATTGCTTTCTCTTTGCACTGTATGTATCTTGTGTGTACAATTTTTTTTTTGCATATTGTCTTCCTTTTTAGAATTAGCTCCTTGAGGGTCGGGACCATGATTGTAATAAGGGCTTAATAAATGCTGATTGGCTGACTGACTGACTGAAACTGAGGTCCAGGTAAAGTGACTTATCCAAGGTCACACAGGTAAGTCAGCAGCAGAGCCATGATTCAAACACAGTTCCTCTAGTTCTAAATCTACACCTTTCACTTCACCTGCTGCCTCCTGGGAAAGAGTTGAGCTCTCAGGAATTATTGCCCACCTGAGAAGGGTCCATGTTATAGACTCATTTTGATGGGTATTTGCACAAATGGCCAATGTTTTCCTATCCAGAGCCTTACCTCTCCAATTACCCTATGAATCATCTCTCCTTGGATCAAATATTATCCTGTGGGATCCTATGGGTCAAATGAGATAATATTTGTAGAGAGCTTGGCACACAGTAGGTGCTATAGAAAGCTAGTTCTCTTCCCTTCCTCCCTTCTTTTCTGTTTCTGCTGAAGTGGGCTTGGAGCCATCTTTATAAAGTATCCAGTTTCTCTTAGCACCTAGCTGCTTAGAATATGGCTCTAGGGACAGCTAGGTGGTGCAGTGGATACAGCACCGGCCCTGAAATCAGGAGGACCTGAGTTCAAATCCTGCCTCACACCAAGCACTCAATACTTACTAGCTGTGTGACCTTGGGCAAGTCACTTAACCCCAGTTGACTAAAACAACAACAAGAAGAACAAAACAAAACAAAACAAAAACAGAATATGGCTCTGGAAATCTGGAGGCACATCTGATTGCAGAAGTTGCCCCTCCATTGCCCATGTTAAAGATCAGGCACTGCTAATGAAGGCTGGACCAGCCTTCAAGACTGTGGAGGTGGGTTCAGACTCTACCAACTTAAGCTCAAAGTCAACTGAGCTGCTCAGGTTCAACAAGAGAGGGAGATGAATCTCAGATCAGGCTCCAGCAGATAAGAAACCGCTGACTCAGATGCCAGGCTCTGCACGGGTGATGGATGATGGATTTCCAAATGAAATTTAATAGAAATTCCATGCATAATACATCTTTATGGGAGCTAATTTCAATTTGCATGCCATTAGGCTGCTATTCTTTCAGAGGCCTAGCAGCTCAACCTGAAGGCAGAGAAGCCTTCCTTCTTCACAGAATACAGGAACAGTAGCTTTGCCAGCAGTGGGCAGAATACAGTTTGGAGAGGTACTATCCTGAGCATTTTGTTAGAATCCCAGTTATCCTGTGAGGTAGGTACTCTAGCTCCCATTTTATAGGGAGAGAAACTGAGGCTAGGGAATTGAAGTGACTTGCCCATGGTCATACAACTGTTAAGTGTCAGGGATAGGATCTGAACCCAGGTCTTCCTGCCCAGCATTCTATTTGCTATGCCACACTGATTTGAAATATTTCTTACTAGCTGTGTGACCCTGGGCAAGTCACATAATCATTCTGGGGCTCAGATTCCTCATCTATTAATGAGGAGGGTGGACTAAGTAAGATCTCTTCTAGCTCTAAATCCTTTAAATCAGGGAATGTAATCTGAGAGCTCTAGTCATATTCTTCTAGGAGGGAAGAGAAAATCTGGAGAGTGAGAGGGTCTGGGGGTGATGTGGAGTCCTGGATATTTTAAAGGCAGGGAAACCTGAAGCCGAGAGGAGAGAGTTCTGACTGAGGAAGGACGCAGGAGAATAAAATTCAATACCTCCATAAAATGGAATAATGTTAGCTAAGCAGAACAGGCAAATTCTCAACAGGCTGATGCTTTCTTTTTTCTCCTCTTTTGGATTGTAATTACAATTTTAAAACATTGATGGCTTTTGTTCTAATTTTTTTCAGCACTCACCCTAATAGTCAAGGATTGATGATTTCTTTGGGGTAAGAAATTCCTCCACCAATGTAGATGTGATATGACCAGCATCTTAACTAGCAGGTCTCTCAATGCCCTTGGCCAATGTGAATTAGGCTACATTTTCCCTAAAGGACCATAAAACTTGGACTTGATTAACCCCTGCTCAGGTTGAGGCCTCCCTTGATGCTGTTTCTGGTGGCCTCTGGATACATGGTGTGGCTTCCTGGTCACCTAGGGGTATAAAAGGTCCCACCCACACGTCAGTGGGTTTTAGATTTGGTAGCTGTCCCAGAGACAACAGTTCACCCTGCTGAACAGACACGCTCCCATATGGCATTGGAGAGAGGAAGAGGTCTGTCTACAGAATCTAAGAGAGCCATTGTCAGTCAGGCCTGGCTCCGACAGTAGGCCACAGCTCTGTATGACTTAACAGAACAGTAGACAAATCTTAGAGGTGCCTGAGGCTCTGAGAGATTAAGTGATTTGTCTGTGGTTACATAGTAAGAACACCCGTTTTTTATGCTTCTGAGTATGCCATCTACCACATGATGGTGCCTCTCATGAAAACCAGCAAGCATCAACTTATAAGACCACATGTAGCCAATTTATTAATCATAATAATAGCTAGCATTTACATAGCACTTTAAAGTTTGCAAAGTGCTTCGCAAAAAGTATCTCTTTTGAGCTTCAAAACAACTCTGGGAGGCAGGTGCCATTTTATCCCCATTTTACAGATAAGGAAACTGAGGCAGAGATTAAGTGACTTGCCCAGGGTCACATGGCTAGTGAATGTCTGAGGCAGGATTTGAACTTAGGGCTTCCTGACTCCACATCACTCCATCTTGCTGCCTCCTTAAATTAATAAGAGCAAAAAGCCAGAATAACAAAATGCCAAGGGGAATCAACCCAAGAAGGAAAAAACAGAAACTCAAAACAATTAAACAAAAACCAGACAAAAGCTGGTTATGAATGATGCAAATACACCCTTCTATTATTTAAAGGCTGTTAAAATATTAAAAGACTACGCATATTAACTTGAGCAAGTCAGTACCATGGTCTTTATTGTATTTACTATGAGCTTTGCTTCTGTTTGGTATCTCCTTCATATACATAGTTGTACTCATCCTGGTGGTGTGGTAGGCAGAGTGCTGGGAATAGGGTCAGGAAAATCAGAGTTCAAATCTAGCCCCACACACTAGATGTATGACCCTAGGCAAGTCACTTAGTTTCTGTCTTAACTGTAAAATGGGGATAATAATAGCTCCTATCTCTCAGGATTGTTGAGTGATCAGATGAGCTTATAACTGAAAAGCACTTAGCCACAGTGTCTGAACATAGTAAGCACTATGTTTTTACTATATAAATTTTGCTATGTTTACTATGTAAATGTTAGCTATCATTATTATTATCAGTCGGAGCACATATCATTCTTTTGGTTATTATTATTTTTTTTTACTCTGGAGCACTTCTTTTGTCTTTCCATATTGCTGTGCATTCTTCATCATTATTCCCACCAATGCAGTCTGTTCCTTCATTGTTTGCGTTATCACTGGGGATTTAGCTATTTCCCAGTTGTTGGCACATCATTTGCTTCAAATTTTTTGCTGTTGTAAATAGTTCTGCTATGAGTATTTTTGTTAGGATAGGTTCTTTCTTGCCATTAATGGCCATCTTGGCGAACAGGCCTCAATGTGGTTTTCTGGGTCAAAGGGACATGAATGTTTTTTATAACTTTCATGGTATAGTTCCATATTGCTGTCTAAGATGGTAGAAGTAATTTATAGCTGTGCTGGCTGTGAATTAGTATTATACAGAGTTTCTAGGGGGTGAGGTAGGGTATGGTCCTGCTTCTGCTTCCTCATTTTCTCTTAAAATGCCAAAAAAAAAAAAGGACAGGATATACCATGGACCACAGGCCAAACTGGCCAGCCCTCTGAAGTAGCAGCCTAGTACTCCCATGGAGCTCCTAGGCTGGTGTTTCCAAATGTGCCCCTGCACCAAAATGAGAGCAGAGCACTAGACACCAAGGGGCCCAAAATAGAACAGCTCATTTGAGGGAGAATACCATCCCCTTAGAACTAGGTGTGAGCTCCTCTCTCCACCATAGACTATTCCTATTTTGACCCAAGTCACGGCAGGTTGCCAAACCTTTCTTGTCTCTTCTGCTACCCTTCTGTTAATCTGATCTGAGGTTGCAGACAGGGCTTATGGACCCCAGTAGGGCCCTCCCTGTGGCTATTTAGATTGGCATGTTATAAACATAGCCTGCTAAATAACCCCTCACCAGTCCAGGGGGAGGGTGGTGCAGGACTGTTTTTAGGTGACTCAGAACATGGGGAAGGATGATTTCTGAATGTGTGTACATAGGAGAATGAGGTATGTGTATATTTTGGTGTGACTGTGCCTGGGTGGTGATGTTGATAGACTAGTGGCCAAGTCTCCTGAAGGGTTTATACACCAGTGAGGTAGACAGTGCACAATTATCTGGTGAATGTGAGGTGAACCTTCACTAAACTACCTCTGCTGCTTGTTTGCATCATGGGGGAGCAAGCTGGAAGGGATTCACGGACAGGCCCAGTGAAGGATTGATTGTGTGACTCTCACGTGAGGACCGGCAATTAACAAGCATGTATTAGGCACCTGTTCTATGCCATGCTGGGTCCTGCAAAGAACGATTTCATTCCTACCCACAAGGAGTCTACATTCTAACGAGGGGAAACAACGAGATTTCTGAATAGATATCAAACAACTATAAATCAAATAAACATAACAGTAGTGAAATAATGGGAGGGGGTAGGGTTTGTGAGAGAGAGTGAATGCTATATAACTATTTTTTGTTGTTGTTCAGTTGTTTCGGGTGTGTTCAACTCTTCAGGACCCCATTCAGGGTTTTCTTGGCAAAGAGACTGGAGTGGTTTGCCATTTTTTTCTCCAGCTCATTTGACAGATGAGGAAACTGAGGCAAACAGGGTGAAGCGATTTCCCAGGGTCACACAACTAATAAGTGTCTGAGGCCAGATTTGAATTCAGGAAGATGAGTCTTACTGACTCCTGACCCAGCACTCTATTCGCTGCTCCATCTAGACTCCCCATATAACTATTATATAATACATAATATGTAATATGTAATAATTATGTAATATACCCATAATATTAAAATTATAGTTAATAAAAATAATTTAAAATAGTTAATAAAAATGTTTAAATATCAGAGTAGTTTGGGAGAGCACTATATAACTATAATGTAACAATTATAAAATAGTATATATAGAGTATACCATACAGATATAGCAGCTAATAACAGAGTTTGGGAGAGCATTCTATTACTATCATATAGTAGTATACATAGAGTACCTCACAGATATGGTAGCGAATACCAGGGGAGTCTGGGAGAGAGAGCACCAGCAATGGGGGAGCAGGAATAGGAGAATCAGGAAAGGCTGCATGTAGAAGGTGGTGTTTCAGCTGTGTCTTGAAGGAATAGCAGGATTCTATGAGGCAGAGGTGAGGAGGGAGTGCATTCCAGGCATGAGGGGAAGGCACGGGGACAGTAAGATTTCTGCTTTTCCTTTTGGCTCTGAGTAATTCAGGCAAAAGCAAGTCCAGTTTTGGGGCTTGAATTACTTAGATAATTCTGGTTGTGCAGACCTGGCTGGAAACAAGGAGGTACATTATCTGTTAGGCAATATGTTTGTCCTTAGTATAGATCAAGCTGGACAGATACCAGAAGAGGGGTGAGCAGACTCGCTGAGTGACCTTGGACAGGTTGTGGAACCACTCTGTTCTTGTTTTCTTATCCGTAAAATGTCACTGAAACCTGCACTTGGCTCCCTTACGGTGTTGTTGGGAGGATAAAGTGAGAGAATAGATGTAAAAGCATAAATTATATAAAATGACATAATAGATATGAACTTGCTTTGAAAGGAACAATGCTGTACTTTGAAAATCTAAGGTACAATATCAGCATACATTTATAACTCAGACAAATCTGTTGTCAACTCATTAAAACAGTACAGGCCATACTGGCCAAGTATGTGACAATAGTCTATAGCTGGGCTAGGATCATAGATGGAGAGGCCAGATAAGATACAGGCTGCACAGAATTTAGAGTAGGGAGGGACCTATTGGTCACCTGGTCCAACATTGTTATTTTACAGAGAAAAAAAGAGGCTTATATGACTTGCCCAAGGTCACTTAACCAGGAAGGATCAGAGCCTGAATTTAAACTCAGAATCCAGTGCTCTTTCCAGTAAAGCAGGTACTAAATAGACCATCTTCTGATGTGATGTCAAAGTACCTTAGAGTTTCAGTTCGCTGAGATGAATGTCTTGCCTTAGTTTCCACATCTGTTTTACCTGTCCTAAAGAACTGCTCTCTGAGTTATTTATTTTATTACATACAGGGTTTTGCAATTATAGGATCATATAGGTTAGAACTGGAAGGGAGCTTAGAGATCTGATCCAACTACTTTCCTTTTACAGATGAGGCAACTGAGACCCAGTCTCAGTGACTTCCCCAAGGTCACACAAACCAGGATTCTAACTCAGGTGCTCTAACTCCAAAGCTGGTGGTTTTTCCCCAATGCATTAAATTCCATTGCATGTATACTTCACGGTATAATACCATGGATTTACTATGACCTATAACCCTTCAGTTTTCCACCAGCAAGTGCTAGGTTTTAATTAGGTTTCGCTCCTCCTATTATCCTATCTTGTGACCCTACTCCCTTTAGCAAGACCTGAAACTTGGCTTACCCATTGAAGGAAAACATAGGGTCATGAGGGAGGGAGGGAAAGGTAGCGTGGCATCACACAATTTATACTGACAAGTTCCTCTGCATTGTTCATTTTATCCAGCAAGTAGAGTGTTTGCTCAGTTGGCTAATCACATCTTAGAGGTTATTTTGTAGATCATTCCCTACCTTGGGTTTATCATGTATCATGAGTTCCCTTATATTTAAGGTCTAGAAAATGTAGGTAAAACATTCTGTAGACCTTAAAATGCTATATAAATGTCAGTCATTACTATTAATGTAAGGCAGTGTTGTGTATGGAATAGAGAACTAGTGTCAGAGTTATGTAGAGCTGGGTTCAAATCCCACCTCTGACACATATTGGCTATGTGGCCCTGAGCAAGTTACTTAACCTCTCTGGGTCCCAGGCAACTCCCCAAGACACTAAGTTACAAAGCAGGCCCTGATTTACACTAGTAGAGGAATGCAGATGAAATACCTGGTCTGATAAAAAGAATTATTATCAATAATCCTCATTATGCCTCTCGGTGAAAGGCAGTGTGGCATGTGAAAAAAATGAATGAATGAAATAGCATTTATCATGCACTTACTTTGTGCCCTGAAGAAGCTCCTATTCTCATTGGGAGAGACAACACAATAGAGGAATGGTGGCTGGGAAGCATCACTTTGTTCTGGAAAATTAGAGCGATTGTGACTAGGGAGGGCCATAGGACAGCTAAGTGGTTCAGTGGATAGAGTGCTGGGCCTGGAGTAAGGAAGATTCATATTCATGAGTTCAAGTCTGGCATCAGATACTTACTAGCTGTGTGACCCTAAGCAAGTCACTTAACTCTGTTTGCCTTAGTTTCCTCATCTGTCAAATGAGATGGAGAAGAAAATGGCAAACTGCTCCAGTATCTCTGCCAAAAAAACCCCAGACGGGGTCATGAAGAGTTGGACAGGACTGAAATGACTCAACAAGAGAGTAGGTCTATAAGGGAGCAGGATGACAAATAGCCTCCCAAGAGCAATGGAAGAGCTGATCGGGTCACAGTTCCAGACCTGTAAGGGGAAGCAAGAATGATGAAGATATTTTATCCTGGCAAAGCAGTTGATGAGAAGATGGCCCTGGAATAGGGAATCAAGTGAAGGATGGTTGGGACCTGTTTGAAATAGTGGACTAGGTGGGACAGTGGCCCATTAAAGGGGTAGAGGGAGTTCCCTTATCAGAAGTTTTCTAAACTGATCTAACAAAGCAAAATAAACCTCACCATATAAAGTATGATAGATGCTGAGGAACAACTAGAACATAAGCTTTTTGAGAGTAAGGACTGGTAGATTTCTGTCTTGGTGGCGCAAGAGATAGAGCTCTGGGCCTGGAGTCAGGAAGACCTGAATTCAAATCCAGCCTGAGATACCAACTGCATGACCTTGGGCAAGTCACTTAACTCATTTACCTTGGTTTCTTCAATTGTAAAATAGGATAATAATTGCATCTACCTCCTAGGGTTTTTGTGAGGATGAAATGAGATAATATTTGTAAAGTGCTTAATATGGTGCCTGCCACATCACAGGTGCTGTATAAATGTTAGTTATCATTATTATTATTATTAATATTATTGTTTTTCTCTCCCTAATGCCTGCCACAGTGCCTGGCACATAGTAAGCTCTCAATAAATGCTTGTTGCATTGATTTGAATTGAATCTTGGGTTTAACTTGTTCACTCATAAGCTGTCATCCACAAAATTTTCCTTCATGATATGACTGTGATCATTGTCAGTAGTGATGACCCTATTTAGTACAGTAGAAATGTCCATTGGCTCGAGCTTTGGGCTCAAGACGGGGTTTACAATCCTGGCTCTTCCAATGACTTGTGTGACCTTGGACACTTATCTATGGGTCCCAATTTCTTCAACTTTAAAATGAGGAGGACGGACGAGCTGCTCTCTAAGGTCCCGTTCAGCTCTCAATCTATGATCCTATGAACAAGCCCTTCTCTTACACCTGATACTTCAGCCACAGATTAGTTTATTCACATAATTTTGTTTTTTAGGGACTTTCAAAATCATTTGGTTCAACTCTTTTGTTTTACATATGAGGAAGTCAGGTCTCAAAGAGGGGAGGAAATTTGTTTAGAGAGCAAAAGCAAAGCTGCTTCAGGAGGCGGTGTGAAGGTCTTTGGGCTGACTTGCCTGCTTTTGCTGTGGGGTCCTTTGAAGATGGTCTGCTGTATTGTGCTCATTCCAAGTCTGAGTGTCAAAGCATTCTCATTGACAATTATACAGCCTGACATCCCGGGATCAAAGGCTGAGATCTTCAAGGGACCTCAGATATCACTTCCAACTCTCTTGAGTTAACTGGGTCTTGAAGAAGTTAAATTACTTTCCCAAGATCACATAGGGCAAAGTCTAAAAAGCTTTTCTGTTTTGGGAGCCCTCTATGAAATCCATAAGATTCATGAGCTACAGACTGCCTCTGCTCTGGACCTGCCCCTTCCTCTTGCCTAACACCTTCTCTCAACCCTTTTCTAGAAACTGTCATGCCCCATTCTTGTATACCTGGGAGGTCATCGGCAAATGTCTAGCACTTCCTTGCTTGTGACACCAGGGATGGGAAAACCAATCAGATACATTTTAACAGCAGCTTGCTCCCTCCCTAAAAATTCATGACCCTCTTCAACCTCTGATAGTCACCCTGATGTTGGAGGTGACAAAGGATCTGGGGACATCCCATAAATTGCCTAGAATAGGGGTACTTCAAAGGGTCCGTGAACTTGGATGGGAAAAAAATTCATCTTTATTTTCACTATCCTGTAACTGAAATTTAGCATTTCCTTCAACTATTTAAAAACATTATTCCAAGAAGAGGTCCATAGGCTTCACCAGATTGTCAAGGGGGCCATGACATAAAAAAGATGAAGAACCCTTAGACTAGAAAGAATGACGAAAGCTTGAACTCATCTTCTGTTTACCCCCCTCCCCCACCATCCATCCGTCCTAAAAACTTATCCATTAATGTTAAAGGTACCGTCACCATTGCAGTTACCCAGGGTCACCACCTTGTAATCATCCTTGGCTTTTTCTTCTCTCTCACCTCCCATATATCCAATCAATTGCCAAGTCTCCTTGGTTCTGCCTCCATAACATTTCTTGCATTTGTCTCTTTCTCTCTACTCACATAGCTTCTACTCTAGTTCAGGCCCTTATTATTTTTCCTCTGGACTATTGAGATAGCCTCTTAATTGCCTTTCTTGTTTCATTTTTCTCTTCTCTAATCTATCTTCCACACCACTGCCAAATTAAAATTCCTAAAACATGGCTTTATCATGACAAACACCCCTAACTCTGACATTTTCAGTGTCTCCCTCTTGCTTCTAGAGATAACACACACTTCTCAGCCTATTATTGAGAGTCCTCTACCATCTGATGCTCACCTCCTTTTTCCTGTTTTGTTGTTGTTGTTGTTGTTGTTCAGTTGGCTTCATGCCCCCATGGACCATAGCATGCCAGGCCCTTCTATCCTCCACTATCTCTCAAAGTCTGTCCAAGTTTATGTTCATTGTTTCCATGACACTATCTATCCATTTCATCCTCTGCCATCCCCCTTTCCTTTTGCCAACTCCTTTTTTTTTTTGCACTCCTTATCATTTAGACTGGCTGTTCCCCATGCACAATATTCCACCTCCTGCCACCATGCCCATGTAAGGTGTTCCCCCGTGCCTAGAATTACTCTTGCACCTCTATTTCTTGTAATACCTACTTCCTTCAAGACTCAGCTCAGATGCCACCTCCTATAGGAAATATATGAAATAAAAATCCTAGATATACAATTAAATTGTAAGCTTTCTATAGGCAGGGACTGTTTTACCTTTTTTTGTATGTCAAAGCATCAAACACGGGACTAGGCATTCAGTAATCACTTAATACTTTAAATGTCTATTAAGATTGTTTGATAGTTTTAGGTTTCTCCCAGATCTAGGTCTTTGGTCATTTGATCTTTGCTGAGAGTCAATCCATTTATCAAAAAAAATTGTCCTTTCACTGTTCATATTGACTCAAATTTATTTACACCAGATTCCAATTGGAACCAGGGCTACAGAGACTCTCTAGACATTCCCCCAGATTTGTTGAGGGAAATTTAGGAATGTAGCAGCATGCTGTAGAGTAAGGACTGGGGAAAAAGCATGAGCTCGTCAGGATCTTATTTAGGATGTCAGGAGATCTTATTCAGGATAATCTCACACCTTTCTCACACTCTAGGTCTTTTTATGCTCTATTTGGGCATGTTCTTCCTCCCATTTGGAGACTCAAGGATAGAGAGAACTATGAATGCAATGCAAAACCTTATCAGGCTTTCTCATCATGGCTCCCCATTATTGGTACTGTTGAATGACTGGAAAGACCAGGATCTACAACACCACCTGTAACATGGATCCATCCTCTTCCTAACTGGTCTTTTTGCTTCCCTTCTCTCCTCTTCAATCCGTCTTGCACTCAGCAATCAAAATAATCTCTTGGAACAACTTTGACCATGTCATTTCCCCTATCAAGACCCTTCCAAATGTCTACCTGTTGCTTCTACTAAAAAACAGAAAATCCCGCAGTAACCAGAATCCTCACCCTGACATTTTAAGGCTCTTCGCAGTCTTGTTTCTCCTAGGCTGGTTTCATATTATTTTTTTTTCCTGCACACTCCATTCCAGTCAAATGGACCCACTAACTGTTTGCTCTACAAAACATTCCATCTCCTATCTCTTGCCTTTGCCCAGTCTCTCTTCCATGTCTGGAATGCACTTTCTCCTCCTTCTACTCTGTTGAGGCCTTTCCTGATTCCCTTAGTTGCTAGGGCTCCCTTACATTTGAAATAATTTTGCATTATGTACTTACCTATATCCACATTGTAATCACCCAGTAGAATGTAAATTTCTTGAGGGCAGGGATCACTTCATTTTATTGCTTTGTATCCCTAGTGCCCAGTCCAGTGACCGCATGTAGTAGGTGATAATAAATGTTTGTAGAATTGAATTGTTTTGAATTGAGCACAGATCAATTCCCAGTAGCATGCACCGATAAACCTATACCAGTACCTTCTGGAGTTGAAGATCCTAGCCTTACTTCATTCTGACTCTCTCCTCTCTCCTCTCTTCTCTCTCCCCTCCCCTCTTTCCTCTCCTTTTTCCCCTCTCCCCTTTCCTCCCCCCTTTTCTGTCTCTGTCTCTGTCTGTCTCTCTGTCTCTGTCTCTCTCCAAATACAGTCTCACTTTCTCTCCTTGCTCCATAATTGAGCCTCTCTTCTCCCAAATACACCCTGATTCACTCACACAAACTTGCTGGGTCTCCAAGCCTTCAAAGGTCTCATTAACATGCTAGGCCTTCCACATACCTAGGTTTCCCCTCCAACACTTCTAATCCTAGCTCCTGCTGCTTCCTAAATAATCCAGGGTATAATTAGCAGCTGTCTGTCCTTTTGCCAACATTCTCAGGCATTCTGTATTAACAGTAACAATTCATATTCTATAATGGTTTAGGGGAGGGGAAGGGGAAAAGCATTTATTAAGTACCTACTATGTGCCAAGCACTGTATCAAGCACTTTACAAATGTCTCATTTCATTCTGACAACAACCCTGTGAGATAGGTGCTATAATGATCACTATTTTACATTTAAGGAGACCAAGGCTAACTGAGGTTAAGTGATTTGTCCAGGGTCGCAAAGGTATTAAGTGTGCCTCAAAGCACCTTTATCCCAACGGCCCTATGAGTAGGTAGTGTAAATATTGTGAAGCCTACATGACAGATGAAGAAACTGAGGCTCAGAGAAGAGAATGGTCATACAGCTAATAAGCGTTAGAGATAGATTTCCATCTCAGGCCTTCTGAGTCGAAGTCTAGCACTTTTCTGATATAACATATCCCTTAGCAGTTGCAGGCAGATACCCTCTCTGGGTTCCATTTTCCTTCCCTGTAAGTGAAGATGTGGGACCAGATAATAGCTACTTAGCTCCTAAGTTTCTCTGATTCCCTGGCATTGGGTGTACAATGTAACTAGTTCCTGGCTCAGTTATATAGGGGTTTGGAGCCAGTTTGTACTGGGAAGAGCTAATCATTAAATTTTCAGTATGTATGTATACCTCAGAAATTGGCAAACTGTATACCAGGGCTTGGTTTATTGTTTGGTTGATTTTCTAGACTTAAGAATGTAATGGAGAAAATGTTAATAATGTAGATTAAACACAAAGTTATTTGAGTTTGCTTTTTGGAAAGCTGGTTGTTAAACATTTACTAGCACATCCCTGGGTCTGCCCTCCCCAGGACTTCAATAACACAGGCTTATTACATGCATACCATGTACAGACCACTGAATGAGGCCCTGGAGGACACACAAAGATGATAAGAACCCATTTCAAGGAGCTTATGATCTCTTAGGAAAAAATGACATATATAGGGAAGAGACTGAACCTGTGATTTCATTAGTATAGGAATCTTCCTGGTAAGAAAAATTCCTTTACTGATGCAGGTGGGCATCTTCTCTTCAACTTACAGTCTTAGAAAGCTGTCTAGAATAGCAGCTCTTAAAGTATGGTACTTGGGTTCTTGGGGGTCTGCAACGGTCCCCAAAGTCAATATGATTTTCATAACAATACCTGGACTTTATTTGCTTATATTTTTCTTTTTTCTTTTTGGTGAGGCAATCAAGGTTAAGTGACTTGCCCAGGGTCACACAGCTAGTAAGTGTCAAGTGTCTGAGGTCGGATTTGAACTCAGGTCCTCCTGACTCCAAGGCTGCTGCTCCCCAACTTTATTTGCTTATTAAAATACTCCTCCATTTTTCAAGTACATAATTGCATGAGGCCGGATTCTCTTCATATTCTTCAACCAAAACAACATATCAAAACAGATTGAATACAGAAACAGATATACGAATCCAGCTGTCTTCTCTTAAGCCAGATTTTGAAGAGATTTGCAACAATATGTAAAATGATAGCACTCTTCTCACTATTATTTTTCTGTTTTGGAAAATACAGTTACATTTTGCAAAAATGTATGATTTATGTTAACATGTAATAGGTTTATTATTGTTATTTTAAAATGAGTTAATAAGTATTTTTAAAATATATCAATTTTAATTTCTAATATGGTAAATATCAATAGCTATACACCACTTTGGAAGAATCGTCAATAATTTTTACAAGTGTAAAGGGGTCCTGAGACCAAAATGTTTGGGGATGGCTGGTCTAGAATATTGAGAGGGTAAGTGACTTAACTACTACTCAAAACATACATAAGTCACTTTATTGCCAATTAGAACATGCTAAGTGCACAAAAGAGTGCTATGTTACACCTAAGGAAGAAAAGATTATTTGTTACTGGGAGATCTGGGGAAGCTTCATGGAGGAGGTGGCATTTGAAGGAATGGGAAGAATTTCAACAGGCAGAAATGAGAAGAGCATGTTGCTGAAGTCAGATGACTAGTCCTTTTGCTCTAACACAGAATTAGCTTGTTTTAGGAAACAAGAAAGAACATAGAAGAAGGAATTAAACCCAGGCACTGAAAGGAATCCTTTGCAAAGGAGGGGCTCCAGATAGGGAGGCTGGAGAAGCAGGAAAGTTGCAACCCTATCCCCTGGGACTCTAGCCCAGGAGTGGAGCTGAGAGGTTCAGCGAAGCCTTTAGTAACATGAACTTGTTTGCAGTATTTTTCAGTCCCAGCTCATGCATGATTTACCTGGAGTAAGTAAACCTACTTCCCTTTCTGTTGCTGGGGAAACCACTTTGATTTAGTGAATTCTCTCTTTTCCTCCAACCAACACCCTAGGAGGGTGGGAGGGAACAGGGTGAAGGACAAGGCCATGGAGGGGCAGAGTGTAGTAGGGACCCAAACAGAAAAAGCCTAGCCCCTTGGGGAAAGCCAGATTGGAAAAGAAATGTGGATGACAGTGTGAGAAGCTTCTTGTCTGTCCACTGGTTCCTATTACTCACCCAAGGAAAGAGAGGGGAGTCAGGGAGTTGGGAGATGCAGGAAGAAGGCCTAAGTGGGGCCCAGCCCCCAGAATCATGACCAGTCCATTTCTGAAACTCTGATAAATGCCTTTCACTGCTCTCATGATGATATATTGACTACGTCCAGAGATACCCTTCGTGTTTATGCGTCTCAGGGAGGGTGACGGAATCAAGTTACTCAGCTGCTGTTTCCCAGGTGAATCAGCCCTCGAACAGCCAGTTCCTCAGCAAAAAAGGAAAGCTGTGGTCTGAAGGTGGCCTTCCCTGCTTAGGGCCTGGCAAGAGAGGGGCTCAAGTTTGGCTTTAGCCAGGGGGTCCTTCAAGGGGCCCAAGCATGAAAATCAGCTTGGGGTGTGGTACTCCTTGTTGGAGCTCCTGTGGCCCTACTGGCTGGGCTAATTTAGGAGGGAGTAAGGAGGAAAGCCAGCAGAGAAGATAATCTCTGAGAAGAATAGAATAAAATGGCCACTTTTCTGTAATGTCCCCGGTTGTGCCTCCTGAGACATCACTGACCTTCTGGGCT
The DNA here is from genome assembly GCF_900497805.2 of Vombatus ursinus. NCBI lineage: Eukaryota > Metazoa > Chordata > Mammalia > Diprotodontia > Vombatidae > Vombatus > Vombatus ursinus. The sequence goes on along the minus strand of NW_020954556.1, from coordinate 9,573,169 downwards.
GAACCTCTGCTCCATTAAATGCTTTACACTCTCATTTGAGCCCCATGAATTTTCAAGTTTATGAAGGAGCCCTAGTATCAACCTAACTTTGTTATTTGGTTCAGGCTAGGGGTCAGGGGAGAAGGGGAGGGAGAATTTAGTCAGCTCCACCTCCTGGGATAGGAGGCTCTTCTACCAATCCCATCCTGGTGTTTGCCTGCCTAATCACAGGCTTTTCCCAGGTCCACTGAGGGGCCAAAGAAACTTACAGTCTCCTCTGGAGCTTCCTGCTTCTGCTGGTGTGGGGGTGGGACTTTAGGTAATGTCTGGATCATTCTTTGAGCTCAGGTCAAAGGGTTAAGCCAGGATCCCCAAAGACAGGAATCTGGGTTTCTTAGCTTCAGCTCCCTAAGTCCCCTTCCCTCTGGGCCTGAAGGGGAAAGGATGGAGCATATAGCAAAGGTGAAATTACCTGTTCTCCAAGAAAGTATATTTCAAGCTCTTTGTAAATCTTAAAGCCATGTAAATGTCAGCTATTATCATTATTACTATGGCCTCATTCATAGACCTCTCTCTACAGGGCCATTGTCATGCCTCTCTCCCTGCCCTTCCCCATCTCCATAAAAGAGATGACACCTGGTTAAAATGGGATACTTTGAAGAGGGAACATATACCATAAAAGAGCAACATGGCCTGAGTCGTGGTGAGTGTGAAAGAAAAGGGGGAAAGTATAGTTGCTAGGCAGCCAGTCTTGATTAGAAGTCGAGAGCCTTGTGTCTCTGTTGCCTTCTTTATAGCTTCCTGGTCCGTCTGGCTACCTGAGGCTCTGTGCTCTTCAGGATGGCAGCTCAAGGGCCTTTTCCCCATGATGCCTTGGATTTTAAACATAGGGAGAAAGGTACTGGGTTCCTTCGTCTTTAGACCATTTGAGATCTCTCTGTCTCTGTCTCTCTTAGTCTTTGTCTGTCTGTCTGTCTCTGACTCTGTCATTTCATACCCACTCAAAATAAGAGGCAGAGCTGAGAGTGAATTCTTACTCANGTCTCGGACTCTGTCATTTCATACCCACTCAAAATAAGAGGCAGAGCTGAGAGTGAATTCTTACTCAGTTTAAGTCCCTTTCTTGTTCATTTTTACGTGGGGAGAGAATAGATTTACCAAGTACTTGACTCTGTTCTTACTCTGTTCCCAGCTTTACAGTCCTCTAGGGGTATTCAGAACCATCTATCCAGGTGCCATTACTTGAACATCCAAGTCTACTCTACCCAAGGAAACCTTGACTTTTGATGTGTGTGAACACTATCCTACTATTCTGGTTATTCCAAATAAGTCATGTTTCTCTCAGACAAGGTGGAAAGAGCACTAGATTTAGAATCAGGAGTCCTGGTTTTGAATCTTGTCTCCTGCATTTATTAGCTATACAGCTGGAGACAAGTGACCACCTTTCTGAGCTTCGTTTTGCTCATCTGTTAGATAAGAATAATACTTACTCCACCTACCTCCCAGGGTGTGTGTGTGTGTGTGTGTGTGTGTGTGTGTGT
>NW_020954556.1:9570310-9571631 GCF_900497805.2 Vombatus ursinus | reverse complement strand
TAGAAATGGACAGTTATCTTTCCTCCACTCTCTTTTTCTCTCTGCTTATCATACCATCTTTCCCTTCAATAATTGAATGGATGGGTGATCTCATCAATGGGGGTGTTCCCTTTGTCAGTAGAGAACCCAAACCATGCCTTCTTAAAGTATGCTATATGTGGTCGTATGTTCCCATAGATCCTCCACAAAGGATCTCTCCCACATGGAAAGAGAATGGGATGGATTTCATTTGGGCAGTTGGACATGACTTTTAGTGCTACCAAGCTGCTCCCTCGTACCAAAGTCCATTCTCTAACACAAATGCTCCCCAGATGATGCTGTATGGTTTTATATCTTTCTCCACAATTTTCCCTAAAATCAGAGTTGAAGATGACCTAGAGGACAATGGAAAGATACAAAGTAGAGGGACAGCACATTTCCAAGAATAACATGTGGTCAAGAAATGGGGTAAGATTAGAAAAAGAAATTGGCTAATTAAGTGGCAAAAAGTAAGGGATAAGAGGTGAACTATCTTTCACTCTCATGGATGAGTATCTAACTTCCTTATTTTTCTTGAATTTCAGACTCCCTGCAGAGTCCTTCTTTTCCAGAAAGCTAATGCCCACTGAGTGAGACCCCAAGGGCATTCCTACTTTCTCCAAGTCAACTTTTCCCTATCTTACTTGATTTTATATGCACTAAACATCCTTGGGACTCTCTCAAACATGCACCCCACTCTACCTCCCTGCTGACATCCTCTTCCTCTCCCAGAACCTTCCATCTATTGAAACCATTTCAGGACTTGATACCATCCAGACTTCTGTTCCCAAGGGAGTCAATCCAGATCAAGGTTAAGTTATTACGCTTGACTTCATTCCTTCTTGCTCAATTCTGTTCTTGTTTCTATCTGCTTATTGATTTTTCTTTTTCCTTTTCTCTCTTTTTCTATTTGTAGCCTTTGATTTACTCCCACAAGTTCATTGTTACCTTAAAGGGTAGGGCATTATGGTGTCATGGAAAGGTATGAAGTGAGAAGACCTAGAGCTGAATCCCAGCCTCTCTACTTATTACCTCAGGTAAATTACTTGGGTCTCATTTTCTTTATCTATAAAATGAGGGGGTTGTCAATGACAAGATAATAAATGTACCTCTTCCTCCAGGCAGAGAAGTGAGCAGCTACATGCACAGAGTATTGTATGTACTTTCAATGTTTCATATACATATACATAAACACTATATGTTTCTTTATTAGCTGTTTTTGCTTGTTTTTTTTTTTTCGGTCTCAAGACGGGTTCAATGGGTATGTAGTGTGTGTGTGTGTGTGTGTGTGTGTGTGTGTGTG
>NW_020954556.1:9569691-9570278 GCF_900497805.2 Vombatus ursinus | reverse complement strand
AAAGGCATTAGATAAGAATAATACTTACTCCACCTACCTCCCAGGGTGTGTGTGTGTGTGTGTGTGTATTATGTGTCTAGATAGAAAGATAGATAGATTTAAACAAGGGAGTTGAATTAAATGACCTCCAAAGTGCCTTCCAGTCCAAATTCTATGGACCTAAGTGCAAGTCGACTTGGAGATATGTTTGGATTCAGGAGTTGTCTGGATATTATTGAAAGACCAGAACAAATGTCCCAACCTCAACCCATGACTTAATGGCATAAAATATTGGAACACAGGATTAAGAACTGAAAGGACCTTAGAGACTATCTAGTCCAACCCTCTCATTTTACAGATGAAGAAATTGAGACAATGAAGGGAAGTGACTTGTCCAAGCTCATATTAATAGTAAGTGGTCTTCACTAAAAAGAGTTTGAGGTTGTGGGGCATTGTTTTGTAGAGACTTTGAGGTATTCTAAGACATTATGCTTTCACTGGCTATAGCTGTCACCAGATGGTGCTTTATTAGGGTAGCCCAAGCATAGTGAGGGCAGCTAGGTGGCACAGTGGATAGAGCACTGGCTCTGGAGTCAGGAGGACCTGAG
>NW_020954556.1:9549448-9569630 GCF_900497805.2 Vombatus ursinus | reverse complement strand
TGACAAACCAAACCACTCCAATATCTTTGCCAAGAAAACCCCAAAATGGGGTCACAAAGTATTGGAAACAATGGAACAACAAAAAGGCATGGTGAGTAGATTTGCTTCAGTTGTACATAGTTAAAACAAGCAACCCCCTCAGTATATTCAACCATGTTTATACACAAACCCATATAGCATATTTAGACAATAATACATCAGCTAATAGATCTAGTGTTAGAAAGGCCCTTACACATCATCTAGCAACATTTTCATTTTACAAATAAAGAAAATGAGGCCCAGGGAAGTTAAATGACTTGATCAGGGTCACACAAATAGTAAACATGAATAGCAGGATTTGAACTGAGGCCCTCTGGCTCCAGGAATGGGCCCTCTACTGTGCCTGTAAGTTAGTTTCATTTTCTACCTATAAACCAAACCATACAGGAATTAGAGCAAATGTTACAAGAAAAAAAATTTCTAATTATAATCAAGTATTTTGTCACTAACAACTATTTTAAGCCCTTCTTTGCTAATTATTTATCTTTCTTTCTCCTAGGACTTTCTCAGGTTATCTTCAGGCTTCTGGCCAAGTTGCTGCTAACATTCTTCTCTTTAAAATGCAGGTGCTAATTACCTCTTTAACACATTTATGTTATTCACTGCTAAGCAATAAATGTTCCCACTTGGTTTTTAATTTCTCCCTCATCTTAGCCATCTCACCCTCTCCAAGTCTAGGCATTAAGTATCCTGAGTTCTTAGCTAGGTTTGACTCAGGCTGGTCTGGTGGTTCAGGCTCAGGATTGGAATGAAAATGAGACACAGATCAACTAATATTTAACAAAAGGAGATTTGCTTAATAATAGCATGGAAAGAAGAGTCAGCAAAGATACAGCATTGATTCAGTTGGGAACACTTTGCATGCCTCCACATGATGGCTCCATGCTGGCTGCTCACTTAGAAACATGTGTCTCACTTGACTTCTTGAGGACTAGGTTTTTGTATTCAGGTATCCAATAAGCTATATCACTGGTATAAGCCTTAGTCTCTCTGACCATTCAAGTCTTTTTAAACTTTTTTTAAATAGTATTTTATTTTTTCCCATTACATATAAAAACAATTTTCAACATTCTTTTTTTTTTTTGGCTAGGCAACAGGGTTAAGTGACTTGCCCAGGGTCACACAGCTAGTAAGTATTATGTGTCTGAGGCCAGATTTGAACTCAGGTCCTCCTGAATCCAGGGCCAGTGCTCTATCCACTGCACCACCTAGCTGCCCCCAATACTTTTTTAAATAAAATTTTGAGTTCCAAATTTTCTCCCTCCCTCCCACCTCCCCTCTCTCCTCTGGAAGACAGTAAGCAATTTGATATAGGTTATATATGTGCTATCATGTAAAACATATTTCCATATTAGTCATGTTGTGAAAGAAGAAACAGAACAAAGGAAAAAGCTATGAAAAAAATAAGGAAAGTGAAAATAATATGCTTCGATTTGCATTTGCACTCCATCAATTTTTTTCTCTGGATGTGTATTGAATTTTCCATTTCAATCTTTTGGAATTGTCTTGGATCATTGTATTGTTGAGAAGAGCTAAGTTAATCATACTTGATTATCACACAATGTTGCTGTTACCCAATCGTGTCTTAAGGATGGTTTCCTTGCCTTTTAGGGAAAAACTAACCTAGGTTACATCATTCAATCAAAGAGAATTTATTAAGCGATTAAGATGTGCCAGATACTATGCTAAGCAATAAGGATACAAAGAAAGGCAAAAACCATCCCTGCTCTCAGAGAACTCACATTTTATGGAGGAGACAACATGCAAATAACTGGTTACATATAAAATACAGAGTAGTTGGGAAGTAATCTTAGAGGGGAAAGCGGGGGGACAGGGAAATGGCCTCCCATGGAAAGTGGAATTTGAGTTGAGACTTAAAGGAAGTCAAGGAGGTGAGGTGAGGAGGAAGAGCATTATAGAGATAGGCACAGAGAGAGAAGACGGTGTGCCTGTCACATGTAAGGAAAGACAAGTAGGCTGGCATGTGTGCTTGGAAGAGAGTGAAGAGTAAGAAGTCAAGACTGGAAAAGCAGCAAAGGCCAGGCTGTCAGAAGAATGGCTGCCATGCTCAGGGTACAAAGCTCCTGTATTAGGTCATCCAATCACCTGGGGCTCCCTTTCCTCAGCAGTGCCCTTCCCGGACTTCAATGAAAGGGTCAGCTGTGAGGTCATTTATGATCCAATTCTGCTGACTACAGTCAAAGCTTCTAGGCAGGTCCAGCATTTAGGAATCAGGCCTGGAGCAAAATGAAAGGCAGCTAGGTGGTTCAGTGGATAGAGCGTAGGCCTTGGAGTCAGGGAGACCTGAGTTCAAATCCTGCTTCGGAAGCTTATTTAGTTGTATGACCCTGGGCGAGTCACTTGACTTCTCTGTGAGTCAGTTTCTTCATCTATAAAATGGGAATAATAATAATAGTACCTAGCTCATAGTGTTGTTGTGAATTATTGGATGTAAGGTGTTTTGCACACCTTAAACTGCATTATTGTTATTATTAAATGAGGCTTTTGTAGACCAACTAATAGTTAACAAAAGGAGGTTTATGTAACAATAGCATGGCAAAGTTATTCAGTAAAGATGCAATGTTTATTTAGTTAGGCACAATTTTACCTTGAATTTGCCATGGCGGAAGAAGCATGTATCAAGCTTGAGGGACCCCTGACTGGGATCCTCATGCACTGAGCTCTTTCCTTAGGTGAAAAGGAATCTTTGTCAAATAAATCTCTAGGATAGTTTCATTGCCTTTTAGGGAAAAACTATCTTACTAAGTAGGAACATGAGTATATTGTTTCTACTATGCTGTTTCTTTCCAGAATAACTGAATCAGGGGCAGTTAGGTGGCGCAGTGGATAGAGCACCAGCCCTGAAGTCAGGAGGACCTGAGTTCAAATCTGGCCTCAGACCAAACACTTCACACTTACTATCTGTGTGACGCTGGGCAAGTCACTTAACCCCAACTGCCTAAGAAAAACAAAAAAAACAAAAACAATAACTCTGAACCATTTTATAAAAAGGAGATACACTTGTAATGTAACTCTCTCTGTTCCTAGCTGTCCCTAACTCAATCACTAACCATTGCTTTTTCAATAATACAATCTGATTTCTTAAAAGGGCCATATCTTAGCCTTATTTTAGCATTACACAATGAGAGCAAGAGTGTTGAAGGAGAGTGAGGGCCACAGACTCTGGAAGACCTACCTTTGACATACATTGCCTCAGATGAAGCTATAGACAAGTTGCTGATCCTCATCTCATTCAGTGGAAGAATTCCTTCTACCAGTGAAATCAAAGGTCAGGGACCTGCTCCCCACCACACCAGAATTATAATAGGATATCAGAGCTGGGAGGTACCGGGAGTGTACTGGAACCAGCTCAAACCGGCTCTCAAGAGTCTATTGTTAAAGTTTCAGTGCAAATATTTATTTACACTTTGAAAATTGGCAAACTAAGGCTTATTTTATTGTTTTGATGATTGTCTAGACTTAAGAAAGTGATGGAGAAAATGTTAACAATGGAGGTTAAACTTAAAAGTGTATCCTATGTACATTTTTTGGTTGTTAAACATTTACCATAATGCCCTTACAAATAATGTACCTTACAAATCATCTCCTCTAGCTCTCCTTAGTTGAGAAAATTAAGATCTAGAAGTGGAATGAATTGGTCAAAGTCAAACAGTTAGTTACTGACAAAGACTGCGAACTCCAATAAATGAGATAAACAGAGATAAACAGGTTTCTTCACAGACCTTTTTTGGACCTTCCAAGTGGGAAAGAATCCTATTTCAGGAAATGACATTGGAAAAATCCTCCTTTGAACCTGGCAACCATCTAGGCCATAGATCCGACAGGTAATTTTTTCATTTTTCTCTAAGTTGTTTATTATGTGACCTTTCATATCAAAGTCAAGCACCCATTTGGAGCTTATTTTTTATATAGGTGTGAGGTATTGATCTTGGAGGAAATAGGGAGCCACTGGAGTTTATTGAAAGAGGGGATTATGTGGTCAGACCTGCATTTTATGAAAATCAACATGGTAGCTAAGTGGAGGATGGGCTGGAGTGGTGAGAGACTTGTGGCAGGCAGACCAACCAAGAGGCTATTGCAATAGTTTAGGTGTGAGGTGATGAGGGTCTGTACCACAGTGGGGGCAGTGTCAGAAGAAAGAAGTGTATGTGACAGATGTGAAGGTAGAATCCACAGGACTTGGCAATAAATTGGATGTGGGGAGTGAGAATGAAGAGTTGAGGATGAGACCCTTAAGTTGTGAACTTGGGTAACTGAGAGGAATGTAGTGCTCTCAATGACATAGCTAACATTAGGGCATTATTAGGATACAAGTTCTGGGAGGATGTTGGCCCTTGCTACTATCTATCCTTTGTATCTTCCTTCAGTGCCTACATACATCTGCATACAGCAGAGTGTTTGATAAATGTTCATTGAATTGAATGCTGTATCTAGTGGTCAGTTCATTACCGGCACTCACTAGTGTTAAGTAGAAGTTATTGGTTTTTAAAAATTTCTCTTATATTATGAATTTGACAAATATCAACAAACATGAATATTTCCATATATCAAAAAGAACAGAAAAAAGGGTTATATATGAAACTTTGAATCTCTATTCTACACTACTTGGTTTTTTAAACGTATATATATTAAATTTGGCTCAGTAGCACTAACACTGATCTACTTGTCTGTATCCCCTTCTGAACTTCCAAGCAGAAATAATTTCTAAAAAGAAAGGATTAGAATGCATAGGATGGGACAATATGGATGGATTATGATCTTTATCCATGGAGGAACACCCGTACCTACATCCACAACAACACCAATTTAACAAAGGTCAAAAGAAAGTAATTAAAGGAAAGGAGAACTTGAAAGAATTTCAGTGTTTGGATATTATAGGAGTTATATGCTAGTGATATATGAAATTATACACTGGTCAGTGATCAGCTATTTCTGAGTAAAAAGTTTGGGTATTTTGGGGTCTGGGAATACTATCAAGCATTTATTAAGCACCTACTATGTGCCAGGCACCATGTTGGACTTTGGAGATGTAGATCTGAAAATGAAATAGTCCCTATTTTCAAGGATACTTATATTCTACTACTAGGGTAGTGGTGGGACTATATATAATTTCATATTTACTTATTTATATACATATATATGCATATATGTGTGCATATGAGTATATATACATGTACATATGAACATATGTGTACACACATCGATAATAAGTACATGCAAAATAAATGCAAGGTAATTTTGAATGGCCACACACAATTGGACTATAGCTAGCTGTATCTCCCAATCTCACTTGGACTGTTTCAGCAGTCTCTTTAGATTTTGGTGTCAGAGGTTCCAGTTTCAAATCCCATCCAATCCCATTAGGCAGCTAATAGACACAGTGGACAGAATGTTGAACTTGGGAGTCAAGAAGACCTACATTAGAATTTGGTCTCAATCTTTTATGACTTTTTAATGACTCTGGGTTAGTCATTCAACTTCTGTCTGCCTCAATTTCCTCATCTGCAAAACGGGGATGGGCAGCTAGATGGCACAGTGAATAGAGTCAGGAAGACTCATCTCCTTGAGTTCAAATCTGGCCTCAGACACTTACTAGCTGCGTGACCGTGGGCGAGTCACTTAACCTATTTGCCTCAATTTCCTCATCTGTAAAATGAGCTAGAGAAGGAAATGGTAAACCACTGCAGTATCTTTGCCAAGACAACCCCAAAATGGGATTATGAAGAGTCAGACACAACTGAAACAACTGAACAACAAAATAGTAACAACAAAATAGGGATAATAATAGCATCTATCTCCCAGAATTATTGTCAGGATAAAAATAAGGTAATATTTGTAAAGCACTTTGTACACCTTAAAGCACCATATAAATACCAGTCATTATTATTATTATTATTCTTGGATTCCAAAGCTGTTGTTCTTTCTGCTGTCTTCTGACTCTGGATCTAGGGTTCTTGTTTTTGCCGTTATACCCCATTGCCTCTAAGGCACCTAGGTTGTTGCTTTTCATCCCTAGGTGTGGTGCAGTAGCAGGCAAAGTGAGATCTCAGGTTAAGCCTCACCACTTAGGAGCTTTGTGATCTTAGACAAGTAATTTCCCATCTGTGAACCACAGTTCCCTCCCAGCTTTAAATCCTGTGATCTATATTAAACAATGTTTATTGAATTAGCCTCTCTGACAAGGCAAACATTGGTTATTTTCTTGTTGGTCTATCATTTTTCCAGTGGGGAGGGTGGAGAAGAGGCATCAGTGACTTGCTGTGGCCTGGCATCATGGGGATTAGCCTGGCTTCTCCAAGAAATAACGGTATCCCTTCCATCCGTCCATCTTTCAGTCAATCAAGTCTTCTCTATGCCAAGCTCTGGGAGGAACACAAAGGCGAGATAGAAAGTCTAAGACAAGAGTCCAACAGGTGCGTGGGGACAGACTAGGGCTGTGCAAAGCCAGGCTGGCTGGTGTTACGCTTACTACGGGCACCCACCCCATCAGCTGGCTCCTCCCCTTTGTTGCTGGGCAAATGCAGCAGCTGGGTTCCTGGGGCCCAGAGGTGCCAACAGGCATATTCATTCAAAGTTCAGTTTTACAGCCAGGGAGAAAGATACAGTTTAGGGCCTAGAGGGAGGGAAAGATGATACAGTAAACACTTTGGGTTTTTATCTTTGATCTGGGTGGGTCATCAAAGCTGCTTTTCTCCCAGGTAGAATTACAAGGAGAAGACTGACCTGGGTCTTTGGAAAGCAGTGTCCTGCTGAACAGATGGTACAACAGGCTGGCTGGGGAGAGGAGGCCTGTAAATTACATCTCAAATGCCTCAGCCTTGCCAGCAAATTCCGGCCTCGGGGAAGTTCCCAGTGTTTGCAAACAAACTCTAGAGGTCGCCTGGGGCTTCTGGACTTTGGCTCTAAAAACTGCTCAGTTCTAGATAAAGGATGAAAATTTAAAAACACACACACACACACACACACACACACACAACATACAATGCACTCCTCCCCCAAGGAAAGCCCCCCAAACAAAAAGCATAGAAAGTGCTCCCATCACTCCCCTTCCTGGCCCCCATGAGCTTTGAAAGTCAACTTCAAAGCAGGATGATTGATAGATGTCTCCTGTCTTTATTTAAATACTGCACTTTGCAATCTGCTTTTTGGATATGCTCCCTGGCTCTCAGCACTAACCATAGCTCTGCCCAAGGAGGGGTTATTTTTAAGCTAACTTCTGAAATAAACACACGGCCCCTCCCTCCAAAGTTTTTGTTCTGGACAGTTTCTGTTTGTGTAACTGCAAGCTGGATGAACACAGATCATTTGGGATGGGCTACCACAGGAAACTATTCTAGGGGATCATGGGAACCAGAGGTTGGAAGGGACCTTAGGAGTCGTCTAGCCTAATCCCTTCATTTTGTGCATGAGAAAACTGAGGCACAAAGAAGATGGACAATTGTGTAAGAAGGCTCTGCATTCAGGGGCTTTATGCTAAGTCGTACCTCACATTTCTATAATAGTTGAATATTTAGAATGGAATACAAGTATTCTTACCCTCCATTTAACATTATAGGAGAAACTGAGGCTCAGGGGTTAAGTGACTTTTATAAGGTCACACTGCTAGGAAGTAGCATAGTCCAGATGAGAAACTAAGTCTCCTAACTTTATCTAAAATCTCACTGGGGAAACTAAGAGGCACATGATTATCCTGTTAAAATTAATAATACCAGTCAGTATATGATTGAGTGTCGAAGGCTGGTACAGACAAGGGCTCCTGGGGTTCTAAAAGCTCTATCGCTGTGCTCTGGGGATAGGGGGTTGTAATGGATAAAGCACTATTCCTAAAGTTAGGAAGTTGTTTAGTCATTTCAGACTTTTCATGACTCTATCTGAAGGTTTTCTTGGGCAAAGATACTGGAGTGATTCGCCATTTCCTTCTCCAGTTCATTTTACAGATGAGGAAACTGAGGCAAACAGGATTAAGTGACATGTCTAGGGTCGCATAGCTAATAAGTACTTGAGGTCACATTTGAACTCAGTTCTTCCTGATTCCAGGCCTGATGCTCTATCCACTTCATCACCTAGCTGCCCCTGGAGTTAGGAAGACCTGAATTCAAATCTGACCTCTTACTAGTCTTATGACTGGGCAAATCACTTAACCTTTGTCTGTCTTGGTTTCCTCAACTATAAAATGGGGACAATAACAGCACCTACCTCCCAGGGTTGTTGAGAGGATCATAATGAGAAAGTTTTCTAAAGCACTTTGCACAGTGCCTAGCACATAGTAGGTGCTCTATAAATGCTTATTCCCCCTTCCTCTGAGGAAATCTTTTAAAAAACCTACTCATTTGCCTGGAGGCAGAGGAAAAGAATAAATGACCTCCATAAGCCTCTTCCAGCCAGATACTTTTAGAATTATTTATAATAATAATGTCTTACACATGTGGAATGCTGTGTGTTTCTAAAAGCCTTTTAGCACACTTTAATAATAACAGCTGATATTCCCGTAGCATTTGAGGCCAGCCAACTGCTTTGCATACATTGTCCTGTTTGATTCTCACAACCGTCCTGTAAAGAAGGGCCTGCCTGTCTTGTGGTCACGTAGCTAATAAAGATTAGAAGCAAGGTTCAGTTCTAAGTCTCTTCTGGCTTCAAGCAAAGTATTCCATCCCATTGTTTTGCTGTTCAGTCACATGTGCCCCCATAGACCATGCTTTCCATGGGTTTTTCTTGGCAAAGAAACTGAAATTGTTTGCTATTTCCTTCTCCAATGGATTAAGGCAAGCAGAGGTTAATGACTTACCCAGGGTCACACAGCTAGTGAGTGTCTGAGGTTAGATCTGAACTCAGGTCTTCTTGACTCCAGGCCCAGTGCTCTATCCACTGAGCCACCTAGCTGCCTCCCCATTCCATTGTACCACCCTGTATTATCTTACTAAAGCCTAGTAATACTCCATTGAGGTTATTGTAGTTATTGTTTTTATAAAAATATTATAACAATCATATAATAATATATAATTTATTATGTTATTATAATCCCATTTGAAATTTGAGCAAACTGAGACACAGAGAAGGTGACTAGATAGGATTAGAAAGCTGGCCTCAGCCCTAAGTCTAGGGTTCTTCCTACTATACCACTATTTTTATGGTGATAGATTTGTGACTTTATTTCCCTAAAGTAGAGGAAAAGATGGAGAGAGTAGGGAAGGGACAGTGTGGAGGGTCACCTGGATCACACTTCTCTGCCCTAACTCACTGAGGAGTTAGTTGGCTGTACTGGGGGCACACCCCCTAATGGTGCAGTATCTGCCCCGCACCAGTACCAGCAGCATCCAGACTTGGAGAAGTTGCTATTGTTCAGGCAGAGACTGGAGAGGTTTGCCATTTCCTTCTCCAGCTCATTTTACAGATGAAGAAACTGAGGCAAACAGGGCTAAGTGACTTGCCCAGGGTCACACAGCTACGAAGCATCTGAGGCCAGATTTGAACTCAGGAACATGAGTCTTCCTGACTCCAGGTGTGGCACTCCCCACTGCGCTACCTAACTGCTCAGGAGAGGTTGGGGGTAGGCCTAAAAAAAAAAGGGTACTTGTAACTTAAATGAGTCTCCATTAGAAGGTACCCTCTCTGATAGTCCACACAGAGATGAACTCAAAGTGGATGAGGTTGCTGGGCTCCTCTGGGAAATCAGGTTGATGGTTTCATCACAGTCTCCTATATGGATATTTGTTCCCCTCATCAAAACACAGCTCGATTTGTTATGGCTGTCAGTCCCAGGGCCAAGAAAGAGCTGCAACTTGAAGGCAGAAGAAAGAAGGAAGGCACTGCAGGGAAGGCTTGCTGTGACTGCTGGACTTGCCCACCTCTGTGGCTATGCACAGTTATGTGACCCTGGGGCCATATTTACAATCACTATTAACCAAAAGAGCAGCGTGTGTGTCTGTAGTATAATTTGGTATAATGATTATGTGTAGGATGGGAAATCGTGGAATGGGCTGTGATTTGCATCCATGGAGAAGCACCCATGCCTGTGAAACTAACAGAAAGTAATGGTCTTGAGGAGGTAAACAGGAATTCGGATCCAGAGGACCAGAGCTCAAACTAAGCTCTACTGCTCACTATCTGTGTGACTTTGAGTAGGTCACTTATTGTCTCTGAGCCTCAGTTCCTCTGTAAAATAAGGGAATTAGATTTGATGGTCTCTAAAGCACCTTGTAGCTAGAAATCCTATGAGCCTATAAGACAGTAGTATAGGGTATGCTGGTAAATGTTTAACCAATTCTCCAGAGGGGAAAAATGCAGGATATACTTTTAAGTTTAACCTTCCTTATTTACATTTTCTCCATCACTTTCTTCAGTCTAAATGATCAATAAAACAATAAATCAGGTTTTTATTTGTAGCATTGGCTAATTTCTGAAATCTGCTCACATCGAAATTTTTAATAATCAGCTCTTGAAAGCCTGCACAGCTGGCTCCAGCATACCCCTGGGGTGGAGCACATGAGAAAGCACCAGTTACAATACAAGTGCCTGGGTCAAAATATCACTGGTCCTAAGACTGGGGTCTAAACACTGCCAGACTTGGAAGTTCCTCTATAAGCAAGTCTCAAACTTTTCCCCCATTAATCACCTACAAAAGCCCTCAGTTACAGCTAGTCCATTCACATCTTCTAGGGCCATACATGTTATTCTGGGGCCAAGAAAGAACTGGGGCCAGGTGCCATAAAGAACACTTTCAATGTCTGCAACAGGTATCTCAGACTTAATGGGTCCAAAACAAAACCCATTGTTTTTTCTCTTCCTTCATCTCTCCCACCCCACCCCCCATAGTCCTACCTCTTTTTCAAATTTCCTATTTCTACTGAAGTATCACCAGCCTTCCAGTCACCCTTGGAATCATGCTTGACTCTCCCTTCTTCCTTGGTTCTCGTATCTCACATGTTGCCAGATGATGTTAATTGTAACATCTCCTGCATCTATGCCTTCCTCTCCACACATTCAGCTTCTATCCTTCTCCTGGCTCTCATCACCTTTTACTTAGACTATTATAATTATCTCTTAATTAGTCTTCTTGCTTCCAGTCTCTTCCCATCCCTGTCCTTGATAAACACATAAGATCCATCCTCCATGAAGCTACCAAATTGCCAAGTGTGCCTTTCTATTTTTTTTTCCTATTTTTTTCTTGTATGTAACTTGTTTGTACACATTTGCTTGTTGTCTCACTCATTAGACTGTGAGCTCCCTGACAGCAGGGATTGTCTTTTACCTTTTGTCTTTTGTATTCCTAGTACTTAGCACCATGCTTGGCACCTATTAGTAGGCACTGATTACGTGTTTATCGGCAGACTGGCTGAAGATCCAACTATCTTTGCTCTATTCAAAAATCAGCAGAGACCCCTGGGATAAAATAAAAACCCTTCAGCCTGGCATTTAAACCCCTTCACAATATGGTTCCCAGCTACCTATCCAATCTTATTTCTTATTTCTTGCCTTCATACACTCTTCATTCCAAACTGCCCTGCTAGCTGTCCCCCATATATGACATTTTATCTCCTACCTTTAGGCCTTTGTTCAGATGATCTCCCATGTCTAGAAAGTGCTCTCTCCCTTTTCCTCCTAGAATCACCACCTTCCTTCAAAAAATAAAATAGCGCAGAGGTCATCTCCTGTATGAGACCTTTCCCACTCTCCCCAGTTGTTATTGTTCTCTTCATTGTGGAATTACTTCCTGTTATTTTATTTTATTTTTTCTGGACCTCTGATTACAGCACTCTAAGGAGATCCCCATGAGGAAACTCCCTCTACCAGCATAGATCAGCAACTGTTTTGCAATTTATATTCTTAGGGTCAGGGTTTTCCCAATCAAATTCATGGACCCACCTGAAATCCAAAGAACCCTTGGGGATCTGTGGACCCCACCTTAAGAATTGCTCTCTTGGAGTTATTTGGGACTTTGCAAGGTTAAGCAGCATGACTAGGGTCATAATCTGGTATGTGTAGCATATTTTTATTTGTTTGCATATTGTCCAGAATGGCTTCTTTCCTCCTCTTATTAGTATATCTGGCTCTCATTCATCTTTTAAATCTCAACTCAAGCCTCTCTTCTCCAAAGTTTGCTGATTCCTTTGACTCCTGCTGCTGCTGCTGCTTCTCTCTCTATCTCTCTTCTTCTTCTTCTTCTTCTTCTTCTTCTTCTTCTTTTTTTCTCTCTCTCTCTCTCTCTGTCCTTTGAATTCCTATAGTGCTGGTATTCTGAATCATTTCTTTGACACTTAAACATATACTGCCTTATTCTTTCCTGTATTATTATTTGAATGTTTCATACCTATAGGAATGTCTTTACTCCAATGAGATTGAGCTGAGCCTTGGATTTAGAAATAAGAGATTTGGATTTGAGACCTGGTTCTGACACTTACTGGTGGTGTGAATATGGATAAGTCACAGCTTTCCTGAGCCTCTGTTTCCCCATCTGTATTACTAACCCAGCAGGGTGGCTGTAAGGAAAGAGCTTTGTAAATTTTGAAATGCAATATAAATTGGAGTTCTAATTATGCTTCCTAGCATCCCCATGGTGTCTAGCACTGTGTCTGGAAAATAGTAGGCACTTAACAAATGATGGCTGAATTGAGCTAGAATGATGGGGTATCATAGAATCTAAAAAGGAGAGATCCTGAGAAAGGGACTACCAAAGGTTTCTTAGATCCTTATTTCACTTGAATTTCAAGTGTAAGTTTTTGAAACTTTTGTATTTTTGTTAAATATTTAAAAAAATAATAGTTCACATTTATGTAGCACTTACTATATACCAGACAGTGTGCAAGCATTACAAATATTATCTCATTTGATCCTCACAACAGCCCTGGGAGGCAAATGCTGCTATTATGCCCATTTTACAAATGAGGAAACTGAAGAAGGTAAAGGCTAAGTGACTTGCCCAAAGTCACACAGCTAGTAAGTGTCTGAGGCTGGATTTGAATTCAGGTCTTTCTGACTTCAGGCTTAGTATTCTATCCACTGCACCACCTAGCTGCTTGCAATACTGATGTTCTATAGAAACGGTTATAATAAAAAATAGCTTTTTTATTTCACCATGTCACTAATGGTTTTCTGTTTTGACTTTCCAATTCTCTTAATTCCTAATGGGCTCTATAGGCCCTGATTCCCTTACTGCCTCCCTCCTCCACTCCCACAAAAGAAACAATATCAAACTAACTATTCCTCTTAACCACCTTGATGCTAAGCAATCACTGGGATGCTTGCCCCCTCAAAACAAAACAAAACAAAACAAACAGGGCACATCCTGGGTATGTGGCCTGGGGTGCTTCTGGATGTAATGTACTGTGAAGAAGGGGGACCCAGAAGGTGGGACCTTGGCAAAGTTTTGCTTGGAGGTTCAGAATTTAAATTTTTTTCACTGATTCCACGGGCTGCTGTGGAACTGTGCTGCAAGGCCTTGATCTAATGAGGTACCATTTCTAGTGCTGAGTAATGTGTGCTGTTGTCTCTAGGGACCTAAAGCCGAGTAGGCCCAAGGAAGGGGTCAGTTCAGTGGCTTATATGGATGATTAAGCAGTCTTCTGGGAAAATCAAAGGCTGAGTGCACTCAATTAGGAGGCCTTAGGCCATCTGGGCCCCCTTCCATAGTGTTAACCGTGGTCTTGGCCTCCATGGCTAGGTCTTTTTCCTTCTTGCCTGAAATGATGGGCCTCTCAGTCATTCACCTTCCAGGAGCAGCTCCAGTGAATGAAATTAAGTGGAATTTCTTGTCTTTGAAGGGTTTCTCTTTTCCCACAACAATGAAAACTGCTCTCTGCAAATCCATCAATCAATCAATCTACAAGCATATATCAAGTGCCCCTTGCATGCCAGGCACTGTACACTGGGAAAACACATCAAAATAAGCCATGCCCTGCCCTCAAGGAAATTCTAGTCTACAATATGCTCACAGAGAAGCAAATGCAGAATATCTACAAATTAAATACTAAGCCTTTGTGTGTGCATGTGTGTGTGTGTGTGACGAAGTCAGTCAATAAGCATTTTTTAAGCACCTGTTATGCACCAAGCACTGTATTAAATACTAGGGATAGGGAGAAAGACAAAAACAGACCCTGCTCTCGAGGAGCTCATGGGCTAATGGGGGAGATAACCTGCAAACAATTGTGTACAAACCAGATCCATACAAGATAAAATGGAGATAATCCACAGAGGAAAGGCATCAGCATTAAGGGAGGGAGATCAGGAAAGATTTCCTGGAGAAGGAAGGATTTTAGCTGAGACTTGAGGGAAGTCAGGAAGCAGAGATGAGGAGGAGAAGTATTCCAGGCATGGAGGACAGTTAATGAAAATACCCAGAGTCCAGAGATGAAAGGTCTTATGCAAGGAACAAACTGATGTCACCGGATCATATAGTATGTAGTGTAGAAAGATAAAAGGGGGCCAGGTCGTGATGGACTTTGTGTGTGAATACAAGTTCTGGGGGACAAATCTCTTAGACACAATCCACGTATTATTAAATTGGAGAGTTAGAATTTGAACCCAGGTCTTCCCTACTCCCCATACGATATGCTTCCTTTTAAGCCATCTTGCTTTTCTGGTGTGGTGGGCCAGGTTTGCCTTGGGCCACTTTGGTGGTTCATTTTGGAAATGGAGCAAAATGAGACACTCACAGACCATGCAACATTTGACAAAAGAAGTTTACTTAACAACAGCATGGAAAAGACACCAACAAGTGATACAGCCTTGTTTTAGGTCTCCATATGGAAACTCATCCAGTTAAAAGGGTGTGTTGACTTGCATGGCGGTGGGAAATCCGTAAGGTTTGAAAGAGTGCTGATTCCACATGGGCTGGTGTTTTTATGCCTTGGGCAACCCAGAATCAGTATCAATGGCTGGAGCCTTAGCCTCTTGCACCAACCAAATTTCAGGGACATATTTTTTGCCTTTTAGGAAAAACAAAAACAGAAACAAAAACACTAGTCCAGCCTGCATGGCAGGGCCTTAGGCAAAACTAGCCTAGCCTGTGTGAAGTGCCTCAGGAGCTAGAAAATCACATTAGCTGCTTGAACCTTCACCCTCTAGACCAATGAAATCTCAGGGACAGCTTCCCTTACTATTGGGGGTATGGGGAACAAACAAACTAGCCTGGTCTACTTGGCAGGGACTCTAGTAGATATTGATCTCTCCATACTAGACATTTAAAATCTCCCTGTCAATCCCTTTGTTTATGGTAATCAAGATTGCATTTATATTCTTCAAGAACTACCTTTTCCCATCTCCTGGGATATCAAGAGCGAGATGGAAAGCCCTCAAGTATCTGAGGTCATAGGTCTTAGCTGTTGCCGTAGGGAACAATGAGGAAGATGGTGGTAGGAGCTCTCTAGCTGAAAGACTTTAGAAGAAACTGGAAGATGGGTCCAGATTTATACAGCCTGCTATAAAAAGCATGCATTAGCAGCCCAAAGGCCAACTGAGGTCAGGAAATGAATGAATAAATGAACGAATGAAAATCATTTATTAAGCACTTACTGTGTGCTAAGTACCATTCTAAGCACTGAATATACAAACACAAAAGCAAGATGTCTCTGCTTTGAAGGAGTGGTTGCCAGGGAAAGACATAAGACTCTGGGAAATCACCAAGATAATAAGTGGAACTACAGGACAGTCCATTGACATACCCTTTCCAGATGCTATGGATGTGTTGATTTGACAACAATTGGGGGAGGCAGGGGAAGATTCCAAAAAATGATCAAGTTGAAGTGAGGATGCTTGGTCTGAAAAGGCTTAGCTCACCTGGACAGGGAAGAAAAATGGAGATGAAGATGAAGCTAATCTCCTTATCTAACTCAACATTGAACTATGAGCCCCTACTGACCCACTGCAGTTTAAAGTCAGACCTTACCTCCCCCTAGCAAGGTCTCTTAGACCTTACGGTGGCTCCTTTTCCGCTATAGACAATCACCTTTCACTTATGGTTTTTGTGGCACCGACTCCTCTGCCTCATTCTGGATCTTTGTTTCGCTTGTTGTGATTCTGACAGAGGGGCCAGGGATGTCTCCCTTGACATCTTCAATCTGAACAAGTATGAATTGGGTCTTTAGGCCCCTCAATAATTCTATGGTCCTGCTAGTTATGACTGTGTTGGGTACAGCCAAGAGTGAAACTGATATTAATGCTAATAGGAAGTCACAAAACTCTAGGAGTATGATGGAGCCAGTTTGGAAGAGCTGATTGTAAAATATTCAGTGTAAACATTTACACCTTAGAAATCAGCAAACCAGGGCTTGATTTACTGTTCTGTTTACTGTCTAGCCTTAGTGAAGTGATGGATAAAATGTTAATAATGCAGATTAAACTTAAAATGTATCTACCAAACTTTTTTTTACTTCAGAATCTACCACACTGAATTGCCATCCCAGACAGAGTCTACAAATTTCAGCTCTGCCGTACTGTAAAGTGAATTTTGGGGAGGAAATAATTGGAGTGGGACAGTTTCTAAGTTTATCCTTTTGTTTAGTCTGTTCATACGCATACAATGGTGCCTTACTAGGCCTCTGTTTCCTAACTGGTTAAATGAGAAGATTGGTGTAGTTGAGTTCTAAGATTTCTCCTAGCTCTATATCTATGAATTAATCATAGCTGTTCAATAAATATTTGTTCATTGAGTGATAGTGGAGGGCCTGATGGCATTTGGGCTGGTCAGGATACAATGTGAAAACTATGTAAGGGGTTGACTAATAACCACCAGCATGAAATCAGGGATCTCTACCAAAGTATGAATTCACTGATGCTATTGTTGCAGTAAACACTAGCTGTTTTAATGTTTCTCTTGCCCTCTCTGCCCCCTTTTCTAATATCTTAACTGTGGTTGTGGCCTCTTGTATGTCTGTAGTCACCCAAGTTACTGAAAAGGGCTATGCTGAAGCCTGGATAATGAAATAATACATCTCTACTCTCCCAGGGCAGAGGTCAGGGATCTAGGGACTGTACCTACTGGATGTTCTCTAGCAGCAATGTGCTTAATTAATGAGGACTTAATTAATACCAAATAAATATAATACCAGATAAAATTACCTCTTTGAAGTCTTAGTCACCACTTCACCATCTGGAAGTAATGGGAGGCAAAGATGGCATGGGTAATTGAAATCCACAGATAATCCCTAAAGTATATGTTAATTATTGTCTTGGTCCAAATATAGACTGCTCTCAAATAAAGGTCATACTCTTAAATTTGTGATCTCTTTGAAAGGCAGAAAAAATTACAAGTATACACTGACAAAGAACCCAATTATAAGCCACCCTCAGGTTTTATATACGCCAGATTTGGAGGACAAAAGGGCAGCACATATTTGGAACAATATTGTAATCATTTTCATTTCTTCTCCCACCAAATCCTTTTTTCCTATTGTTGCTAAATAAATTAAAAGGCAACTTGAGTTTCATCTTTTTTTTTTTTTGATGGTGCAGATGACTTTGTGCAATGAAATGGTCTGAAGGCTGGTAGTAGAAAAGAGAGAAAGAAAAGGCCTCGATAGTTCACAGACTTGGCAAAATGCAAAACAAAACAAAAAAAAAACCCCAAATCTCTGATTCATGGAGAGTTGACTATTACCAGAGCTGTAACTAGGGTGGGGCAAGCAAGGCTTTGCTCCCCAGGGTACTGAAATTTTGAGGACTTTCCTCCCTCTGACTCAACTGAATTTGTCTTAATTATTTCTTGTATTCTTTTCACGTGATGAATTGCAAAGTTGATTTGGGAGCAGATTTCCTGCTATATGCTCTGGGTACTGTCCCTGACATAAAAGTTGTTAGTAAATAGTTCTGATTATAATTAAAGGTGGTAGGATTAAGAGCTAAGAGGGGACAGACTTTAGGGATCATCCCTCTCATTTTTCAGATGAGGAAACTGAGGCCCAGAAAGAAGAAATCATTTGTTCAAGGTTGAACAGGTTATATGAAGCAGATCTGGAATCTGAACCTAAGGTCAAATAAATACTCTGTTATTTTCACTGTACATTAATTTTCTTACTAAAGTGCTCTGTGTATTATAGACAGCAAGACAAAAAAGACCTAGGATTTCCTCCTAGAAATCATGTTATCTTAAGGCACAGATTCTTTTTTTTTCCTAAATCAGAGTTGGGGAACCTGTGGCCTCAAGGCCATACGCAGCCCCCTAGGTCCTCAAGTGCAGCCCCCGACTGAATCCAAACTTCACAGAACAAATCCGCCTAATAAAAGGATTTGTTCTGTAATATCTGGACCCAGTCAAAGGGCCGAACCCCATGAATCCTCGAGAAGGCAAAGATTCTTAACCTGGGATCTGTGAACTTAAAAAAAATTTTTTTTATGACTGCATTTCAATATAATTGATTTTAGTTCATGCATTTAAAGACATTATTTTGAGAAAGGGTCCATAGGCTTCACCAGACTGCTAAAGGCATCCACAACACAAAAAAAGTGAAGAACTTCCTTATTAGGGGATAAAGAGAGGCTATAGAGAGGGAAGGATGTTAGGCTCATATAAGCAAAGTTATCAGGGTCTCTGGACCTGACTGACATACCATTAGCTCTCCCTGGTGGGACCAATTGATTTCAGAGACCCTAGAGTTGTGGCAGCTGTGATTAGTACTGTGGGAAGGATCAGGAGAAGTTTTAAGAAGGTGTTGAGACTATCTCATGACTGACAGGGAAAGATGTGAACTGTGACTCTGGCATGAGTGTAGAGGAACGGACTGAGTATCAGTTGATTCTTATGTCTGGTTTAAGCCTTACTACTAACTGTGTGACCTTGGGTAAATCATTTCCCCTCTCTAGGTCTTAACTCTTTTCTTCCATAAAATTGAGAGGATATGCAACTAGACGGTCTTTAAAATTCTTTTCAGTTCTGACATTCTAAGAATGTGTCCATCAAAGATCCCGGTGAGGGTCTGAAAAGGACTCCCCAGTTTGGTGCTGCCTCTCTACAGGGAGGTTGCTTGGGAAGGAGGAAGGGGCCAGATGGTGTTGTCTGGCACATGCTCAGAGTTGGGATGTGATCCGTGGTGTGAATGGAGTGGTGCGCACTCTCAGGATCATTTCCCCACGGGATTGATCTGCCACTTCTGTGGGGGACTGGGCACTTGCTATGTTTGGAGCTCATTCAGCAGATGGAGACCTTGTGTCTGGGTAGGTGTGCGCAGACACACAAATGACTCTCACTGCTACACACATGAAATGATTCATCGGCTGGCTGACCTCGTGGTTGCACACACAGAGGATGACTCAGCACAGACCATACACTCACATAGCTAACTACATTTTTACATTCACAATGACACATAGACTGATATATGCATACCCCCACCCACTAGGGGCTCAGATTGATCATTGCACTGGCTGTGCCTTTGGTGGTAAATGATTGGTGCTGTCAGCATTGGCTACTTCTCTCCCTCTTTTTTCCCCTCCTCTTGTGTTCTCTCCCCTATTAGTTGGGAGCTCCTTGAGAGCAGGGACTGTCTTTTGCATCTTTTTATATCTCATAATGCCTGGTGTATAGTAGGTGCTTAATAAATGCTTATTGATTGATTTTCCTCTCTCTCCCTTTCCCTTCTTGTTTTGTGTTCTCTCTCCCCCTTCTCTTTTCCTTCCTTTCTCCTCCTTGGCTGTTTTTAAGTTTCTGGTTTTTATTCTCGTGTTTCTTGACTCTAGTCCACCTCCCAGATTGGATTTGGAGTTAGTGGACTTAGGTTCCAAGCCTGACTCTGCTATTTACTATCAGGGGGCCATCTCTAGTCTTTCTGATCTGTATCTTGCCATTGGTCCCAGATAGCTCCAGAGGAGAAAGTGAGGCTGGTGACCTTGCACAGCCCTCCTTCACTTAAGTCCAATTCATTTGGAAGTCATGGCATCACCTTCATCATGTCATGGTCCTCTTCTAGAATGAAGGACAAACAATAAACAACCGCAATTTACTACCTCATTGACTCTGGATGAGACTCAGTCAGTCCACCTGCCTGATGTTCAGTTTCTTCATTTGGAAAATGAAGTGGTGGGACCAGANCAAACAACCGCAATTTACTACCTCATTGACTCTGGATGAGACTAAGTCAGTCCACCTGCCTGATGTTCAGTTTCTTCATTTGGAAAATGAAGTGGTGGGACCAGA
>NW_020954556.1:9548324-9549413 GCF_900497805.2 Vombatus ursinus | reverse complement strand
TGATCTCTAAGGTTCCTTTCAACTTTAAATCTGGGATCTTAGAAATAGCTTCCTCTGTTGTGTGAACAATTAATTCCCACAGTTCTCCAGACCAATCTAGTCTCTTGTCTTTCTTGGTTTCTCTTTTGTTTTCCCTTGGGAGGACTTGGCAGGAGCTGCCTGATAATCTTTTTGGTGTCTTTACCTCGGAGGCACAAAGAGGTTCTGTGAGGCTGGTGCCTCTCTTTAAGTATACGTTTCAGGCTCCGTTAGCCAAAGTAAAGGACCTGGTTTCTTCCTGTGTTGTTAGTGAGTCTTATTAATACAGAAAAGTGTCATTTATTAGGAACAATGGAAACACCAGGCTGCAGCATGTGTGGTAGTACAAGAACTAGATCTGAAAGTCCTGGGTTCAGATTTCCAGATCAGCCACTTCACCATTTTGGGCATCGGTTTCCTCTCTGGAAAACGAAGGGTTTGGACTAGATGACTTCCTGTTGCTAGCACTCAGGTGCAGAGCTCTCATGCCAATCCATTCCTTCATCACCTAAAGCACAGAGTCTACTTTGATATTCTTCCGTTGGATCTCCTTTCTCTTTTTCAGACTTTTAAAAAAAGATTCTATTTCATTTTATTTTCAGATCTGCATTCTCTCTCCCCCCACCCTTAGAAAGCAAAACCAAAACAAAACAAAACAAAAAACTGTCACAGATACTTACAGTCAAGTAAAACAAATCTCTTCATTGGTCATGTCAAAAAAAATGTTTCAATCTGCATTTTGAAACCATCCCCTCTCTATCAAGAGGAAAGTGGCATGTTTCATCTTGAGTCCTCTGGAATTGTTGGTCATTATGCTGATCACAATTCCTTAGTTTTTCAAAGTTATTTGTCTTTACAATATTGTTATTATTATTTAAATTGTTCTCCTGGTTCTGCTCACTTCTCTTTGGATCAGTTCATACAAATCTTCCCAGATTTCTCTGAAACCATCCCCTTCATCATTTCTTACAGCACATTACATTGTGAATGCTGTATTCCATCACTTCTATGTGCCATAACTTGTTTAGCCATTCCCTATTTAGTGGGGCATGCCCCAATTTCCAATTCTTT
>NW_020954556.1:9548166-9548287 GCF_900497805.2 Vombatus ursinus | reverse complement strand
TCCACTATGAAAAGAGCTGCTGAACACATTTTTGTACATATGGAATCTCCTTTTTGAATCTCCTTTCCTTGGTTGGCTTATCTCTATGCTACCCCAGGGCTTGCTGCTCCAGCTACCCTTT
>NW_020954556.1:9536440-9548148 GCF_900497805.2 Vombatus ursinus | reverse complement strand
CTTTCTTCAATAGTATTTCTCAGGGCCAAGCTCTCCTGCTTTCCAAGGAGACAATTAGCTAACCTAATAAACTTCATGCACTAATGTGCTAAAGGGAGAAGGCTGTAAGAGCTCAAACTCAGAGTCCTAGTGCTTTGAGCTGGAAAGGTCCCTAGAAATCACTTAATCCAGTGGTTCTCAAACTTTTTTTTTTTTGCTCATAGCAGAGTATTTTTTTTAAACCCTGAAGAATCATGGCACACTGAACCGTTAAATTGGCAACACAGAGAGCAAGAGGGGAGATTTGTGCATGCGTGGCTCCTCCTCAATGAGAGCAGCTGTTTTTGTCGAGTTCTTTGTGAATTCAAGGTTTGATTTGTAGACAAATTGAATTTATTTTGTGAATGCTATACTTACCAAATTATGTATGTTGGGCAAGTAGAATTTATGTTGAACAGGATTATTCATGATTTTTCTCTTATTGGCAAGAAAGTTTCAAGCAAAATTTGTTACATGCCTAGTAAAAGATCCCAATGTACCAGTGTGCTGGGGTAGAGTTTTTGAGGATCAAAAGGTAGCAAGGAGTGAAGTGTATAGTGGGCTGGATTTGGAGTAAGGAGACCTGAGTCAAAACCTACCTCAGACTCGGTAGCTGTGTGGTCTTGGGTGGGTCACAACCTCTATTTGCCTTAGTTCCCTCATTTATAAAAAAAATGGGGATAATAATAGCACCTACTTCTTAGGGTTGTTGTAAGGATCAAATGAATTATCATATATAAGGTACTTTTCAATCCTTAAAATGATATATAAGTGCTCACTATTATTATTAGGATCACTGGTCTAGTCCAACCCCTTCATTTTATGGATGAAGCTCAGAGATAGGGAGTGAGTCATACAAGGAAACACAGCTGCTAAGTGTTGGAGATTTGAACTCCAAATCTTTTGTTCTTAAGCTCAGCATGCTTTCCACTACGTTATGGATCCTCTGAAGGGCCTTTCCTCTACCCTTCTGAGCTACAGGCAAGCATTAGAACAAGAGCCTTCCAGAGACAATGGATAATTACTGCTTGGTCTTTTAAAATATAAAATATATAAAATGATGTAAACATTAAAAAAATTGTCATGATGACACTGGTCTAAAATCTCTCAAGTGCGGATTAAAATGATGATACAATGTAGCTTTTTAGAAAGTCTCTTTTTTTTTTTTGCCACCCATGAAGGTAAAGGGGCCTGAAGGATCATGAATTTGAGAGGAACAGACAGGGAGCTCTTAGAAAGCCACCAAAGCAACAGGATCTGGGGCAGCTATAAGAGGACAGCTTGCTAACTTTCTCCCCACCCCCCCTTCTCCACTCCCCTACTTCCAGGTTCGAGCAGATGGAAGCTCAGCGGAAGCTAGTGGTCTTCTGGAAAACCCATCTCTGGGAGCTCAGCAGTGAGCACCTGGTGTTTCTGAAGATGCAGAGGGAAAAAAAGCTACTATGTGTCCTAAGCACACCCCTCTTCTACTTCCTAGGGCTCTTCTCCAAAGCAATTGCTAGGATTCTCAAGGGGCAGGAGTCACTGAGAGTATCTCCCGTTAATGGGACTAAAGCAAATGTGTGGGGGCCAATGACCTGTCTTCACATGGATACAGGAGCCAGCCAGCAAGATGATGGGAAAAAGAAAAGCTGAGAGGCCTGTTGCAATCCTGGATTATAGAGAACATATTTCTCAGCAACTTTCTCCTGGTCACTGCTCAAAATAAGTGTGGCATAGCTGTGCCTAGGACCTAGGGCTGTGAATGTGGAGACAGTCATGGTTAGAGCCAACACTGACAATTTTTTCCCCTAAGCCAAGCTATAAAGGGAAGTAAGGCCCCTGGATTGTGTGTGTGTTTGGGGGAAGTACTGGAATATTTCTATACTGTTTTAGGGAAGGGAAGGGAACCCTGAAATGAGGCTCCAACCACCCTGGGCAAGGCAAGGGGGAAGCTAAACTTGAGTAATGGTGTTAATACCCTTGAAATTTTCTGCCTTGGTGTAAAGTTCTGATGGCCCCACCTTAGGTAAGGCCTCTATTATAGTCATTTAATTCTCTCATGACCTGTGTGACTTAAGGCAAGTCACTTAAACTCTTTTTTTCTCAACTTCTTCATCTGCCCAATTGTCATAGGATTATAGGTTTAGCCTCCATCCCTTCACCTACATTTTATAGATGAGGAATCTGAGGCCCAGGGTGTCCAAGAAACTTTCCCAAGGTCACACAGGTAGTGAGAAGCAGAGCCAGGAACTGAACCTGGGTCTTCTGACTTCAAATGTGTCTCTTCCCATTGTACCAGAATGCATCCCAGGTGATAATAATAATCTTCCAAGACTGCTAGGTATCCATGATGATCAAATGATGTCATAAATGTGAAAAAGATTGGAAACTTTAAAAGTGTCCTAGAAAACTCCTACCAATGGTAGGAGTTATGATGGTAATTAAAATGGTGCTTCAAAAAAAAATTCTCAAATCCTCTCATGTGAAGACTTCCTGAAATTCAGTGAAGCAGGTCACAACTAAGTTGAAGGTTTTCATGAGTCTCTGTGACTGACTCCAGTAGGGACCCCGAGCTGGGCTAGTTCTTGGACAAAGTTTGGGGTTTGGCCTAGGTTTGAAGGCTTCCTACTTTTGTGGGACCTGCCATGCATGCTGCTCTGATGTCATAGTCTTGGAAACCCAGGGTCACCTCTGAGTCAGAGGAAGACTTCAATGGAGGGTGATGACAATAATAATAATAATAATAATAATGATAACAATGATCGATCATGATAAGATTTCTGTAAGCTATAGTCCCGCACTGAAGATCCCATTCTGTAAAAATCCTCCTAAGCTTTGCTTACCGAGCATCAAAGGGGCATTTTCTTAAAGGAACTCCCTTTCTCTCCTCTCCCCCCTCAACTCCTTGTAATCTTAGGGAGAAAAGTCCCTGCTTCTCATTAATTTACATACCCAAATCATCTAGGGAGACAGGCTTGCCTTAGGCTCGTTTTAAAGACAGTGCTGAACATAAGGTATTAAAGAGACATAAGGTATTGAACCCAAGGGGAGGGATTAGATTAGACAACCATCTGTCTTGGGTGATGTAGGTCTTGATCAGCCTGGAGGCAGGTGGGGCTAGAGCAGGTGACCACTTTCATGCCCCTTCTGATCCATGGCATTAATTGGGAATGAGGTGATCGAAATTCTATTTACCATTCTACCCCTTGAAAATGCAGAGGATACGGGACAAGGAAATTCATCTTCCTGTGCCTCATTTTGCCTTTCTGTAAAGCAGGAGTAATAATAATAGGTGACACTTACAGAGGTATCCTGGAGCCAGTTTGCTTGTATAGGCTAGGGAGAGTTGATTGTTAAATTTTCAGTGTGAGCATTTACACCTCGGGAAATTAGCAGAAGCTACAAATAAGTACTGGCTATGTTGTTTTGTTGATTGCCTAGAATTAAGGAAGAATGGAGAAAAATCTTATAAAAACAGGTTAAATTTAAAAGTGTGTTATGGGTACATTTCCCCTAGAGATCCTGTTGTTAAACATTTACTAAAATATCCTCTCATTTAATGCTCACAATCCTTTTGGCTTCCTTCAAGTCTCAGTTAAATTCTCACCTTCTGCAGAAGCCTTTCCCAGTCCTCCTTAATCTTAGAGCTTTTCTCTGAAATTATCCTCAATTTGTCCTGTCTCTATCTTGTTTATACATAGTAGTTTGCAGTTTGTCTACTTTATTACACAGCAGTGCCTTGAGAGCAGAGCCTATCTTTTTTTTTTAAACTTTTTTTGTATCCCCAGCATTTGGCATGGTGCCCGGCACATATTAGGTACTTAATAAATACCTGTTGACTGGAATAACCCTGCAAGGCAGGAAGTTAGAATATGCCTATGTTATAGATGAGAAAATTAAAAAAAAAAAGATTAAGTGATTTGAGACTATAGGATCATAGATATCAAACTGGAAGGAACTTGAGAAGCATCTAATTCAACACTCTCATTTCATAGATTAGGAGACTGAAGGCCAAAGAGAAAAAGTGGTGGATCTGGGATTTGAACTCATGTCTTCTGACTCTAGCTCCAGCCCTCTTTCCCATGCCTCATGTTAACCAAAGTCACATAGTTTAAAAAATGGTGGGTCAGGATTTGAACTAGGTTTTCTGATTTCAAATCCAATATTCATTCATTCCACTAACTCTTTCCACTGCCCATTTTGTACTTTTTATTCCTCACCCTTTCCCTCATGTCTCCTGTCTCTTCTTCTGTTTTGGGATGGTGAAGAACATGTTTAGTCTAGAGAAGGGAAGACTGGGAAGGACATAAACGCCCTTCTTCAAATACTTGAAAGAGGAGGACCACTCTGCTAGTCAAAGAATGAGAATAAACTTCTCAAAAGAACTGCAATTTATTATCAACGCTATGAAAGGTTGCTCCAAATCACTAACAATAAAAGAAACGCAAATCAAAACAACATGGAAATTTCATGTCACGCCCAGCAAAGATGCCAAAAGATTGGAACAGTACATATTGGAAGGGATTGTGGAAAGACAGGCACACGAATGCATTGTTGGTGGAGCTATGAATTCATTCAACCGTTCTGGGAAACAATAGGAAATTATGCTAAGAAAGTGACTAAAATGTCCATACCCTTTGACTCAGAGATCCAAACTAGGCAACTATCCCAAGGAAAAAACAGAAAGGTCCCATGAACAACAAACTATCCAGAGCAGCATCTTGTGTAGCGCCAAAAACTTGGAAACAAAGTCAACGATGATTGATTAAGGAGTGGTTAAACAAGTTGTGGTATATAAATATGAGGGGATATAGCTATGCTGGAAGAAATGATGAATCTGATGAATTGCATGGGAAGGTTTGTCTGAACATGAAGTAGAACCAAAAATGAAGTAGAACCAGGAAAACAACACACGGAATGACCGTAACAAATGTAAACAGAAAAAGCAACAACAATTGAAACAGTGCTGTGTCATTTTAGTGGCTAAGCGTGACCTTGAAGAAGTTACAAAAATACAGCTCTTTTCCTTCTTTACCAGGTGGAGATGGAGGGGAGAGAGTCTAGATGTGAACCACTGAATACAATGTGCAACTTGATTGACGAATTGATGAGTGTTGCTGAGAGCCTTTTTTTCCTCCTCTTTCTTTATTCTTTGTAAAAAGGGATGAATCTTGGTGGGGGAGAGAGAGAGGCATATATTGGGGGAAATGAAGGTGGTATAAGAACAAAAGTTATCTATAAAATTAGTTAAGATATTAGAAAGGGTTGTTATATAGTCTTTGGAGAGCTCAGACTTGTCCTGATTGGCCCTAGAATTAGGAGCAATGTGTAGAAGTTTGGGGAAATAGATTTTTTTCTTAATACAAGGAATAATTTCCTAATAATTAGAGCCATCCAAAAGTGGAATGGGCCATCTCAGGAACTATTGAGCTCTCCACCATCAGAGGCAGACTTAGAGCTGGAAGACCATTTGCTGAGACTGTTAAAGAGTAGATTCGTGATTTGGTTGGGAGTTGGACTAGATGAACTAGATGACCTCTGAGATCCTGTCCAACTCTGATGTTTTATGATTTTTGTGAAATGTCTTCTAGGTTTCCCTTTCAGAGAATTTTTTCCCTCAAGCTTGTCCAGGTATTGGATATGCTTCACTTGCTGCTGAGATGTTCATTTTGGAGCAGTGTAGAGGACCCATTCTGTGGTCCCAGATGTCTCCAGAAATCTTTCTTCTAGGCCGGCCTCCAGCCTCCAGCTTAATGGGAAGAGCTCTCTTAGGCCATCTGCTTTGGCAGGGTGTGGGTGCAGTAATGGTGGGGGGTGATGGATGCCAAATGGCTTCACAGTGTTTTTCCTAGAAAAGTCATCATCACCAATGACAGGCACTCAGATTGCCTGGGGGCCTGAGACTTCCTGCTTCATGAGGCCCCCCAGCTGTAGCTTTCTGAATAGCTTACATAGAGCTAAATCAAACCATCCCACCACCTCGCTGCCTCACTGTGTGGACTCACAGATGCTGGACTGTGGTTATCTTACCCTGCTCAGTCTCCTGGGGAGTGAGATCTGTGCCCTCAGCAGTCCTAATTCCTCATCTAGGGTCACCTTCAACTTCAATAAACAACTATTTGATTTCTGGAAATGCTATGTCAATGCCCCATCAATCCTTTATTAAGCATCGTTGGGACCTATTGCTGAGACCAGAGGGGCTTCAAAGAAGAGTTAGACTGGCTTGTTAAATGCTGAAAGCACTAAGACCTTTGATTAGGTACATTTAAGGGAAAAACCACATAGTTTAATTGAAGATATCCAAAGGGCCACTGAAGGGGAAGTAGGGATAAAACAGCAAGCATATAAGACTATCATCCACTCTCCACAGTGGAGCCAGGATTGACAGCTGCAAAATGGAGAGGGGAAGGACAAAGAAGAGATACTGAACATTGCTTCTGCTAGTGCCTTCCACCAAAATCATCTTGTATATGTGATTTTAAACTAATTTGTATGGATAACATGCTGCCTTGGACACTTCCTAGTTGTGTGCAAGTCACTTAACCTTTGTTTGCCTCAGTTTCCTCATTTGTAAAATGGGGATAATAGTACCTACCCCATAGGGTTGTTGTGGGAATGAGATAATGATAGTCAAGCACTTAGCACAGTACCTATATAAATATAAATAAATAGCACTTACCTATATAAATATTAGTTGTTGTTATCATTATTTTATGTTGCCATCCTGTGTGCTATGCTATCAGCCCCGTGGTTAAGGCAACATTTCCCTTTTATACATTGGAGTGGTAGAGTGTTCCAATGTGATTTCAGGGCTATTTTTGGAAGAAGATGGCATCCGTATCTATACTGCTGTCAGAGCCTCTTTTCTTTTTTGCCCTTATCTTAAAGGAATAGAACGGTAGAAAGATTGGATCCCTTCCTTTCTTTTTACATGGCTAACCCTGATCACTGAATATAATTAGCAGGGCACCTAAGAAGGTTTTCTTTGAGACTGTGGGGAGGGGCAGCCAGGTGGCTCAGTGGATAGAACACTGGCCCTGAAGTCAGGAGGACCTGAGTTCAAATCCAGCCTCAGACTAAACACTTGACACTTACTAGCTGTGTGACCCTGGGCAAGTCACTTAACCCCAATTGCCTAAAAAAAAAATTGTGGGGAATTGGATTTCCTGCCAGACGTGAGACAATTATTAAGTACCTACCCTGTGCCAGGTACAGTGCTAAGTGCTGGCAATACAAATACAAGTAGAAAGAAAGACAATCCCTGCCCTTGGGGAGCTTACATTTTACTGGGGGAAGGCAAGGCATAACTGGGGATGATGGAGGGGACCCAAGTACCTGGTGCTGGGGCATAGTAGAGAGAGACCAGAGTGCAGCACAGAGAGGAATGAGAGGCGGCAGGCCTGGCTGCTCTCCTTAAATTGAAGTTCTGGAAGGAGCCATCCAATCAGAGACAGGCCTCAAGGGGGGAACGATCTTCTAATGCATGAATTCTAGGACTGGAATGAGGCAAGATGAAGAGCCAGGGCTGGAGTGTAGCCTGAAGATGAAGGAGCAAGTGTTAGGTCAAGGTGAGGAGTGTTTGCTGAGCTGTCACAGGCACATACAGCGAAAAGAAATGCTAAGGTTTCATGAAAAAAATCAGACGTGGTTCCAGGATTTCATCTATGTAGGGGCAGCTAGGTGGAGCAGTGGATGGAGCGCTGGGTCTGGAGTCAGAAAGACTCCTCTTCCTGAGTTCAAATCTGGCCTCAGACACTTACTAGCTGTTTGACCCCAGGTAAGTCACTTAACCCGGTTTCCTCAGTTTCCTCATCTTTAAAAGGAAATGGCAAACCACTCCAGTATCTTTGGCAAGAAAACCCCAAATGGGGTCACAAAGAGGAGGACAAGACTGAAATGACTGAATAACAACAAACAAGAAACAACAATGGAACTCCTGATATGAGCACTCCCTCCATCAACGATTAAAACCCACCTGTGACTTAGTGGATAAAACCTAGGGACCTGCTTGAAGCCCATAATGAGGATCACACAGCTGGTAAAAGTCAGAGGAGAGATTTGAACTCAGGTCTTCCTGGGACCAAGACCAGAACTCTATTCCTTACACATTCCCCCTATTCCTTAGGTCAGCTAGGTAGCATTGTGGGTAGAGCACTGTGCCTGGAGCCAGAAAAATCCGAGTTCAAATTTGGCCTCATACAGTTACTAGCTGTTTGACCCTGAGCAAGTCACTTTGCCTCAGTTTCCTCACCTGTAAAATGGGGATAATAATAGCTCCTGCCTCCCAGGGTCGTCATGCAGATGAAATTGTAAAGCACTTAGCACAATGCCTGGCACATAGTAAGCACTGCATAAACATTAGCTATTATTGCTATTATAGCACACTACCTCTACACAGTGATTTTTACCATCAATCTAATACATGGCAATACTCTAATGGACCTGTGACCTCATAGATGTGGATACTGTCCTCCACCCATGCAGATCACAGCCCTCCACGACTCCTCTTCCTGTGTGTTTTTATCTGTATTTTTCTACAAATCCTCCTCAGGAGGTCTGGGGTAGGTAGGTGGGCCTTATTCCAGCTCTCTCATCATGTGGAGGCTGATGATGCATACTGGCTGCCCTTCAGTTGTCTGTCACTCTCAGTATGTGACTAGTCTGTTATTTATTTATTTTTTTCCTCTAGCCATCCATCCCTCTAGTGACATATTTTAGTTCTCCTTCACAATTCTTCCCTGCTAATATGTTACAGCTTACTCACACCCATCTCTTAACTGATCTTTGGCTGACCCACAACTTTAATTCTTCAGAAATTGTGTTATTCTATGACTCAAAGGCTTATAGCATTACTGGAAGAATTTTTTTTTTGGTCTGTTCCTGTGATTTTGTTGTTCAGTTGTTTCAGTCCTGTCCAACTCTTTGTGGCCCCATTTCAGTTTTTCTTGGCAGAGATACTGGAGTGGTTTGCCATTTCCTTTCTCCAGCTCATTTTACACATGAGGAAACTGAGGCAAACAAGGTTAAGTGACTTGCTCAGGGTCACACAGCCAGGAAGTGTCTGAGGCCAGATTTGAACTCAGGAAGATAAGTCTTCCTGACTTCAGGCCTGGCACTCTATCTACTGCACCACTTAGCTGCCTACTTCATTGACATATGGAACGCTGAGTAAGGAAACTCTGTCAATGCATATCAATACCCACTCTGCAGTTTGTAGTCTATGAGATAAACCTGGGACACCAAGAGGTTAAGTGATTTACTTAGGGTCACAAAGCTAGTATATGTCAGAGGCAAGACTAGAACCTCAATTTTCCTGACTCAAGCCAACTGAGTAGCCACAGAGGCCTTGTGGCCTCTGAGTAATACCTAGGCTTGATATTAATAGTCAGTGGATAATGAAACAAAATTATCTGTATTACCACTTAATATATGTAACCTAATTAGGCCTTCCCCGGCATGAATAATGGAGAAGCATAAAGCACATGCTTTCTCCTCCATAATCAGTTTGCTCTTCCACTCTCCATAGCTGCTGTTCCAAACATTCTTATCTTCCCTGAAGTTTCCCTCTTCTCCTACTCTCTGTTCTATCTTGTCTCATATTTTAACAAAACTTGACATTTACCCAGAGTTTCCTCTTCTCACTTCTTTCAGACATCTTCCCCACTATCTCTTTCATACAGATTTTGGAGGAAGAAGCGGTCCTTCTCCTTTCCTAAGCCAACGTCTCTACATGCACCCTTTATCTCATCCTCTCTCATCTTCCTGTAGCAGATTGCTCTATCGTCCTTACTCTTTTTTTCTTATCCCCAATGTCTAACTATCTATTGGCTCTTTCTCTGCTATCTACAAACACATCCATGGTTTCCCCATCCTTAAAAAAGCCCTCTGTTGATCCTACCATTTCTGCTTGGTATTGTCCAATGTTTCTCCTCTACTTCTTGGCTAAACTCTTTGAGAAGGCTGTCTACATTAGGTCTTTCTATTTCTTCTCCCCTTACTCTCTTCTAAACTCTCTGCAATCCAGCCTCATCTCAACTGAAACTCTTCTCTCCAAAGTCACCAATGATCTCTTAATCGCTAAATCTAAAGACCTTTTCTCTAATCACAACCTTCTTGATCTCTCTGCAACATCTGATGCTGTTGATAACCCTCCCTAATATATTCTCTTTTCTCTAGTTTTACATGATACTGTTCTATCCTGGTTCTTCTCCTACCTGTGTGACCCTCCCTCTATCCTTTTTGCTAGTTCTTCATTCAGGTTATGCCTGAATGTACGTACGTACATTTACATATGTATGTACTTAATAAATTATCTATCCATCGATCTATTTATCTATCTGTCTGTCTGTCTTTGTCATGCTGTGCCTCTTACTGGACATATGACTTGGGGCGAGTTCCATACTCTCTCTTGGATTAGGTTCCTTATCTGTATGATGAAGGGGTCAGACTGGTTCCTTCCAGCTCTGTATCTATGATCCCTTCTGAACTCAGTCTATAAAATGAAGATAAAGGAAGCCAAGGATGCCAGAAGGCAGAAATGATGAGGGGAGAACATTCTAGGCCAGTGGGAAGGAACAGAATTAAGAGATGGAGTGTTGCATGTGAGAAACAGAAAGAAGGCCAGTGTTGCTGCATTGTAGAGTATATGGAAGGGAGGAAGGTGTAAGAAGACTAGAAAGTTAGAAAGAGGATGGGATGTGAAGGTCTTTAAAAGCCAAGCAGAGAATTTTCTTTTTCATCCTAGAAGTAGTAAGGAGCTATGGAGTTTATTGTGTGGGGGAGTGACTGGGTCAAACCTGTGCTTTAGGAAAAGCTTTTTGGCAGATGAGTGAAGGATGGATTGGAGTGGGGGCAGACTTGAGGCAGGCAGACCAACCAGAAAACTATTGCAACAGTCTAGGCCTGAGGTGATGAGAGTCTGCACCAAGGTAGCAGCAGCATGAGAGGAGAGAGGGGAGTGTATATGAGAGGTTTTACAAAAGTAGAAATCAAAGGATTTGGCAACAGATTGGATAAGTGAGGTGAGTGGCATTGAGGAGTTTGATACGTCAGTTGTGAGGGATTGTGATGCTTCTGCAGTCATAGAGAAGTTCGATAAAGTCAAGGGCTTTGCTGGGGAAAGGTAATGAGTTGTGTTTTGGATATGTTGAGTTTAAGATGTCTATGGGACATCCAGTTTGGGATATCTAATAGGCAGTTGAGGTCAGGAGAGAGGTTAGGAATGGATAAATAGATCAGAGAATCCTCTCTCTGATGAAGACCAAGTTCTCATGGTTGTCAATAGAAAGAGAAGATCGAATCAGACCAGAGGAAATGGGAGAGGATGAGATCAAAGGCTCACGTGAAAGGATTGGTTTTGGAATAAAGGTTTATCTCTTCCTCTTAGACTAGAAGGGAAAGGAGGGTAAGGACATGGGGGAGAGTTGAGTTCACACTGCATATTCTCCATCTTAAAACGGAAGAGGAGGCTAAGACATCTGCTAAGAATTGAGAAAGAGAGAAGAGAAAGCATGGAAAGATCACTGTGGGGAATGTGATAAAGTCTGTCCCCCCCCTTTCTTTTGGTTGGACCTAAACTCCCCACCCTTAACTACCCCAGAGGTCTTGTCTCTTTTGGTCCTCAACTTACATCCCCTGTTCAGGTTGATCTTTAACAGTTTGACTGAGGAAACACCCATTCGGAGATCAAAAAGCTTGAGGAAACTAGA
>NW_020954556.1:9533975-9536331 GCF_900497805.2 Vombatus ursinus | reverse complement strand
ATAAGTGCTGGCCAGCAGCACTCCTATGCTAACCAGATTAAAATGTAACTGGAGATATTTAACAAAATAAATAAAAATACAATGGGACATAGGTAATGTTAATATGTGGTTTTTTTAAGTCAATATGCAGCCTTCAAGGGATCTTATGTATAGATTAGTGGCCCAGTTTCTATTTGAATTTGACATCGATTATACAAATGTAAATTCTTATCTTGATCATCTTAGTCTAGGCAGTTTATCCTCTGGAATCTATGTCCTAAAGAAGCCTCAGATTAACACCTTCTAGTGAAAACCCTCTCTAGTAGACTTCCTTGAAGACTTTTCTTACAGCCTGCCTTGAATGGTTCTGGCTATTTTTCCATCTCTGCTTATTTGGTCTATTCCTCTGGGGTTCTCTCCCACAGTGTTTGGAAACAAGTAGGTTTGGTTCTATCTATTTATGCCTTAGGGCATAAGAACCTTCTAGGTTCTTAGTGGCTTTAATTCCCTGCCTTCTGACACTTTGACCAGAAAGTTTATGTCTGTAGAGTGGAAGGACATGCAAGAACTCCCCTGATTCCCCTGGGAAAGGTGAACTATATGGCATCATAGATAGAGCTGGGCAGAAGCCTCAGAGGCCCTCTGGACTAACCCCCTCATTTTACAAATAAGGTAACAATGGCCCACAGAGGTTAAGTAATTTGCCTTATCATCCAGCTATTTGATATTTCTGTACATGGGCAGTGGGGGAAGACCTAAAGGTCAGAACTCAGCTTTCTCAGGTCACGATATGAATCAGCTATGATAAGAAGCGGCCTTGGACTTCACTGACTTGAACCTGAGAAGTGGTTGTCTGAGGCTTCCCCTTTCCTTACTATACAGGGTAACATCAAGCAAGATAGGCAGTACTTGATAGAACCTTTCTCCAGTGAAGGTTCTAGCTTTTGTAGTTGTCAGCGTTCAGGGAATTAGTAGATAAAGACAAGGTCAATCTGGGGCCACTTGGAGTCAACATCCATCATACTCAGGAAATTCCAGTTTCCCATTTGGTATTTCCTGCTCAGTGGCTGTGGGGGTGCCCAGATGCCACTAGGGACAAAGCTATTCAAGATAAGGGAGCAGAGAAACACATGGATATAAGGGTTTGAGAGACAGGAGAAGACAATGAAGACTTAATAATATCCTCACGCTCTTAATAATATCTCACATTTAAAATAGTGCCTTAAAAAGAGGTAGCATGGGGGTAGTGTGATAGAAAGCCAGTTTCAGAACCAAAAAGAAGTAGATTCAAATCCCATCTCTAACGCACATCCACAGGCTGTGGGACTCTTTGTGACCCCATTTGGGGTTTTCTTGGCAAAGATATTGGAGTGGTTTGCCATTTCCTTCGCCAGCTCTTTTTACAGATGAGGAACTGAGGCAAACACGGTTAAGTGACTTGCCCAGGGTTACACCCCTAGTGACCAGTCCTTACTCCCAGAAATCACACACAGATTTGAACTCAAGATGAGCCTTCCTGACTTCAGGTACAGCACTCTATCCCATACTCTATCCATTGTGCCACCTAGATGTCTTGGGCAAATCACTTAACTTTTCAGGGTTAGGACTCTTAAATAACCAAGGTGTCAGCCTGCATTGGGAGAGAGTTTCCTTATCCGGGAGTTCATTACATCAATTAATTCAGAGGCCTAGTCTTTATCCATTAAAGTTTACAAAGTGACCTCCTCACAACAACCTTGTGAAGTAGATGGTGCAAATATTATTAAATCTATTTAACAGATGAGGAACTGAGCCTCAGAGAGATTATTTAACTTGCCAATGGTCACACGGAAAGTAGCAAAACTAGTGCTTGAATCTAGGTCTTTTGATTCCAGATTTAACGCTTTTTCTACTACACATACTCCCTCTCATATTCCAGAGGAATATGGGCTTTCAAGCCCTTGGATTTGGGAGGGAGGGTGGAGGAGGGTACAAGGCTGGGCAAGGGATTCAGCTTTTATTCTCACGATTAGCAGTCTCTGATCCCTATCCCCAAAGGTCCAGAAATTCCTGGGTTCCATTCTCCTTTGAGTTGGAGATTTTTTTTCTCTTAGTAGAGAAGAAACCCAATGGTTTGATGCAAATGACTCATGCAAATCCCTCTGATAAATATTTAGCAAGGCCCAAGTTTTGACAGGACCTGTCTGCTTTCCATCTGTAGGATGCTAGGAAGTCAGCTTTGACCCCTCCTTCTACCCTTTCCTCCTTTCTATACCCTCCCCCCACAACTATCAGCCATGACCTCTCTCCCTGTTCTCACCCCTTCCCAGCTCTTACAGTAAACCAGCTACTGTCCTCTCCTCCTTCCTTCAATCCTCTTCTCTCAGAAACCTCACTA
>NW_020954556.1:9521627-9533837 GCF_900497805.2 Vombatus ursinus | reverse complement strand
CCTTAGCTTGAAAAATCCAAGGTCACTCACTGCATCCACCGCCACCTCTACTTATCCTGATCTATATCTGGTCACTGGACCCAGTGTCCTCTCCAGAGGAGAAAGTGAGGCTGGTGACTTTGCACAGCCCTCCTTCATTTAGATCCAATTCGCTTGCATGTCACGGCATCACCTCCCTGACGTCATGGTCCTTTTCGAGAACGAAGGACAAACAACAGCAACCAATCAAGATCAGTGCCGTTGGTTGGGAACATTTCACTCACCCCATCCCATTATCTTTCTTGGTTGGTAGAGAAACATAGAAGAGACTCCTGGAATGTTATGGAATCAACCTTAAAGATCACATTCTCTAATTCATGTTTTGTGGAGGAAGAAACAGACCCAGAGAGATGGGGATGGTGATTGGGACTAGAAAAGGAGTTTCCTGACTCTCACTTCAGTGCTTTTTCTACTCACCCTGAAAATGTCAAGAATCTTCCACTGAGGTGTGTCTCTCCCCCCTCAACTCCTCCCCCCCAAACTCTAGCTTCTTAAGTTCCAGGTATCAAGGGGGGCAACTTTTTTTTCTTTTCCTTTCTTTTCCTTTTTTTTTCTGAGAATTCCTACATTTTATCCTCAGAGGCTTTGTCAGCTTCTGGGAAAGAGGTCTGAGAGGCCCTCAGCTCCCACAGGGCCAGTGGGAGATGGAATAGCATATGGCTCTCAAACATATCCATGGGCTTAGTATTCCCAGCTAAATAGGTCTTGCCCCCTTATAGGCCCCCTATACCTGGATCTGGAGGAATGAAGAGAGACCTTGTTTGGTAGGAATTCCTTGCCTCTGCTGTTTGCTTTGGGCTTTTTTTTTCTTTCCATTTTGGCTGCTAACCCAATATTTGTCTTTCTGTGAGCACTAAATATAATTCTCCGTTTAACCCTCAGAATCATGGTTTCCTACCTGCTTCCCACAGCTGAAACCAGTGCCAGGAATGGAAACAGAAAACTAGAGGGGGGTGGGGTTGGAGAGTGCAGGGTCTGAGCATTGAAAGGGTACTGGTGCTGGAAACTAGAGAGTTATCCCTTATTCATTTAGTCTGAGAGAGTTCAGCTCAAAAATGTTATGATCTCCATGAACTCAGCCCCACACTGAGAAAATTCAATTTCTCCCTTTCTTGAGCCAGTACAGATCTCTTGTACTTTCCCCTCCTGTCCCATCCTGGGCCTGACACTCCACCCATCATTTCATCCACTAAGCCTCCATCTACCTTTGACATTTCAGGCCCAGGCTTCTGTGAAGCTAGAAGTCTGGGTGTGGAGATACAGAAACAGGCAGGCCCAATGGAAACTTTCACCTTAAGCAGCTATAGCCCACTCTCCTGGCTAGGTCATGGTAGCCTTGAATGACAGGCACTTTCAATGGAGTTTCAGGACTGTCCTCAATAATAACTCAAATTTCTAAAGGTGTTTTAAACTTTATATGAACCCTGTCCATACAATAATCCTCATGAAGGTTAAGGGAAACAAAGGAATAAGTATTTATTAAGCACCTACCACGTGCCAGGCACTTCACTAAGCACACGTGTTATCCCATTTGATCCTCACAACAACCCTATGGGTTAGGTGCTATCGTTATCCTTATTTTTTAGTTGAGGAAACTGAGGCCGACTTGCCTCAGAGTCACATGGTTAGTAAGTATCTAAGGCTAGATTTGAACTCAGGTCTTTCTGAATCCAATCCCAGTGCTCTGTTCACTGTGCCACCTTGCTCCCTGAGGTATATGTACCGAAAGTATACTACCCTACCCCCATTTACAGATTAAGAAACTGAGGCCCAGAGAGGCGAAGGGAAGGTTACAAGGCTATTGAGTGACAGAGTGTCGATAATATCGATAATGAGATTTATAGAGTGTTCTAAGGTTTACAAGACACTGAGAATATATAGCCTGGGGCCTGGCACATAGTAGGTGCCGTTGATTGATCAATGGATTGGTCAAAGTGAAACAGTCCTTGCCTTTGAAGAGTTTTCAATTCACACTAAAGACACAACTAGAGGAGCCTCCTGGTTCAGGAGAGGGTACTCAACTTTCAGTGACACCTTCCTTTACTCCCTATTCAATGTGAAAGGAAATAAATTCTAGAATTTACTATGCATATGCACATAAAGAATAAAATAAAGAGATTAACTTCAATGGGATAATGGGGTTATTTATCAAATATCCCCATGTTCCTTCAGAAGTTTCTTATTGCCTCCTTTCCGCCCCTGCCCCCCTCCCCTGCCCAAGTTGGGAACCCTTGGCTTAGGGGATGTGAGTATTCTGCTGTTGGATTCAGGGAGGGGTTGGTATGTGAGGGCAGTTAGACCTAGGGACACCCCCTCGCCTTCTGTCCCCAGCTGGAAAGAGGGGCCAGGGCTTCCTGCCTCCCACTCCCCGAAGAGATGCCAAAGGAAGGCTAGGAACTCTGCACTCAGTCACTGCTGCTCCTAATTCATGCTAGAAAATGGAGGCAAAGAGAGTAACTTCAATCAGCATTTCCCTCCCTTCCCGACTCCCCTCCCTTGCTCTCCCCCATCAGGGAGCCAGTAGCTACGTGTGCCAGTGGCTTCAGATGGGGGCAGAAGGTTGGGAGGGGAGTGGTAAGGAAATGGGGGACAATGTTTCCTGCCACCTGATTTACAACCCCGGTGTATTTTTGACACACAAATCACTCCTGAGAATGAAGCTCAATTATGGTTAGGCAGATGTGTTCTCTGCAGGCACTGGAGTGCTTCCTGCCTGGGGTGTGAGGGGGTGGAGGGGGTGGAGGGGGAAGCTCTGACCCAGGCAACACACTCAGCATATTAAAAGCCAGCAGAAATTCCTAGGCAGGTGGTTAGAGATGCTCCCAGCAGGGACCAAAAATGGGCTGGGGTGTGCCCAGCATGAGAGCTCTGGGCTATAAACGAGTTATAACCAACCGATGGGGTAGGGAAGGGGTCAAGTGGCAGAGACGAGAGGCTGTCCATCTTTCTTCCTACCCATTCCAAACCAATGAATGCCCTCTGCACGGGGTGGATTCGATAACTTCTATATACTCATTTGTACCTACTTACATATGTACGTGTCTCTTCCTATAGAGTGCAAACTTCTTGAGAGCTGGTAGGGTTTCACTTTTGTCTTTGTATGTCAGTGTTTGGCACATAGTAGGTGTTTAAGGAAGGCTAGTTGATTGATTTGAGGGCAGGGAACAACAGAGACAAAAGGAGCCCCCTTCTTTGAGGAGCCATCATTCACAATACAAGTCATAATACAGGGTGGGACCCCTGGGGTGGCTTTTGCTGTTATGTTACCAGTTTTCACAGGGGATTGATGTGGGTTGGTGGGGGGTCTCTTAGGGACTACAGATTTCCAAGTTTGCTCCCCCTCCCACTTTTTCTCACCCTATAATCAAAGCGTTAAGTCCGGAGTAATCACTCACTGTTTCTTTGTAATAGGTCCCATTTCTACAGAACTTTATTTTTTTTTTCCTTTTTTTGGTTAATTTATTTTGATTTATCAACAATCACTTCCATAAGCTTTAGCATTTAAAATTTTTCTTCCCCTCCCTCCCTCCCCATCTCCTTCCCCAAGAAGGCACGCAATCTGATATAGGCTGTACATATACATTCCTATTAAACATATTTTCCAATTAGTGATGTTGTAAGTAAGAATT
Source organism: Vombatus ursinus (assembly GCF_900497805.2). Lineage (NCBI taxonomy): Eukaryota > Metazoa > Chordata > Mammalia > Diprotodontia > Vombatidae > Vombatus > Vombatus ursinus. The sequence goes on along the minus strand of NW_020954556.1, from coordinate 9,530,169 downwards.
AGAACCAATAGGAGGAACCACAAGAAAGAGAAAACAAAAGAAAACAGAAGAAAAAAAATCGAAAATAGCGTGCTTCAATCTGCATTCGAATTCCACAGTGCTTTCTTTGGATGTGGATAGCATTTTCCATCATGAGAAACGTTAGTCATCGCACAGCCGTGGCTGTTACTGTTCTACAGAACTCTAAAGTTTATAAAGTGCTTTCCTTAAAATGACTTCTGACATATGTGATATATGTATTATTTAGCCCTATTTTACAGATGAGAAAACAGAGGCTTAGAGAGGTGATTGGTCATGAAGCTAACAATGGCAGAACTAGGACTTGGAAATCCTAGTCTCCCGACTTAAAACCCATTCCTCTTTCCAATATGCCATGCTCGAGTTAGTTTAGATGATGGCATTAGGAAGCCATGCCAACCTTTCAGCCTGGACCCACTGGGCTCCTTTGCTAAAACCAAACAGCTGTCAACTCTTTCCTGGTTCTTTCTTTTCCCCCTCACTCCCCTTTCCCCATCTCCAACCAACATCTGCAGAGGTATAAATCATTTTCAATTTGAGATTTTCTCTGGGAGATAGCTCAGATCCCACTTCCTATTGGAGAACACGAAAGCCATATTGGCTGTAATATCTAGCAACTTTTTGACCACCAGGCTGACTAGATGGATATCCCCTTCCTTTCCTTAGTTGCTACATGAATGTCCCTCCCAAAGCCCCAAATTCAAGGAGCATGACCTTGCTGCACAGAGGAGTATAGTGTGGTATGATAGAATGGAGACAAATTTTGGCAGTCAGAGAATGTGGGTTCAAACTCCACTTTACTCCTTACTAGCTATTTGACTTGAGGCAAATCACTTTATTTCTCTGAGCCTCAGTCACCTGTGTGTAAAATAAGGGGGTTAGTTTACTCAATAACTGGGGAAGTCCTTTCCAGCACAAATCCTATGACATGTTTTCTATGAACATTGCCTGATACCCTAGCCACAGTGAATGTAGCACTCTCATTTCTTATAATACTTATTGTCCAGACCACTCACAGGATTTAGAGATGGAAGGGATGTTATATCTAATGTAGCCCCCTCATTCTGGAGATGATGCATTTGGCCAGGGTCATAGAGTAAGGTGTGGAACGGAGATTTGAACTCAAATCTTTAGACTTCAAACCTTGTGCCTTTTCTTAGGACACTACACACATACTCTCCATTGCTTCACATTGTCAGTCATCTTTTCACATTTGTGTATAGTGGTTTCCTGATTAGACTGTAAGCTCCTTGAGGGCAGGGAATACAATTTCTATTTCTTTATATCCTCCACGCCATGTTACACATAATAAGAGGTCAATAAATATTGATTGGCTTGCGATTGAGACAGAAATTGCTGTCTCTATACCTTATTCCCGTCCAATCTTCCTGCTTTGTTCATAGGAATGAAATTTAGTTGTTGACCTGGCCTGTTGGGGAGGAGGTGGGAGGGGGTTGCTCCCAGCTGTGGAGGGGAAACACCTGGGGCTTTACTGACCAAAGAGCAGCATGCTCAGTTCTCTCCCCTCCCTCAAGGAGATCAGGCACATTGGTATCCTGCTCTGCCTGCTGGTAGAGGTAGCTTGTGGGCCTGGGGACAGATTCTTCTGCTGGGATGAATGGAGCAATTGTATTCTTGATGTAGAAAAGATGAGAGATAGGAAAAATGTTTCAGGTGGTAAGAACTTGGAGATGAAGCATTTCACTGTGTCAATAGACAGTGAGTTATTGGCCCTGGCCCTGGCTTTGATGGTCCTACGAGGATTTGTGAGGTTCAGAAATGCTGGGGCTATGTTCATGGCACACATAGACGACTTGGCCTGGATGAAAGTCTCCCCTTTCCCCCCTCCCCTGCCCTCCTCCTCCAACCACTTATCTACCTCCTGGAAGAATTCCGAACTCACTTTCTTGAAGACAAAGGCTGTTAACAAAATCCCAGTAGGTGAAATCCCTGGCTGGAAAAAAATCATGTTAAGATAAAGAGAGCTGCTGGGGTGCAGGCTTGCCCCCTCAAATGCCACCTACTAGCTGTATGATCTAGGATAAGCCAATTCAGCTCTATGAGCCTCAGTTTCTTCACTTGTAAGATGGGGATAATGATGTTTGCTCTGTCAATCTCACCCCTTTGTTGTAAGGCTCAAATGAGACAAAGTGCTATGTAAACCCTAAAGCTTATAAAAATGTCAGCTGATAGCTCAATTCAACAAACATTTATTAAGTATCTCTTATATGTGTAAGGCCCTGAGGATACAAAGATACAACACAAGCCCTGCTTATAATGTTTAAGAAGCTTATAGTCTAATGAAAGGGACAAAAATAATTATGATACAAATGCTAGGTGGCGAAGTAGATAGAGCACTAGGCTTGGAGTCAGGAAGACTCATCTTCCTGAGTTCAAATATGGCCTCAGATACTTCCTAGCTGTGTGACCCTGGGCAAGTCACTTAACTGTCTTTGCCTCAGTTTCCTCATCTGTAAAATGAGCTGGAGAAGGAAATGGCAAACTGTTCCAGTGTCATTGCCGAGAAAACCCAAAATAGGGTTACACAGCGACCGAATGACTCAACTACAACGGGGACTGGCCATTCAAAGGCCCATGCTTGTCGTGATCATCATGATGTGCTCCTTTCCAGGCATGTCAGAGAGTAAAGTGGTGTTCTATCTCCGTTTCCCGTGAAGAGAGAAACTTTTTGATTAGCTGGCAAGAACTCTGCATAAAAAATCCCACTAAATAGCGAAATTACATTTTCTTTCCTGACTGCAGGAGCCCTCTTGCCATGATCTTCCAGGTGTGTGAGGGGGCCACCAGCCCTTTCTCATTGGGCTTGGGGTTCACATAGCCCACTATTTCTTCTGTCATTGGTGCATATATTCTTTCCTGACTTTAGGAACAGTATTAGAGATAGCTGGGATTTTATGAGCTTTGAAAGATCAGAAGAATGAGCCTGCAGAGATCCAGGAACTAGACTAGACTTTGGTAGCAGCTGAGCCCAGTAAGCCGGCTCAGCACCAAGTACAGACCTATTTGACCCAGCTCAGCAATTTATCGACTCTACAGCTGAGACACTGTTGTCTGCAAGCAAGGAGATGACTTTGTCCGTCAGCTGTATTGCATTCAGAAGTGAACTTGGTGGGATGAACACTTTATAGCAACCATTTAAAGTTTGAGCTCACTCTGCCCAGGGACCAAGGTAGTATAGGGCAGGATATGTACTCATTATTAAGCTGACCACTGATTTAACTCCAACTAGTGATTAATATGAGGTAGAACACAATGGGATGAGGGCATAAGCCAATAGCTTAGAAAGTCCAACCTCTTGGGGCTACTTCTAGGGCCCTGAGGGGGAGATGTCATGCTCTAGGAACCTGAATTAGAAAAGACCCCCAGAGCTTATACATGAGCTACACAAAGTAGTATGTGATAAGGCCAACAGCGAGGTCAAAGTTTAATGTGGATTTGTACAGAATACACACTCAGAGCTCCTTCAGAAACTCCTAGAGACGCTAAACGAGGAGTCATTTTATTCTTGGAGTCTCCAAAAGTTTCCGGGGGAGCACAGGGTGCATACTCTGTACAAAGCTACATTAGCATCTGCATGAGCAAAGTTCTAGGAAAAATTTGAGGAAGGAGAGTGCTTACTTTCACCTGGGGTGAGTGGTCAGGAAATAACAATAATAGCATTTATATAGTACTTTGTGGTTTACAAAGAGATTTACAAATATTATTTCATTTTATTCTCACAACAACCCTGGAAGGAAGGTACTATTATATCCTCATTTTACAGATGAGTAAACTGAGACATAGAATGGTTAAGTGACTTACTCAGGGACACAGAACTGAAGCCAGATTTGAATTCTAGTCTTATTGAGTCCAAGGTGTCATCAGAGTAAAGACTTGAAGGAGAGAACTATTATTATTGTTGTTGCTGTCGTTGTTATTCACTCTGACTCAGCGCTCACTGTCCAGATCTCATTATTTCTCTCATTGTTCCTTTTATTTCATGAGAGGGATACTCTTTAAAAGCCTTCTGTAATCAGTCAATCAATAAACATTCATTAAATGCCTCCTAGGGGCCAAGTACCGTGCTAAGCCCTTGAGAGGAAGGCCACATCTTATTTGCTCACTGGAGTTCAAGAGGGCAATCAGGTGTTCCAAATAAGGCCCCATAGACCCAACCCAGCTGTGGTCTCTGGGTAGGCAGGGTTAACAAAATGTTTGCTGGGTAAAGTTGGTACTCTAGCTTGTGGTGGGGAGAGAGGTTGGTGGAAGGTGGGGTGGGTTTTGTGCTAACCATCAGCGGTACATGACAGGGTACAAATATAAGGCTGTTCTTTGTCATGGCATCTGATAATGGGGTGAGATCCAGCATGGTGGGAAAAACCCGAGAGGCCACCCTAGCTGGGAGGGGGCGAGTCAGAGACAAAACCAGAGACAAAATACCATTCACTTGTAGGCATGACTTTGGTAAGTCACTATTACCTCTCTGAGTCTTGGTTGGTTTCCTCACCTGTGAAATGGACATAACAATACTGCAATGCCTACCTCAGAGGGTTAGCAAACTCAGGTGAGCTTTGGAAACTGGGTGCTGGGAGGACATCTGAACTGGAGCCCATCTTAAGAAAAAAAAATGGCTTCCCTCTCAACCCCTAAAGTATTAGAATCTACTTCTGACTTATCTTAGGCTTTGTAAGAAATTCCCAGAGGAAAATGTCTAATTCTTCTAAGGTATTGGGAAAAACAAGTGGCCCTTAGACATGGAGCTACGCTTCTAAGACACCCTGTCCTTCTTAGGACAGTTAGGCTGTGAGTGGCCTCTGATTGACATCTTTGCCCAGAGCAAGCCAAGGCAAAAAGTCTCCTCCCTTAGTGGGGGTGGGGATGAGGAGAGAGGGGGAGGGGAGGGGAAGCTCAGAAACGGCAGCTGTAATTAAAGTCTTTTTTTACCCTGCTCTTTCCCCCAGAGAGGGGTTATTCTTGGTGCTTGGCATGGATGTGTGGCAGGAGGAAGAGGCAGAGAGGGAGGGGCAGGGTGTGAGTAAAACGCTGCTTTTGACCTCACTGGGCCTCCTGGGTTGCTGGATTTGGAATAGTTTTCCAGTTGGGGAAAAGGGTTTCTTTAGTACCCTCGGCAGGTGGGTCACACAGCCTGCCTCTGAGAGGTGGGTCACAGCAGGTGGGTCACAGCCTACCTCTGAGGTAGGTCACAGCCACAGCTAGTAGCACCTTCCAACCTCCTGCTTCCAGACTCCATCACGTTCTTGAGAGGAAGGAGCCTGTCAAAGAATTTAGCGTTTGCTGGCCAATTTTGTCAAATATAAGCTCCAAGAGACTTTTTCTTTGAGTCTCAGGCTTGGTTGCGAACAAATTCTCGAAAGAAGAGTGCTCAGGCTATGGAGGTCTTTTGTGAAACTGGGGGGTGAATTAGATGTTAGGCTAAATTAACCGTCTGAGTGAGACCATCATGGTTTTGTTCTTGAAGACTAAGTGAGCAGAATGAAAGTTATTTCAGTTCCTATCAGACGGAAAGACTTCAAATATGGGTCCAGAGAAGTCCCTGCACTTGGGTAGCTATCTTTAGAGGGCCAGGCTAGCTAAATTCAGAGGGATTCATGACTGGCAGGCTGGCCACAAGATGAAGATGAGCTTTGGGGCTGGTGTAAGTCATGAAACCAATCTTTAAAGGTGTGGAGAGACCGTTGGTTTTGCTGTATGTGCTGGTCTACCGTAACACCTTTTTTCTTAGACTGGTTGAGGAGCTCCAGGGTTCCCAGGGACCTGGTTTGAGATCTTGTGGCTCTAAGGTATCTTCTCAGGTACATAAAGCAGCGAACCACCTGGCTCAGTGGCCACGCCCTGTGTATACCTGCCAACTATCAATGCGACTAGAAACAACTAAGTTTATTTCATAGCAAATTTCATTCAAACCTGAACCTAGAAATGGGGCCTCTGTCCCAGAGCCATAGCTATCAATTTTTGTACTTAGGATAAGCTGCATAAAATGTATCCTGTCAAGGAGTCTAGGGGCAGGGCTGAGATTGATGCGCCAAGGAGGAGTTTATTTGGGGTGTGAAGCCTATATCATCTAGTGGCTTCCTATTTTAACTTTTTATTTTAAATTAAATTTTAAACTATTTTAAACTATTATTTAATTATGTTCCTATTTTAACTATTCTTGTTAATTAAACTCTGTTGTTTCTAGGCTACTGAAGGACTTATAAGTGCTGTCTGTGTCCTCTAAGTTTTGGCCACCTGGGACCAAACCCTAGGCACTCCACTCTAGTTCTTGTTCAGTCATTTTTCAGTGGCGTCTGACTCTTCATGACCCCATTTGGGGTTTTCTTGGCAAAGATACTGCAGTGGTTTGCCATTTCCTTCTCCAGCTCATTTTACAGATAAGGAAACTGAGGCAAATAGGGTTAAGAGACTTGCCCAGGGTCATGAAGCTAGTTAAGTGTCTGAGGCCAGATTTGAACTCAGGAAGATGAGTCTTCTTGACTCTAGACCCTCTGCTCTGTGCACTATGGCGCCACCTAGCTGCTCCCAGCTAAGCCCTCCATTCTAGCNCTTCTTGACTCTAGGCCCTCTGCTCTGTGCACTATGGCGCCACCTAGCTGCTCCCAGCTAAGCCCTCCATTCTAGCTATACCCAGTTATGTCTAAACTACATGCTGGATTCAAGGGTTTTCACTATGTGACCTACCAGGTCCCCTCTCAGGAATATCTGCTAAGGACTGTATTCTAGTCTTGGAAAGTTTCATCATATTCAATACAGCAAGCATTTATTACAGCTCCCTTCCACAAACAAAGACATCACCTTAGCTAAAGTACAGTTATCCCTTCCACATTGTAACTTTCCCCATCACAATTTCGATAAATCACAGGTTGGCATAAGAAATTAAATGGAAATTTTGGGGGGAATTTTGCAGAAGCTACAGATGACACTCAAAGGTCAGCAGACAACACAGAAAAACTTTAGAAACTCAGAAATGCGCAAAATATATGTATCATTGTATAATATCAACATATTTTATCTTTTAATAGCATAAATATACTCAATTTCTTTTCTGGTATGAAGGGAGGGCCAAAAAATTTTACTCAGATTTCTCAGGTGGTGAGGGCACCATGCTCCTAAGCTCCATGGTGTGGAAGGTCTAACTGTATAAGCTACCATCCTTTCTTGTCTAGAATTTTCAATCGATTAAGGAGATGGGGTTTAGACAGTATAAAATAAACATGGTAAGTGTATATGAGAAAGAGGAACAAAATACCAACTCCCTGCCAACCATCTTTGCAACTAGAAACAACTAAGTTTGTTTTAATCAATCAGTCATCAATGGAGCAACAAGCATTTATTACGCTCCAACTAGGTACTAGGTTCTGTGCTAATCTTTGAGGTACAAAGGCAAAAACCCTTTACAAAGGTAAAAAAAAAGGTCCTTGCTTTACAAGTTGTTTTTTTTTTTACCTTTAAAGGCAAAAAACAAAAGTGTTTGTCCGCAAGCATAATTCTAATGGAGGAGATAATATAAAGTATGCATATAATATATACTGAGTGAATACAAGGCTGTTGGAGATAGACAAGGCCTTAATAGCTGGGGGATCATGAAAGGCTTGATGCAGAAGGTAGAAGAAAAAGGAATCTTGAAGGAGAATGTGAATTCCAAGAAGTTAAAGTGAGGAGGGAATCCATTCCAGGAATGGGGAACAGCCACGGCAAATTCATGGAGCCTAGGAAAGAAATCTCATTCCCTGCATTATATACATATGTAAGGAGTCTATGTATTCATAGGCTAGTGTGGCTGGGTTGTAGAGATCATATAGGGGAGAAAATGGGCAAAAAGATTGGAAAGGTAGGAAAGGATCAGGCAGTAAAGAGCTTTAAATGTTTATATTTGATCCTAGAGGTAACAGGGAGTCATTAGAATTTATTCAGTAGGTGAGGGACATATACAGACTTACACTTTTGGAGAATCACTTTGACAGCTGAAGATATGTTGGAGTAGCAAGAGCTGAGAGGTAATAGTCAAGGGGAGAGGAGATGAGGGTCTGAACAAGGATGATGGCTGTATGATCTGAGATGAAGGGATATATGTGAGATATGTTGGGGAAGTAGAAATGAGAAGATCTGGCAGTTGATTGGACCTGCATGATGAGTGAGAGTGAGGAATCAGGAAAGACACCGACGTTGTGAAGATGAGTGAATGGATAAACAGGTCTTTCTTGCCCTAGTGCCTTCTCCACTAAATCTACCTTTCATCTACTTTGTATGTATCTTGTATATAATTATTTACTCACATGGAGGCTCTCCCATATGAATTTAAGCTCCTTGAGGGCAGAGACTATTTTTGCTTTTGCTTTGTCTCCCCAGAATTTAGCACAATGCCTGGAATGTAATANATATCTTGTATATAATTATTTACTCACATGGCGGCTCTCCCATATGAATTTAAGCTCCTTGAGGGCGGAGACTATTTTTGCTTTTGCTTTGTCTCCCCAGAATTTAGCACAATGCCTGGAATGTAATA
>NW_020954556.1:9519051-9521577 GCF_900497805.2 Vombatus ursinus | reverse complement strand
AGTGCTTAATAAATAAATGCTTGTTGATTGATTGACTGGAAGAGAGGTGCATGTTACTTCTGAATTTATTCTTTCCCCTTATAAATAAATCTTAGGAAACATCCCAGGGTGGTGGCAGGGGGAAGGGAAAGAGAGATAGAGTCAGGGAGTTTGGGAATGGTTTAGGGCTAGTGATCAGAGCATGACAGACTCTTGAGGGCAGTGGGCTCTGAGCATTAAGAAAGGGATTAAAAATATTTAGAAATTTTAATAGAGTGGATCTATGGCTAAGACTGATCTCCTAGGGTAGCATGGAGAGTGGTCTCATCCCTAGAGAGCTTAAGATATGAGCATTGTATATCTGATGGTCTCTCAGGTGGTTAAGGAAGAAGCAGAGGGGAAACCAGTATAGTGGGACCAGGGAGAGATTTTCTCATCAAAATGGAGCTCTTTATCTGAAACACCTCTGCTCCTGCCCCTGACAGCTATTCCCCCCGCCAGTCTTGCTTACTCTGACTTCTTTTTAACCTAGAGTTTTTGAGAATCTGAACTCACTGACCTTGAAAAAAGCCAAGTGAGAAAGTAGAGCTAGAAGATTAGATAACTCCCTTTCTACCAGCGGCTCTTGGACCTTATCTGCGCACTCACTGTCCCTCAAACTCCTCCATAATTAGAGCCTGGGAGAAGCAGGATGGGCCAGGAGTTAAACTGATTGTTCTCTTGCTGAAAGAAACTTCTTTCCTCTCCTTTCCTCTCCTTTCCTTTCCTCCCTCTCTCTCTCCCTCCCTCCCTCCTTCCCTCCCTTTCTTCCTCCCTTCCTTCCTATCCAGAAGACTCCCAGATCTATATTTCCAGGCCCAATCTCTCTTCTGAATTCTGCTCACACATCAACAACTACCTACTGGACAGTGCGGTGGATAAAGTGCCGGGCTTGGAGTCAGGGAGACTCCTCTTTCTGAGTTCAAATCTGGCCTCAGACAATTACTAGCTGTGTGGACCTCAGCAAATCACTTTACCCTGTTTGCCTCAGTTTCCTAATCTGTAAAATGAGCTGGAGAAGGAAATGGCAAACCACTCCTGTATCTCTGCCAAGAAAACCCCAAATGGGGTAATGAGAAGTCCAATATAACTGAAAATGACTGAACAGCAGCAACAACACTGGATGGTTCCAAATGGATATTCTGTAGACACCTCAAATTTAACATGCCCCAAATAGAACTCTTTATCTTTCCCCAAAATTCATCCCTCTTCTGAACTACCCTCTTGTGGTTGAGGGTACCACTATGCTTCCAAGTCTTTCAGGTCCATAACTTATTGTCATCCTTGACCCCTTATGCTCACTTACCTTATATACCCATATATGCCATCTCTTTCTCTCTCTTTCTCTCTCATATAGTTAGTAAGTATCTTAGGTTGGATCTGAACTCAATTCCTCCTGACTTTAGGCTTAGTACTTTATCCGTTGCACCATCTGGCTGCCCCCTCCACAACATTTCTCACATAGATCTTTACTCCATTCACATGTCCCCATCCTAGCTCAAGCCCTCATCATTTTTCATCTGGACTATTGTGATAGCTTCCTCTTTTATCTCTCCACCTAAAATCTTCTTCCACTTCTATGGACCACTGAGCTGCCAAAGTGATTGTCTTAAAGTGCTGATCTGACACCTCCCAGGCCCTTACTCTGGTTCACCCTAGAGGCTAAGGCTTTCCCTGCTCAAACTGCCTGGTACTCATCTTGAATATATTATGTAGATACTAATGGGTATTACATATACTTATAGATACTGTTGTCTCCCTTATTAAAGTGCAAGCTCTTGGAGGTCAGGGAGTGTTTTGCTATTGCCTTTATATCCTTTGTAACTTAGCATGGTGTCTAGGACCTAGTAGATGCTTAATAAATGCTTGTTGATTCAGTTCAGTAATAGATTGATTGATTGGCCTAGAAACAAATTATCCTTAAGCTATGCTTTTGAGATTTCCTGGAGGCAACTTTGGGTGGATATAAAACCAGCCAAAAAGAGAGTCATTTTGGGGGGCTACCTAGTCTTGTATAAGCCCAGAGTCTCAGCCCAGATCTTAACTTACACATGTATTGTCCCAGGGTTACTGGCCTGGAGCTATGAATGAAGAGAATCAAGGTCCTCCCCCCTAGTGGAATGAAGCCTTTCCTATAATAAGACTTCAACACCAGCATTATGGTAGGAGTATGGTAGATGATTAGATCGTTAGGGAGGAGTAGAGTTGGAGGTTTGAAGAGAGGAGAGAAATTTTGAGGGAAGGTTTTGAATGGGATAGAGAATTAATTAATAAGTCAAGTCAAATCAGCAACGTTTATTAAATGCCTACTCTGTACCTAGCACTGTGCTAAGTTCTGGGGATACAAATAAAGCAAAAAACAGTCCCTGCTCCTAAGGAGCTCCCAGTCTAATGGGGGAGACAATGTGCAAACAATTATGTACAAATAAGATATTATCATTGTTCAGTGGTTTCAGTGTGTCTGATTCTTTGTGACCCAATTTGAGGTTTTCTTGGCAAAGATACTGG
>NW_020954556.1:9513153-9519015 GCF_900497805.2 Vombatus ursinus | reverse complement strand
GGTAGTTTGCCATTTCCTTCTCTAGTTCATTTTACAGAGGAGGAAACTGAGGCAAACAGGGTTAAGTGACTTGCCGAGGGTCACACAACTGGTAAATGTCTGAGGCCAGATTTGAACTCGTCTTCCTAACTCCAAGTCCTGGAGTGGATACTCCATCACCTAGTTGTCCCACAAATAACATATGGATGGGATAAACTGGGGGTAGGCTAAGAAGGAAGGCACTAAGATTAAGTAGGACTGGAACAGGTTTTTTTCGGAAAGTGGGATAATGAGAGAAATGCATGAATTATTGTCTGAGAGCCAACTGTAGTCTCTAAGAAATAAAAAATGAAGGTCAAACATTGCTGTTGAATGTCCATATCATTCTAAGTCTCTCAGTCTCTGGGGAAAGCAATCACTAAATGTAAGAGATGAGATTGTATTTTGTTTCTCCTCATTCTCAGGACTCAACTCTGGTTTCTCTGAAGCTGTTGGACATAATGGAAAGAGGAGTGGACTTGGAGGCAGAGAATCTAGGTCCCAGCCCTGATTCTCCTACTTTAGTACCTTTGTGATTCTAGGCAGTGAGTCAGCCCTCCTGGGCCTCAAGGCTTCTCATCTGAAAACTGAGGAGGTGGACTTAGAGATCACTTCCCCTTGCTTCTTTTCCCTCACAAAATAGACTTTTACTTCCATCCTCTCCCTCCCCGGGTGGAACCAGCAGTCAAGAGCTTTCCAGCACATTTATCTGCCAATTTCCTCTTCACTATTAATAATTAGTCAGCCTGACGTTGTCTCTATCAGGTCCCCAGCTCGATGAGACACACAGGGCCATGGCAACGGATCGTGATGTCACCAGCCCATCAGCTGTGATTCAATGCCTGGATCAGGTAGAGGGGACAGATAGAAGAGAAAGCTGCCTGCGCAGGTGGAAATGTGCTTATTCATTTTTTCCCTCTGACACAGATGGCTGCAGCACCTGGAGGTCCGTCACAAAAATTGAGAATCTGAAGGGGCTTGAAGGCACCTTCCACCCTATGCAGACCCCTGGGGGACCCCCGGTACTTCCATAGCATCTGCTCTGGTGGCAGAAATGACCAATGATTAGTGGCTTTGGCATCCAAAGATCTGGATTTAGATTCCATTTCTGCTACTTAATAGCTGTGTGACCTTGGGCAAGTGATTTTACTTCTCTGTGGCTCAGTTTCCTCCTCTGTAAAATGAGGAGTTGATGATCTCTAAGGGTCCTTGTGGCTCTAAATCCTATGACTGTGATCTTTTAAAAAATGTTTTCAAATATTTTACTTTTTTCTAATTACATGTAAAAACAATTTTAAAAAATAATATTTTCCCTCCAATTACATATAAAAGAATTTTTAAAATTAATTTTAAAAAAATTTGAGTTCTAAATTCTCTCTCCCCCCCACCCATGAGAAGGCAGGCACAGGTTATACATGTGCAATCATGTAAAACATTTTCATATTAGTCAATGACTGTGATCTTAACCTGCTAGAAGAAAATAAGCATTTAAGTGGCTACTATGTGCCTGGAATTATGGCAAGCACTTTACAAATATTATCTTATTTGATCCTCACAATAAACCAGGGAGGTAGATTCTATTTTTAGTCCTATTTTACAGTTGGGGAAACTGAGGGACACTGCAGTTAAAGACTTGCCCAGGGTCACACAGCTGGGAAGTGTTTGAGGCTGAATATGAACTCAAGTCTTGCTAACTTCAGACCCAGTGCTCTGTTCACTGCAACATTTAGTTTTTGTTGTTGTTAGTCCTATCAATTGTGACCCCATTTAGAGGGAGTTTTTTTGGTAAAGATACTGAAGTGGTTTGCCTTTTCCTTCTCCAACTCATTTTACAGTTGAGGAAACTGAGGCAAAAAGAGTTAAGTGACTGGCCCAGGGTCACCCAGCTGCATCTGAGGCCAGATTTGAACTCATGAAGATGAGTCTTCCTGACTCCAGGTCCAGCACTCTATGTACTGCACTACCTGGCTACCCCACAATCTAGCTACCAGGACATAATAAAAGTTACAGACAAGGCCCCTTCTCTCCAGGAGCTGACATCCTAGGTGAGCAACCAGAAATACGCCTATAAACCAAATAAAGAGCAACTGGGTGGTCCCACCCATGGGTGTCAGAGGAACATCTCTGGGTTTAAATTAGGATGAAAACTGTTGATGCTAGCAAACACATGACTGAACTGACAACATTGCCTATTTCTCTTTTTTAAGGGCCCTCTAAGTGACACATTCTATAGAGTAAGGTGAGATTTCCTTTATCTGCTCCCCTGTTTTCTAAGTGAGGTTTAAGTAAGGGGGACAAAAGACAGACTCCAGGCCAGTTAATGGACTGTTACTTGTAGTAGTCTAGTTACCTGGGTTGATGGATGACTCAACCCAGAGCCCCGGCCTTGCTAGTTACCAAAGGGAAGGGAAAGTCTACCTGACCCAGGATGGGGGAAACATGGTTAGGAAGCAGTCGACGTGCGAATGACCTGAGGGTTTAGCTCAAAATGAGTCAGCCATGTGATGAGAGAGCCAAAAATAGCTAATTTGATTTTAGGCTGGATTAAGAGAAGTACAATGAAGAGAAGTGGTGTGGAGTAAATGGAGGATCAGATTCAGAGTTAAGAAGAGCTGGGTTGGAGTTCTCACTTTTGTCATGTGCTGACTGTTCGATCCCGGACAAGTCACAATCTCTCAGGATTCCCAGGCAATTCTCCAAGACTCTTGTGGCAGAGAACTGATCTGAGTTGATAGGGGAAACTATTCACCCGAAGTTTCCAACACTGATGAAATAACAGATCCAATTAAAGAGGAAAAAAGAAGAATGAACAGAATGAGAAATGTTAGAGCTCATAGGGAGCATAGAACTGAAGTCGGAAAGATATTTTGAGGTCTTATCCACCTGCCTTATTTTATAGGTGAAATTGAGGTGTAGAGATTCAAACCTGGGTCCTCTGACTCCACATTCAATTGTCTTTCCACTCTACCATGTCGCCTCCCGAAAGGTTTGACTTTCCCCAGTTGTAGTCTGGCAGTTAGTTGGTGCAATGGATAGAGCACTGGATTTGGAGACAGGAAGATCTGAGTTCCGATGGGACTCCAGATACTTCCTTACATGCTATGTGACCATAGGCAGGTCACTTAACTTATCTGTCTCAGTTTCTTCATCTATTAAATGGGGATAATAATATCCCCTACTTCTGAGGGTTGTTGTGAGGATAAAATGAAATGATATTTGTAAAGCACTTTGCAAACCTTGAAATACCAACAGATATGCTAACTATTAGTGATGCTAACTATAACTACCAATAGTCATGCTAATTATCAGTTATGCTAATAATAGGCATGCTAATTGTTAGTTATGCTAATTATACTAACAATAGTTATGCTAATTAGTAGTTATGCTAACTATGGCTAACAATAGTTATGCTAATTATTTTTAGTCATAGTCAGAAATCTCGGAAGACTAGACCACATCACTTATCTAGAAGTCAATGGTTTTCCAGTCCAAAGAGCAGTGTTTGGTGAAGGGTAAGGCCATAGTTCTACTGACCTCTGCCCAGGCCAGACCACATTTTCAACTTTGTGTTAAGTTTTGTCCACTGTGTTTTAGGAAGAGCACTGTAAGTTGGAGTGTATCAGGAAGGAAGCAATGACAATGGCTCTAGGGACTGGAGGATATGCCATATTAGGAATGAATGAAGGATCTGGGATGTTTACCACCAACAGGAGAAGCAAATGTGCAGCAGAACTCCAAACATCTTCAAGTGTTGAAAAAGCCATCATCTAGGAAGAAAAGTGGTTATTTGTAATGCTTCATCCTAGAGGTTAGAATTGGGATTAACTAATCAATCAATAAGTGTTTATTAAGCTACTAGGTGCTCGGGGCAGCTAGGTGGCGCAGTGGAGGGAGTGCCAGGCCTGGAGTCAGGAAGACTCATCTTCCTGAGTTCAAATCTGGCCTCAGACACTTCTTAGCTGTGTAAGCCTGGACAAGTCACTTAATCCTATTTGCCTCAGTTTCCTCATGTGCAAAATGAGCTGGAGAAGGAAATGGCAAACTGCTCCAGTATCTCTGCCAAGAAAACCCCACATAATGTCGCAAAGAGTTGGACATGACTGAAAAATGATTAAACAACAACAATTGCTACTATGTGCTAGGCACTGGGGAGACAGATAAAGACAAAGATACAATCCCTGCTCTCAAAGAGCTTTCATTCTAATGAGACCAATGGATAGAAGTTTTGACTCAATATGAAGAAGGATTCCATAATAATTCTAGCTGTCTCAAAATGGACTGAACTTCCTTGAGTGGTAATAAATTTCCTGTTACTGTGGTTATGTGTAAGGCAGAGGTTGGATGATTGTTAGGGATATTGTAAGTGGCATCAATGCTGTGGGTAGAAGCTTGACTTGCTTTCCTCTGAGATTTCTTCCTACTCTCCAATTCTATAAGCTTATAAGGAGGCCCAGAAGTCATAGTTTTTGAGCTCAAAAGTATTAGTCAGCAAAATCCTGCATATTTCCTGTTTTCACCCCCAATATTCTTGATTTGTTCATATCTACAATAGGACACTTTGGCATGAAGTGATATTTAATGCTTGGGAATAGGGGAGAGACTCAATCAGAGGTGCCATGATAAATAGAGTTCTGAGTGAAGGAAGTTAGGAGCACAGTAGATTTACGGACTTCATATAGAAATATGACTGACCCAGTAAGGCTGGGAACATCTGGTTTCTTAGCCTGGAATCTTCTGCTTCTCACTGCCTAATTTCTTTCCCAGGTCACCTACTCTGCTTAGTCAAGACTATTCATGAGTCTAAACCTGGTCTTTCCACCGTGACTTCCCTATTATTTGACCCTTATAAGCCCTTGGGTTCTACCTAGTTCAATACGCTCATTCTGGACTGAAGCTCCATCCACGTAAAACTAGGTTCCAAATTATTTTAGCTGCTGCCCGGTCTGGAGCCCCATAGGACTCCCAATAACAATTTTCCCACATCCGATGCTTGCTTGCAGCTCAGGTCTCTTTGGACTGAATTTATAGCTGGAAACTAGGAAAAGAAAATTGCAGAAGTAGACCCTATCTATAGTAATGAGGATCAGATACCATTATTCTCATTTTGTTGGATTGTGGATTGAGGAGGCAAGGTCGGTGTCTGCCTTTCACCCCTGGCAGAGTCAAATTATGCTCTTGGCATATTCCAACTACTTGACAAAACAAATAAGGGATCATACTAGGAGCCCAGCTCTCCTGGGACATAGACAGAGGGGCTGAGCCCTTCTCAGTTCCCTATGGATGGAGCCTCCAGGGAGGCTAGCATGTGAAGATAAGGAATAATTAGATAGAGGAGTTTCCTTATCCTGCCTTGCTCTTCTGGATAATTCACCTCAATAGTACTCACTCTGGTTATCTCAGAATCAAGATCACTATTATTAGCAGGTACTGTTATGCTTATCTACCTATCTATGTACCTATCCATCCATCCATCTATCTATCCATCCATTTATCAATCTATCTATCCATCCATCTATCATCTACCTATCTATCCATCCATCCATTCATCCATCTATCTACCCAGCTATCTACTTGCTTATTTTTTTTTAAAGTTCACAAGATCACAGACATAGAGTTAAAAGAAAACTCAGTGGATATTTAGTCTGCCCTCCTAATTTCACATTTGAGGAAAGAGACCCAGGGAGGTTAAGTGACTTATCCAAAGTCCCACAGGCAGTAAGTATCAGAGGCAGAATTTGAACCTAGGTTCTATGATTTCAGAATCAATGGTCCTTCCCCTGCTATTAATAATAGAAGTTTTAGGGGCAGCTAGGTGGCGCAGTGGATAGAGCACCAGCCCTGAAG
>NW_020954556.1:9480980-9513102 GCF_900497805.2 Vombatus ursinus | reverse complement strand
GAAGTTTTATTGCTACTTTTTGGTTTTTACATCACAATTGTTTCTACCTATACTGTCTCCAGTTCTCTCATCCCGTGAGCCTTTCCTTCTAACAAAGAAAAACAGCTAAGCAAAAACAACTGACTCAAGTGGTATGAAAGAGATTCACAAATTCCTATACAATTTTATTTTTGTGTTATGACATATGTGTATATGCAATATGTATATAGACATGTATTTTTGTGTGTGTTTAAGTTCTGTACAGGAAATGAAGCAAAAAGCAACTGATACAGCTACCACATCTGGCAGCATATATAACATTCTGTGCCCATGTCCCCTACTTCCCCAAGGAAAGGAGGTGGAAGTCTCTGATAATCCTTTTCAATATTCTTGCCTTTACTCCTTGGCTCCAGGAAGGAATGGGAACATTTGAGTCTCAACAACTGGCTGGATGGCTGATTGGTGGCATTCTGGGTCCCGGTTCTCTATCTTAGTGACGCAGTGTAGAGCTATGACTATTCTTACCTCCTGCAGCTTGGTTTGTGGTGGGAGGCATGGCCCATGGTGCTGAGTCCAGCACAGAAACATGGTGGCACCCTCTGAGCCACTTCACTCGGCAACAACTCCTTCTATTTGTGTGGTGAACATGGTATGTGGTGGCTTCTTTGCTGAACTTCTGGTTCTATGCTGGGAATTTGGGCCTGGAAGGAGGCTGCCACCATCCCCTACAAATGGACTGACATCTGTTGAGTATCTCTCACAATACCTGGCTGAACACCTACCAAACCTTCTGTCATCCAATTTGGAACTTCCGACGTGTCTAGGCTCTGACACTGGGTCTGGCCAGAAGTGGGAAGTATATCAAGTTTATCTTTGGTGCGCTTTCACTTCCTCTTTCTATTGCCCTTTTCTCACTCTCTGTCTGCCCCTTTTTTCTCCCCCTTCTTTTCCTTCTCCTCCCCTCTCCTCTACCTCCTTCTCTCTTAAACAGCACTGTGTTCTATTCTTATAAGTGTTGCATAACCAGGGCAGAGGACAGCAGGACTCCCTCCTCTGTGTTTCTGGTTATTGTCATTCTACTAATATAGTCTAAGGTCTCATTAGCTTTTTTGGCTGCCACAGTACATCGCTGACTCATTTTGAACTTGCAGTCCATTAAAACTTGGCATTCTTTTAAATATATATTTATATACATTTATATGCATATACACACATATACACATGTACACACACATGCAATATTTTTTAGTTATCATGTACTTGTAGAGGCTCTGGTAAGCAGTCAAGTCACTTAGTTCACCTATTCCTAAGGTCAACTCTGTACTGAGACAAGAACTCAACAAATAAGCAGAAGACCTACTTCCTAGCCTTTTCTCTTGGTTCTTTTGTCTTATGGTGCTCTAGAATTGGGTCAGGCAGGACTCGGGTGGGAGGGGGGGCAGTGTGCATGTATATGTGCAGTTATTTGAAGTAGGAAGGTTGGGAGGGTCATTTAGGGAGGGTGTGGGGTTTCATTTGGCATCTCTACCTGGGGATCTTTTTTTCTTTTGTTATTCTCTGCCTCCTTGACTCTCCCCCTTAATCCCAGGTGGCTGGGCTCTGGTCCTGTTGTTTGGGTGACTCAGGTTGCTGTCAGCAGTTTCCTCATGGCTGTCCCCAAGCTGAGCTAAAGCAATCCAGTCAGGTGAAGGGAAGATAAACATTCCTGAGTGCATAGAAGAGTTCATTCAATGAGATGAGATGGTAGTTTAATGGACTTGTTATCTGGTACCTGCTGTGATTTGCCTCATGGGGAAATATGACACAGAGATAAATAACCCTACCCTAGTGGCTTTCCTGGTGAGGATGACTAAATGATGCTTTGGAACAGAGAATGAGGAACACATAAGCTGGAGCACAGGACCAGGAATGCAGAGGGATAAATGTCTAGAACATGTAATCCTCTAGAATGTGGAATCTAGAACATGTAATCATAGTCAATCAATCAATCGTTTGTTGAGCACCTAACAAGAATTCTTAGAAGAGTTAAAGAAAGAGATGAAAACAACAATAACAACAATGAAAGATTTATAAAACCAAATAAGAGTGGCAAAGGAAAAACGTGGAAAGAAATAAAAGTTATGCAAGAAAGCTGTGAAAAGAGAATTAAGAGTTTTGCAAAANTAATAACAACAATGAAAGATTTATAAAACCAAATAAGAGTGGCAAAGGAAAAATGTGGAAAGAAATAAAAGTTATGCAAGAAAGCTGTGAAAAGAGAATTAAGAGTTTTGCAAAAGAGATACAACTATTACTGAAGAAAATAACTACTGAAAAGTTGGAATTGTCCAAATGGAAGCTAATGTCTCCATGAAGCATCAAGAAATAATAGAACAAAGTCTGAAGATGGAAAAAATAGAAGAAAATGTGAAATATCTCATAGGAAAAACAACTGACTTAGAAAATAGATTTCAGAGAGAACTTAAGAATTGCTGGATTACCTGAAATTCATGTAAAAAGACAGTCGACATCATATTTCAAGAAAATATAAAGGGGGGCAGCTAGGTGGCACAGTAGATAGAGCTCTGGCCTTGGAGTCAGGAGGACCTGAGTTCAAATCTGACCTCAGACACATGACACTTACTAGCTGTGTGACCCTGGGCAAGTCACTTAACCCCAATTGCCTCACCAAAAAAAAAAGAAAAGAAAATAAAAGAAAATATAAAGGAAAATTGCCCAGATATCACAGAACTAGAAGGCAAAGAAGAAATTGAAAGAATTCACCAGTCATCTCCTGAAAGAAGCCCCCAAATGAAAACTCTCAGGAATATTGTAGCCAAAATACAGAGCTCCCACAACAAGGAAAAAATACTTCAAGCAGTCATAAAGAAAGAATCCAAACATTAAGGAGGCACAATCAGAATCATACAAGATTTAGAAGTTACCACTATAAAGAAACAGAAGACTTGAAATATGATATTCCAGAGGGCAAAGCAGCTAGGATTACAACCAAAAATAAGCTACTCAGCAAAACCGTATATAATCCTACTGGGGAAAATGGATATTTAATGAAATAGAGAGCTTATAAGCATTGCTGATGAAAAGACCAGAATTGAATAGAAAATCTGATATTCAAACACAAGATTCAAGAGAAGCACAAAAAGGTAAATATAAGGGAGAAATCATAAGGGCCTAAACTAGGATAAATTGTTTACATTTTCATAAGGGGAAAAGATATATGTAATCACTCAGAACTTTATCATCACTGGAGTTCTTAGAGTCTAATTAGACTGCAGGCCTGGGTGTGATTCAATTATGTTGAGATTATCTCAAAAGAAGAATGGGAGGGTGGGGAAAAGGAATGCAAAATGCTTTTCTTATATTATTTCATTTTATCCTCACCACTGTGGATGGTAGGCATTATTATTACCCCCATTTTGTAGATGTGGAAACTGAAAGGAAGACAGTTGCTCAAGGTAAGTTGCTCAAGGTCATATAGCTAGTAAGTGTCTGAGTAAAGACTTGAATTTAGGTCTTCCTGACGACAAGTCCAGCATTTTACCCACTACTTTACCTAACTGGTTCCGTGACCCTGACCATAGCTTTTAAGTGGTAGAATCTGGACCTGAAACCTGACCACAAATGTTTTAGTCACTATGTGTCATAACCTTCTTCTCCCCAGGGAGGTTGACGCTATCTAGTATTTCCCCTTCTTCCTCTAGAAAGCTATGGTCCAAGAGTTCACTTGGCCAAATGGCGGCCATCTTTTGGGACCACCTAGTTGAGAACAAGTGCAATGCTATGTGCCTCTGCTACTGCCTCTCCAGATCTGGGTATGGGTACTCGGAGTACAGGAGCTCAGAGCTCCATCTGATTCTACCTTTTGGGCCAAGAGGTTATCATCTCTGCAACTAAGATGGCCCTTGTAGAGCACAGCCCTCTAGGGACCAAAGTTCCTATGCTTTCTGTTCTCTCTTTCCTGTGAAAAGAAGTCTTACTATGCCTCAAGGCTCCCTTTTATAGCACCAACACGAAAGGATGGCTTCAGTTCACACAGCCAGACACAATCAAATGATTCCCATTCAATGCCTAGGCTAGCTCTGGATATATCTTCCTCTTCAAAGAGTTGTTACTGAATCTGTGGCTAAACTTCTCAACAAGATTGTCAAGTAAGCATCCCCATACCTTTCCAAGGCTAAGGATAGAAACTGGACCTGTGATTTCACTGGATTAGGGAATGCCCAGGTGAGAAAGTTCTACCATTACAGATATCACCTTCTCTGTAATTTATCATCTTAGAGAATTTAGTACAGCACTGAGAAGTGACTTGCAATGAATCATACAACTGGTATGTGAGAGAGGTAAGACTTGAACCCAAGTCTTCTCATTTCTGAGATCAGCTTTTTTTCCATGAAACCAGCCTTCCTAGAAAGGATGATATAATCAATCTCATATAAACCTTCACCACTCCATCAGCTAGCTCATCCAGCTGATTTGGGGAAGTCCCCTGACAATCCCCTTTACAATAATAGAAAGAGTACTAGCCTGGGTATCAGGGGCCATGAGTTCAAATCTAGGCTCTTTTACTTGGTGGCCATATGACATTGGCCAAGTTATCTCCCCTCTTTTGGTCCTCAGTTTCCTCATCACTAAAATGAAGGGGTTAGAGTATGTTTAAGTAAACAACTAGAAAAGGAAGTGTTGATCTCAGGGTCAGCTTGGCTTCATCAAGGATTGGTCATGCTTGACTAATCTTATTTCCTTTTTGAAAGGGACACTAAACCAGATCAGGGAGATGCCCTGTTCTAGGGCATATCTAGATTTTAGCAGAGCATTTGATAAAGCATTTCATGTTATTCTTTTGAAAAGTATGGAGAACCAGGACTCCAGAGGACTCAATGATGAAACATGCTATCTACCTCTTGATAGAGGTGATGGACTCAGAGTACATGTTCTTTTTTTTCGGACATGGCCAACAAGGGAATTTGACTATACATGTTTGTTAAAGGGGTTTTATTTTTCTTGCTTTCTCAAAGTGTGTGTGTGTGTGTGTGTGTGTATGTATGTGTGTGTAGAGGTAGAAAGGAGGAAAGGTGAAACTTGGTGAAAATAAAAAATAATTTTAAAAAAGAGAGTGGAATGAAATGAACAGAGCCAGTAGTACAATTTATAGAATGATAACAATATTGTAGAGGCAAATAACTTTGAAAGACTTAGGAACTCTGATCAACCCAATGACCCCCTGTGATTCCAGAGGATTCATGGTGAAATAGGCTACCCATTTCCTGAGAGAGGTGGACTCAGAGCCCAGATTGATTTTCTACAGACACACATACACACATATGTATGTGTGTACATATATGTGTGTATGTATAAGTATGTATGTATATGTGTGCATGTGTATCTTTGACATGGCCATTGAGGGGATTGGTTTTGCTTGACTGTGCATGTTTATAACAGAGGTTTTGTTCTTCTTGCTTTCTCAATAGAAGCAGGGGGTAGCAGGTAGGAGAAGGAGAAGGTGGACCCTCTTTTGGAAAAAAAATGTCCTTTAAAAGAAAAGATGGAGAGATGTGGCTAGGAAATAGTACAATCAGATGGATTCAGAACTGATTGAATGGTTGGACTCAAAGAATGGTTTGAAGTAAACTTGGCAGGAGGTCTCCAGTGGAGAATCCCAGGGATCCGTGCTTGGCTCTGTACCAGTTAGCAATTTTATCACTGACTTGGATAATGGCATAGATGGCACGTTTATCAGATTTTTGAATGGGAGAGATAGTCAGCACATTAGATGACAAGTCAGGATCCAAAAATTTCTTGATAGGTTAGGCAATTGAAATGAATCTAAAAAGATGAAATCTAATAGGAACAAATGGTAAGCCTTATGCTATTGTTAAAATATGCTAAAAAAAATTGCTTCACAAGTATGGGATGGGGGAATCCTGAGTATATAGAAGTTTTTCTGAAAAAAAAAAAAAAGAAGAAGGATCTGTACATCTAAATGAGCTGAGAGTTCAATATGAATCAATGGTAGTCCAAAAAGCTAATATGATCTTGGACTGCTTTGAGAGACAGCCTTCAGGACGAAGGAAGTGATACCTTCTCTGTCATCCGTCTTGGTCAGACTGCACCTGGACCAGTTCTGGGTACCCCTGTTTAGGAAGGACATAGATAAACTAGGGAGCATCCAGAGGAGAGCAGCCAGGGTGATGAAGGGCCTCTAGTCAATGTCACATGAAGATGAATTGAAGGAACTGGGAATAGTCGGGGCCTGGGGAAGAGAAGGCTCAGCAGGGAAACAAAAGAAGTCTTTAGAACTTGAAAGGCTGTCTTGCTGAAAAGGTATTAAACTTGTTCTGCTTGGCCCTAGAGATGAATTTAAGCTTGATGTATGGAAAAACTCCCGGATAATTAGAGCTATTTATATAGTAACAATGTAGTAAAAGCAAACAACTTTGAAAGACTTGGGAACTTTGATCAACGTAATGACCAACCATGGTTCTAGAGGACTCACGATGAAACAGCTTACCCGCCTTCTTGCAGAGAAGTGAAGGGTTGGATTAGAGCTGCTGAGATTCCTCTCAACTCTCAAATTCTGTGGTTTCAGTCTTAAGGCTATAACCTGGGAAAGGCTTTGTGCCCAGCTTCCCCCACCCAACAGTGGGGCCCAGAACAAAGGTAATGGTGAAATCTGGCAGCCCCAAACCTCTACGACAGGGGTTCTTAGCCCTTTTTGTGTGTGTCATGGACACCTTTGGTAGTTTGGTAAATCCTATAGGCCTCTTTTCAGAATAATGTCTTAAAGTTAATAAAGTAAAATACGTAAGATTACAAAGGAAACCAATTATATTTAATATATATATATATATATATTTAAAGCTTATGGATAGTAGATTAAGAACCCCTGTTCTAGGAGTTTGATCACTGGGTATAAAAAGTCTAACAAGATTGGAGAGCATGGCAAATGTTGGGAATTCTCAAAAATGGGCAGGTAGGGGAAGTCCTTAATTCTATGTTGTCTGCACACAGCAGAGCACATATCTGTCAACTTCTCCTCTTTCAAGGTCACCTAAGGCTGGTGTCTCCTGGAAACAAGCTTTCTCTTCTGACTTTCCTGGGCACTGATGGCAATTTGTAGCAATGGCAGAACTGTCGGAAGTCCCTCTCTGCCAGATTCCTGCTGTCTGTCAGCACCCAGCCAACTTAGGTTTGGGGCAAGTGAGAAAAGCAGGTCAGCAGATGGATGAGTTATTTTTAGCAGCCTGCATGGGATAATATGTGACAGCCAGCATGGTGTTCAGGGCCATGAACCTACATATATAGATACCATATTGGTTCAAATATAGACTTCATTTATCCCCACTTCCATCCGGTTTATACAAAACCTGAATGCCACCTAAAATTAGGATATTAGCAAAAGAATGACAGTGAAAAGGACAAGGACAAAGAACAGTGATGAAGACTGTTCATAAAACATTTTTAGTGCAAATAAAGATTGAAAATATTTTTCTTAGTAAATATAGATATTTTAGTATGACAATTTTATGGGATAGTTTTTTCTATGAATATATTTGAAAGAAAAATGCATAGATATATCTATATCCAGAATATACCTTTGAAAGGATATATAATATATATACATGCTTATATATGTATGTGTGTATACACACATATAAATATACACACATATATTCCTTTCAAACATTCAAGTATTTATTAAGCATTTACTATATGCCAGGAACTGTACTAGGCACTGAGAATACAGTAAAAGGTAAAAAAAACTGTCTCTGCTGTCAAGGAGCTTACATTCTAATGGGAGAGACAACATAAAAATAACTATGTACTGTACCTACAAGATATGTATATAGTATAAATAGGAAGTAATATGAGAGGAGAGGCAGGAGAGGCCAAAGAGTGTCATGGAAGCCAGGAGATAGAGGTGAGAAAGGAGTACATACCAGGCATGGGGAATGGCCAGTGAAAAGGCACAGAATGTGGAGGGCAATAAAGTGTATGAAGACAAAGAAGATAGGAGGGGGCCAGATTGTTAAAGACTTTGAATGCCAAGAAGGGCATTTTATATTTGACCCTGGAGGTAATAGGAAACCACTGGAATTTACTGAGTAGGAGAAAGACAGTATCGTATCTGTACTTTATTTTTTTAAATAATATTTTATTTTTTCCCAATTACATGTAAAAACAATTTTTTAACATTTGTTGGGTTTTTTTTGGTTAAATTTTGAGTTCCAAATTCTATCCCTCCCTCCCTTCCTTCCCTTAGATGGTAAGCAATCTGATATAGGTTATACATGTGCAAACATGTAAAACATTTCCATATTAGTCATTTTGTGTAAGAAAACCCAAAAAGAAAGAAGGAAAGGAGAAAGGTAGGAAGGAAAAAAGAAAAGAAAGAAGGAAGAAAATAGTATGTTTCAGTCTGTATTCAGACAACATTGGTTCTTTCTCTGGAGGCAGTTAGCATTTTTCATCATGAGTCCTTTGGGATAATCTTGGATCATTGTATTACTGAGAATAGCTAAGTCATTCATAATTCTTTATTGAACAATATTACTGTTACTGTGTATAATTTTCTCCTGGTTCTGCTTGCTTTACTTTGCATCAGTTCATGTAAATCTTTCTAGGTTTTTCTGAAATCATCCCGCTTGTTATTTCTTATAGCACAATAATATTCCATCAGAATCATATACCACAACTTGTTTAGCCATTCCCCAATTGATGGGCATCCCCTCAATTTCCAATTCTTAGCCACCATGAAAAGAGCTGTTATAAATGTTTTTGTATGAATTCGTTCTCTCCCCTGCACTTCCCCCCCTTTTTAAAAAATTTCTTTGGGATACCAACCCAGAATTGATATTTCTGGATCAAAGTGTATGCACAGTTTGATTGTTCTTTGGGCATAGTTCCAAATTACTCTCTAGAATGGTTGGATAAGTTTACAACTCTACCAACAGTACATTGGTGTCCCAGTTTTCCCACATTCCCTTCAAAATTTATTATTTTCCTTTTTTGTCATATTAGCCAAGATTATGGGTATGAAGTGCTACCTCAGAGTGGTTTTAATTTGCATTTCTCTAATCAATAGTGATTTAGAGCATTTTTCTATATGACTATAGGTAGCTTTGATTTCTTCTTCTGAAAACCACCTGTTGATATCCTTTGACCATTTAGCAATTGGGGAATGACTTGTATTCTTATAATTTGACTCAGTTTTCTATATATTTGAGAAATGAGACCTTTGTCAGAGATATTTGCTATGAATTTTTCCTCCAGTTTTCTGCTTTCCTTCTAATTTTGGTTGCATTAGCTTTGTTTGTGAAAAAAAAAAACTTTTAAATTTTATGTAATCAAATTATCCATTTTACAATTTGTAATGCTCTCTGTATCATATTTGGCCTTAAATTCTTCCCTTATCCATAGATATAACAGGTAAACTATTCCATATTCTCCTAATTTGCTCATGGTATCACTCTTTATGTCTAAATCATATTCCCATTTTGACCTTATCTTGGTATGTGGTGTGAGATGCTGGTCTATACTTAAGATTCTGACATACTGTTTTCCAGTTTTCCCAGCAGTTTTTCTCAAAAAATGAGTTTTTGTCCCAAAAGCTTGGATCTTTGGATTTATCAAACACTAAATTACTATGGTCATTTACTGCAATTTTATATCTGTACTTCAGAAAAATAACTTTGGCAGCTGAGTGGGGGACGGATTAGAGTGAGGAGAGCCTTGAGGCAGCAAGATCAGCCGTCAAGTAATTGTAATAGTTCAAGTGATAGGCAACGAGGGTCTGTACTAGGGTAGAAAAAATGTAAGAAGACAAAGGGTAGAGGCTGTGTAAGTAGAGAGAAGATGGTATATTTAAGGATCGTTATGAAGGTAAAAGGACAAGACTGGACAACAGATTGAATATGTGGGGTAAATAAGAGTGAGGAATTGAGGTTGCAGGAGTGGGTGACTGAGAGAATGGTGGTGTCCTTGACAGTAAAAGAAAAGTTGGGATGAGGGAAGGGTTTGGAAGGAAAGATAATCAGTTGTGTTTTGACATGTTGAGTCTTTAAGATGTCAAGTTTGAGGTATCCAAAAGGCCATTGGTGATATGAGACTGTAGCTTGGGAAAAAAATTAGGGCTGAGCTATTGACATAAACATTAGGTATATCTGGTCTTAATTTGAGATTGATTTCGTAGGTCTGAGTACTCTGGCAATTAGGTGTATTGGATTTTGTGTGCTGGATTTTGAGTCAGAAAGACCTGAATTCAAATCCTGCCTTAGCCACTTATTTGCTGTGTGACCTTGGGTTACTTGACCTGTCTCAACCTCGATTTCTTCATTTATAAAATGGGGATAATAGTAGCAGCTACTCACAGGATTGTTGTAAAGGTCAAATGAGATAACATATATAAAGTGTCTTGCAAACCTTAAAGCGTTATTTAAATGTTAGCTATCTTCATCATCATCATGCCTTCTACCAGAGCAGACTGTGCTCTCTACACCTTCTTGGTCTATGCTATTCTTCCATATATTGAGGTTCAAGCTAACGTGATGGAAGTCTTCCTCTTATTTTTTTTTCAACATTTGGGGGACAAAGGTGGGGAGAAAGTTCCAGTGTAGTGCTTATGTTGTCCATTTGTTGTCTCTAATTCTCTGTGATTCCTTAATACCACATAACTGTTCCATCTCCTTTTTCAGTCTCAGAAAAGATAATGATGTCTTTTGGAAGTATTGCCAATAAGGACTTGTATGAAAGAATATGCTGTAGCTTGCTTATATCCATCATACATCTTCCCATTGATTTGTGTAATCAGTGAGCCTACCATGTCTCAAGGGACTGACCAAAGCGGGTATATAGAATTGATTTTCTTATACCTAAGAAAAGCCAGAAAGCTAGTAGCAGCCTTTGGTTTGAAGGCCTTCTGATTTGTGGAGAGTGGGATTTGGGTTATCCCAGTAAATAACTAATCCCTAGGTAGGCAAGTCCAGGAACCCAGAGCTGGATATAGACAAACTTAGCTATAACCTGAGTCTCAAAGCCCATTGGTATTGGACTCATTGGAGATCAATGCTCTGCACCCACCTGAGGGGTGAAGTGGAGTTGGCAAGAGTGGAAGAAAGGAGAGCGTCAGACTCTTCAAGTCTTTTCAGGCTCTTAGGACTCTGCAGTTGCTTTGAGCATTTCTGGCTTCCAGCTTTGAGAGAGAAGATGAATGAGGTCAAGCCTACGTCAGGTTGCTGAAGGAAAAGACCCTGAAAGGAGCTGGCATCCATCATGTCTCTATCCCTAGGTTGCTACCCTAGAGACTTTGGGGAATTTCCCCTTTGGGTGAGATCTGGGACTTTCTTGGTTGAACTGAGTTAACTCACTCCAAATGGGAGAGCTCCTTCATTCTGTATTATATGGTATATATTAATGTATACATATGTGTGTGTGTACACATGCACATACAGATGCACACTCACACACCCAAATATATCATATATGTGCTTTCTTTGACTTTTGTTATTGACTTGGATAAATGGGTTTCTTTGCAACTTATTATGTGTGTTCATTGTAGAACTGGTATTTTGTGGGAAGGGAGTGAAGCCTTGGACATAAAGCTTGGGGTCCTGCTTTCCCATTAAAAAAAAAAGTGATCAGAAATTTAGCTGAATCTGAAAACCATATCCCCTAGATTAATAATATTTAAGGGAACTGATAGATATAATTCTAGTCTGGTACTCTCTCTCTCTGAGGAGAACTGAGTGGCCAAACTTCTGGACTCAACCTTCTGCTTCCCCTCCCTGCAGTAAAAAAAAGTCTCCCTTGGAGAGGAGAGGAGTGGGGGTGGGGGGTAGGGGAGAAGGGACTAGAGATGTCTATTCTGAGATACACAATGATACCTCCACGCAATGTGTAGTGTGTATAGCCCTTGCTACATACATATCACCTGGTAGCCAACATTCTGGTAATGAGCTTCTCCAAAGTTAGCAAGACTTATCCTTGGACAATGCATAGAGTTTGTGACCCACTCCTTACTCACAGCTTTTCTACCAGGATCCCTGCCGGAGTATGTACTCTGCAAGTATAACTTTCTAGAGCCCAAGGTCACTCCCACACCATGATGTGACACTGGAGGAGGGTTTTTGTAGAGAATAAACAAAACAGGAAACAAAAATAAAATTAACAAATCTTGCAAAGCAATACGTTCAAAGCTTGGGTGGGAGACTGTCAACACTAGCAATTATCTCACAATATTCTGCTGTCTGTGCCATGTGCCTCTATGCTTCTCTTTCCTCCCTCCTTCTAAACCATTTATTCCCTCATTCCTTTCCAGGTTGCACTCTGGATTTCTTCTACCATAAGCCAGCTCTTCATCCTGAAGATTAACTCCAGCCCCGGAATTCACACATTGGAAGTACTCTCCACTGCGGCCTCTTCCTTTGATTGGATGGCTACTCCCGGAACCTTCATTTATGGTGGGTGCAAATCATCCCTCTCTAGGATACTCTCTGTACTGCCATGCCCCCAAGCTTGGTACCTTTGTTTCTCTCCCTCCAACTTTTCAACTTTTTTTTCAATGTGTTATCTTCCTCTATTAGAATATAAGATCATCAAGGGCAGGGATTATTTTCCTTTATATTTCTGTTTGTATTCCTTAGCACTTAGCATAGTGCTTGGCACATAGTAAGCACTTAAAAAATACATGTTAGGTTGACTGACTCACTGACTCCCCAGTGTTGCTCCTAGATTGACAATTTGAGAAATTTAGTTCAAATCATAAGTATTTATTAAGTACCTACTGTGTGCAAGGCATTGTACTAGGTGTTAGGGATAGAAAGAAAATAATGAAAAGTTCCTGCCTTCAAGGCACTTATACTCTACTGCAGGCATACAAGAAGAAGACACATAAGTAATACAAAGTATGAAAAAGTAAATACAAAGTCCTTTGTGGGGTGGAGCATTAACAACTTGAGGTGGAGTAGGAGAGAACTCTTGAAGGAAGTGGGACCTGAATTAAATCTTTTTTATTTTTTTTTTTGCTTTTTGGTGAGGCTATTGGGGTTAAGTGACTTGCCCAGGGTCACACAGCTAGTAAGTATCAAGTGGCTGAGGCCGAATTTGAACTCAGGTCCTCCTGACTCCAGGGTCAGTGTTCTATCCACTGTTTCACCTAGCTGCCCCCTGAATTAAATCTTAAAGAAAGTTATGAATTCCAAGGAGCAGAGGAGGGAGGACAATCTGTACAAGGGTATTGAAATGAATGAGAAGTCCAAGAGACGTAGCTTCTGGGTAATTAACAATCAATTTGTTAATTATGACTAGCAAATAATCAATAAATTGTGGTCAATAATTCTCTTGGAAACCAAAGATAAATATTGGAGACTGCAGAATGGTGAAATATCTTTGGAAAAGGGGTTGTCCCTGATGGGTGGATATCAACTCTGATTGGTTAACAATTAATGAGAGAATGAATATTATAATGAGAAGTGGTCTTATTCTAATGAGGGGCCAGGGAGAACTGATTGTGATTCTGATCAAGTCATCCCTCTTGACAAAAAGACTCATCTCAAGCCAGACTACTCCCACTTCAGGGCAACCTAGACAAAAGATCTATTTTCCACCCAGTCCTACCTGAGTAGAACAATGGGCCAGAATTCACCTAGATTAGATTCTCTTTACCCTTTAATCAGAAATAAACTCTCCTAATTGGGTGGGGTCCAAGATTGAGGAGAATGTCTCATTGTCTCATTGTTCTCATTGAATGAGGAAAGAGAAAGGGAAAAAAAACCCCCTGGATTCCTCCCCCCCATTAATCATTGGTTATTAATAATCACTGTAATTTCTTACATGGGGAACAGCAAGTGGATTTGTTCCATTGGAGAATGATAGCTTTCTACTTTTGTAGTATACAGGTATCTCACCCATTACACATGGGACCCCATAGAATTTGAACTATTTAGTGGGTCAGCATCTACTCAATGCCTAGCACATAAGCTACTAGTGATGTACTTAACTTTTACTAAGCCATAATGCATATTAGTTTGAAGCAAAAGACGATAAATGAGACAGCATAGTAAAGGACAAGAAAATAACCCCTAATACTTTTGTGGGGATACGTTCTCTCACAGTTGCCATACCACCAGTGTGAGAGGGCACATATGTAGAGAACATTCATGAACCAGGAATATTTGTGAAGGAGCATTCATTCTAGGAATATACATGTCCAGTGCACAGACACGGAAGATACACATATAGGAGCACATATCCAGGGTGCATGTGTGGCAGGGGCAATTCACCCCTTTGATGCTACACAGCTGCCAATGTCTTCTTGTGATACCATTGTGCTATTCTTTCCTGAATGTTGCCTCTTATCTATCTGCCAGGCATCACATTGTCTCTGTTGGACATTACATCTCTTCTCTTTGTTGGCTATTTCCACTGGTTCCTGTTCCCCTACTGACCTATTCTCTGCTATCATCTGCTAAGGTGCATCATCTCCTAAGCCTCTCCCTGGTAAGGGAGGATTAAAGGTCTTTTAATAACTAGTTGGTGACTATGAGCCACCAGCCTCCCTAGTAAGGCAATAAGCAAGGAATGGTCCCAGACTAAAATTAAATCTTTTCTTTTGCACCATTGTTCTGCTTATGCTATCTCCAAGTCCTTGGTCCTAGCCAACAATCTGATTTGGAATCAGAAAATTCCTTTCAACTCTTGATAAATCCTTAATGTTCAACCTGGGTTTCCTCAAATTATTTAGGGTTTCCACTCAACTAAACAACATCGGCCTGGGGAGTGGAGAGGGGCTAAGGTGAGGAGGAAGTCCTTCACCTTCCTTGATGGTCCTTATTCAGCACATATATAAAGCTGAGGGAAGTTCAAAAGGGCTAGATAAAGGTAGAGCTATCAGCCTTGTATTTGTTATGCATACATGCCCCAACAAAATCACCCATCCCGGTTTAGCATTCTGGCTAGAACAGAAGAGTTGGTACTTTCAATTGTTCTTCTCTATTCAATTATACAACAGGTTAAGTGATGATCTCTTTATTCATGTTGCTGGAATACTACTGTAACAGGAGACTGGCCAAACTCAGTCCTTTTGAGTTTGGGCAGTATGCTCAGCTGATGCAATCCCCTTGTGGACTTTGGAGCATGGACAGAGATTTGGTAACTGATTCTAGTCCACTAACTATGTTAGAAAAAACGGACTTTTGAATGGCTGCTGAGCTGGAAGTGGATGTACAATTGCAAGGCACTAACCATTCAAGGTGCTGTCCCTTTCCCCCCTGGCTATATTTGAGTTAGGAAGACATAAGGTAAGCCTCAGGCAGGTCTTATCATTTCCACCCAGAGCTGAAGTGTGACCCATGAATATAGACCTCTGATCTTTGTCTCATTTTGTTAATTCTTTCTTTTAGGGGAAGGATTATGGCTACAACCTTATTAGCTTTGAAACGTAGGGAGAGAAAACATGTCTAACAAGATGCAGGACTGGACATTCTCTCTGATCCCCCATGACCTCTTAAACCTCTCTGAAGCAGAAATAATATACCAAAGATAAAACATCTTTAGCTGGATCCATGTTCTAGGATGGTGGTTTCAACTCAAATAGAAATGAATGCCTTTGGGTCACATTTTGACTTAGAAAACCACAGATTAACATTATATGTATATTGTATTTTTATTAACTTTTAAAAACATGTCCCAATTACATTTTAATTTGGTTCCAATTCATTTGGGAATTTTGCAGATTGCTTACAAGCCACTGGGTTACAAGTCTGATGCCTTTAGACTAGGGATGTGAAATCCCCCCCAAAAAAATGATTTTAAAAAATGAACTGATACCAGCCTTGAGCTCACTCAGCATGCCTTATCCCACCACCCACCATACTACTAGCAGCAAGGCTCCACTAGCCAATCCAAGGCCCTACCCATTAGCTTGCAACAAAATTGAACCCCATGTCCTGGTCCTGTCTCTCTTTCCAGTCTTATAGAGATCTGGATGCCAAACTACAGGTGTTTATTGGGACTATTGAAAGCCAGTGCTGAGGTGGCATTGTGTACTTCAAAAGATCTCTGTAGGAGAGCAGAGGAATGAGGGAAAGGGGCAGGTTATATGTCTGGGCTTGAAATAGAGCTCAAGCCTACACCATAACTCCCCCCTCTTCATAGAGCCTTGGAGAACCAAACTAAAGAAATCAATCCCATAGCATCATTGTGGCTGAATTATCAGTACTGGGCCAAAGAATTGAGGACCAAAAGTAGTGGAACCAGTCAGAAGGACAGGATATTGTGTATGGAGGGGCTGTGCAGCACCACACTAAGCCTGAGGAAAAGAGCCCAACAACCAGATAGGGCCAGTTTTATCCCACCAAAAATCACTTGGGGCAGAGAGTTAGACTTGTGAACCCTGAATTATCCAGAATTGGAGGATGATGAGACACTTTGAGATCTAGCCCCCAGGGGAAACATTGTCAGAGGGGAGGGAGTTAGAAAGTGAATAATGGGAGAAAATGAGGGGGGGGAAGATTGAAATTACCAAGGATCTCAGGAAGAAGAAAACTCAGAGACCTTGAACATAAGCAGATAAATCAACAGGGAAAATACTAATAGCAGAAGTCATTATAGCTAAATGAGTTCAGACATCTATGAATAAATACTGAAAAACAAATGAAAATAATCCAATACTTGATGAGACAAAGGACCCTGTAGAATTTGAGGGGAACATGGAACCATAACACACTGTTCCTGTGTGATTTGAAAGAGAAATGAAAATTATGAGAGCAGAATTCATGGCCTACAGAGCAAAAATAAATCATAGAATAGAAAAACTTAAACCTACGATGGCAAATTTCAACAAAGAAACAAAAGAAGAACAATTGTTTGGGAATACAAATACACAAAAATGAAGGATAATCTAGAAGGAAAGAAGCAAACAACAGTAACAATGAAAGAGAATATTGTCTCTATGCAAGCTAAACATACTGATCCTGAAGACTAGATATGTAGAGATAATCTAAAGATTATAGGTCTCCCAGAAAAACACAACTGGAAATCACCCCCCCACCTTACCCCAAACATCATAATGCAAGAAATAATACAGGAGAATTTCCTATAAGTTCTTAACATAGAAAATGAAATGCCAGTTGAAAGAATTCTTAGATTGTCTCCAAGAAAAAAAACCCAAGGCTACAAACTCTAAGATATATAATGGTTAAATTTGACAATTCAATTCAGAAACAACAATTTCTGTAAATGATCAGGAGAAGACCTTCAAATACAAAGGAAAGGCCACTTGAAAAACACAATACTATTCTGCCCCCTCCTAAAAAAGTAGGAGAGAATGGAGTAATGTATTATGAAAAGCAATGGAGCTCAGTATACAGTCCAGGGTGAATTACCCTGCAAATCTGAGCTTACTCATAAATGAAAAGACATGGATGTTCAATAATAAGGAGCATTTGAAACATTCTTAGAAAGAAAACCAGACCTGAAGATTATTTGCTTCTCAAACACCCCAGACAATAAAAGTGCAGGAGGAATAAATAAATGCAGTAGTCAAGTAAAGCAACAGCAAGTTGTCCATGAGAGACAGAGAGAGACCAGTAAGAGACTTATTTCTAAATGTACACAAGGAGAAAGGGGTGAAAGCAAAAGTCAGGTGGAAGTCAGAGTAAAGAGGCAGGTCTGGGGCATTCTGCCTAAATGTGCATCAATGTGTTTGGTGAGACTGCAATGCAAAAGGGGGGAAGGTGTGGGAAAGGGAAGGAGGGGAGCAGGAAGATTGAGGGGATTGTGTGATGTGCCCAGGTCAAAATGAGGGCTGGAAATGAGGGGATAGTGACTTCTGTGGTTTCTAAAGAAGACAAGAGTCTACAGAGGAGTGGGAGAGGAGAACAGGAAGATTGAAAAGGGGAGGTGGAAAAGAAGAGAGGAAAACATGGAACTGAACAAATTGCTGGAGAAATTAGAACTAAAAGACTTATGGTGCCTTCTAAGTGGGACTGCGAAAGAATATACATATTTCTCAGCACATAAGACTTTTACAAAAATTGACCATGTATTAGGGCACAGATATATCGCAAACAAATGTAAAATGCAGAAATAGTAACTGTATCCTTTACAAACCATAATGTAATAAAAGTCATCGATTCATGACCACAAACAAAAGACACAGACCCAAATAGAGATTTAACAATGAAATCCTAAATAATGAGTGGGTCAAAGAACAAATAATATAAACAAATAATACGTGATAGAAAATGATAATGATAGAACAACATATCAAAATTTCTGGGATGCAGTTGAAGTAGTCCTCAGGGGAAAAGCATATTCTTATAAACATATATTAATAAAATAGAAAAAGAGAGGATTAATGAACTTAGTATATATTTTTAAACATTAGAAAACAAGCACAAAAAGGAGAGATTAATTATGAAAGAAATAGATAAATTAGAAACAAAAACCCATAGAGATGATAAATAAAACTAAAAGTTGATTCTTTGGAAAGACTAATGAAATTGACAAAACTTCAGCTAGTCTGATTACAAAGAAGAGGAAAGAAAATCAAATTAGTAAAATAGCAAACAAGCAAGGTGAAATCACAATAAAACCAGGAGAAATAAAAAGAACAATCAGAACATATTAAGAATTGTTAGTTATGTGCTAACAAAACTGAGAACACACGAGGTAGGGAAGAATACCTTTGAAAATATAAAATACTCAGATGATGACCAGATAAAGATCTTAAATAATCCAATCTCAGAAAAGAAAATAGATCCAGCTGTGAAGAAACTACCAAAGAAAAATGATTCCTGGTCCTGACGGATTCACAGAAGAATTCTATCAAACTTTTGAAAGAACAATTAGTACCTACTTCAAAAGTATTCTCAAAAATTGAAAGAGAAAGACAGGGAGAGTGAACCATCACAAATCTGTAACAAAAGTGCAGTTCGGATTTTGCTACCAAGGGAGGTGCTAGTACAGCCCTGAGTACTAGCAGGAGCCAAGCCCAACAGGAGCTGAGACCCAGACTCATCCATCAGTTATACCACTTTGGGAGTAAACTTCGTGGGGGCACATACTTTGTGAAAACTGCTTTAAGTTTGAGCTCCCTCTCTGTAGGGACTGAGGTAGTATGGGGAGAGTGTATTCCCAGGTATAGAGGGTAATGTTTATACTTCCCTTCTTATATCTTCTCAGGAAATATTGCTCTGTAAAAGTCAATTGATTAACTGATTAAATGATACTGGGGAGCTAATCACTGGCAGGTAACACTGGAGAGCCTATATAAGAATTCAGGGGAGAGCTGATAATATTAGAAATATACTCAGCGCCTCAGGGGGTACGTCTAGATCCCTAGAGGGAGATTTTACCTTTCTCTGGAGGATTGACTCATCAGTGAGAGTGGGAACTGGGATAAGGAAGCCTCAGAACTTCCTTGTAAGGATTATACTACCTATCAAGGAGGGATAAACAACAAATCATAGACATTCACAAAGTCTTTGAAATGCATTTTCTCATACTGCTCCTGACTGGTTATGCCCTGAGGAAGTGTACTGAGTTGAGACCTTCAGACCCAGGGCCTAGGGATTAGGGTTCACTCTGTTCTTCACTGTTCACCCAGCACCATTATTCTCCCCTGAACTGGCTGTCCTTACAGAGCAGTCCTATATCTGGAGTCTGCTGTACTTTCTCTCTCCAACAGCTACGTGAACAACTATGAAGTTCCCAAAAGCAAGCCAAGTGAAGTCATGCCCTTTTGTCTCTTAGTGAACTGACATTTATTTGGGCTTGAGCTTCAGATCAGTCCAGGAAGGATGTTAGCAGTAGTAGCATCAGGTGGGGGCATGCAACTACGAAGTAGGGCAAGACAGAGGATTGGCAACCTAATGCAGAAATTATAGGATCCCATTTTGTTGGGATCTGAGGGTCCAATCTTCAGGAGCCTGCTAATCACCAGGGACCTGTGACTGGGCTGAGAGCATGCTTTCAGCCCTGTCCCTGGCTTTGTATCATTGTATGAGCGAGATGAGACACAAACAGCTCTGAGAACACGTTACATCAGAGTTTGAAATTACAGGCTTGCAAGAGCCAAACCATCTATTTGCTGTAATGACTGCTTTTGTGCAGGTTGGAAAAACCCAGTAGACATAGCTCTTATTTGAAACCCCTACCCCGTTACCTCCCCACAGCTGAAAAGGTTGGAAGGCGGCTCAGCTATTTTTTGTTTGTGTCCAGTGGCAAGCTGTCTGAAACAGCCGTCTGACCCAAAGGGAGAGCATTGTAGCCACTCCAGCCACTGTGGCCAGCAATTAGGAGCCCCAGGACTGCCTGGATAAACATCTACAAGAGCTGAACATTCATTAGTTGAGGGGAAATAGAGGGCATGCACATGTCTCATGGCACCTGAAAACCACCCTTAGCACACCTTGTGTTGTCTATAGGGTTGTGGGAGAGATCTGGCTTGCTTTTGGGCACCTGAAGCCCCCCACATTCTCTGTGGTAGGCTTCCTCTCTCTCCTTAGGCACTCAAGTGACCAAATGGCCTCTCTGCCTCTTCCCTGCTACATCCCGTTCTAAAGAAAAGATCGGGATAAACTCATCCCAGCTGGATGAATTTGGAGGACTGGAGATTGTACAAAGTGCCCTCTTTTCCACGTCATTCCTGTCTTTGTCTCTTTCAAATTTCCTTCTTGAGCACTTCCCATTCTTCCTAGGCTGATTTCCCCTATAGAATTTTAGGACATGGGATTCCTACTGATTCTTTCTCTGAACCTTTTGAAATCCACTCTCCTAAATTTAGCATGCATGTCAGAGTATGTATGACCAGCAATATAGCATAGTCAGTTAATAAGCATTTATGAAGTGCCTACTATGTTCTAGGCATTGTACTCAGTGCTGGGGATACAAAAAAAAAGGGAAAGGGGGATTGTTCTCAAGAAGCTTAAAGTCTAATGGGGGCGACATCATGAAAATAACTATGGATAAATAAGATATATACAGGATAAATTGGAGGTAATCAACAGAAAAGCCTTCTCATAGAAGATGAGACTAGAGCAGGGACTTGAAGTAAGGTACTTGAAGCCCAGAGGCAGAGATGAGGAAGGAGCGAATTCTAGGCACGAGGAACAGCCAGTGAAGATGCCCAGCATGTAAGATTGCATATCTTCCACAGCAAAAAGCAAGGAGACCAATGTCACTGTCACACAGTATGTGGTGAAGAGTGAGATATAAATATCCTAGAAAGGTAGGAGCGGGGTGGGTTATGAAGGGCCTTATTAGTCAAATAGAGGATTTTATGTTTGATCCTGGAGGTAAGATGGAGCCATTGGAGTTTACTGGAATATGGGGAGTGACACAGTTAGATCTGTGCTTCAGGATGATTTTTTTTTTTAGGCAATTGGGATTAAGTGACTTGCCCAGGGTCACATAGCTAGTAAGTGTCAACTGTTTGGTCTGAGGCCGGATTTGAACTCAGGTCCTCCTGACTTCAGGGCCAGTGCTCTATTCATAGTTTCTCCATGTTTCTGAGAATCAAATCTAGAAGTTCCCCTTGTTGGGTTCTCCATCTTCGGAAGGTTGGAGTTACCATGAAGGCAAGTCAGGAAATTATCATATTATATTGTATTGTATTATGTTATATTGTATTGTATTATACTATATTATATCCTATCCTATTTTGTCATATTATATCATATCATATCATATTATATTTGATAAATAGCTCTTGGCATAGAGCTTCAACAAATGTCTGGATAATTGAAGTCCCTCATTACTACTGTAATAGAGGGAATTGTGCAAATTATCCCTGCCATTGAAGGATAATTCCAGTGCTACTGAAAATTTAACAATCATTTCTCCAGCTAGTTCCACCACACTCATGGATGGTCTCTTAAGGTCCCCTTTAGCTCTAAATGTTATGATTCTAGGTTAGTGCTCAGCAAACCCCTGCTAATTCACAGATCGATTTTCCTAGAATTTCTGATTGGAGGCGCTCCTCCAGCTAGGTTCAGAGATCAGGCCAGTCAGTAAGAATGGAGGCTCCCTTTGGACAAGAAAAATTGAGCTGCTGGTATAAATGAGAGTTGGATTCCCAAGTCCAACTGTCACTTTGTGTAAGCTTGGAAAGGCCACCATGATGCTGGCCACTTCCTCAACCCCCTGCTTGCCACAGGTCCTACCTTTGGGGAAAGCAGAAGCTTTCAGGTTCTGGGATGAAACAGAAACTGTGCAGGTGCAAATGACTGCTACTTTGATGCTTTAGACAGCCTCCTTTTTGCCATCTAAATTAAACCCAAGAAAAATATTTGCACACAGATTTCTCCAAGGACATATGGGAATGTACCTAGTAATCAGTACTACTTTTTAACTGCTTAACCACGACTGCATCATTTGAATTAAAGTCTCTACTGAGTGTGGCCGATTAAGTCTGTTTTCTCATTTAAAACATTTACTTTTAATGAGGTTATTTTCTTTGTATCTCCTTCCCAAGGCTCTGAAGGACCTCACGGTTATGGATCAGTAATGCTGAGCAGTTCCAGAAGATTATCTAAGGCTCATCCCTGATATTTTAAAATTTGGCATCATAAAATGATAGATTTAGGGCTAGTGGAGACCTTAGAGGTCATGTAGTCCAACCCTCTCATTTTACAGATGAGGAAACTGAGATCCAGAGAATCTGTGAGTTGCCTTTTTCTAAGAGGTTTAATGAGAAGATACCAACTGCACTCATCCTAGAACCTAGAGCTTGGAGGGATTTAGGGATCTTTTCATGAACTAACCTTATTTTACGGATGTAAACCTGAAGCCTGGAGAGGGCTAGTGGACTTGTCCAAGATCACACAGGTCATCAGCAGGGTCTTTGAGGGTAGGGACTATCTCAGCAATTGTCACAGTGCACTGTCCATGGTGAGTGCTTACCTTTCATTTGGTGAAAGAATGAACAGTCCTGTGATTTGGAATGTATCCTAAGGTTGTCAAGAACGGAGAAAAGTGCAAGATGTACCAAAATGTTCATGGCAGCACTTTATGTGATAGTGAAAACTGGAAACAAAATGAGTGCCCAACAATAGAAGAATGATTGAAGGAAACTGTGCTATATGGATATAATGGAATACTATTGTATAGTAATGAATGGCAAATATGAGTAAACCAGAGAAATGTGGAAGATCTGCATGAACTGATAGAAAGTGGAGTAGTGGAACTGAAAGAGTAATATATACAATGACTACAACAGTATAAACGAAAAGGTAAAAGGAAATGGAACTCTAAGTAACAGAAAAACCAGTGAAGGTCCCCAGGGAATAGCTAATG
The DNA here is from genome assembly GCF_900497805.2 of Vombatus ursinus. Lineage (NCBI taxonomy): Eukaryota > Metazoa > Chordata > Mammalia > Diprotodontia > Vombatidae > Vombatus > Vombatus ursinus. The sequence continues at coordinate 9,489,831 of NW_020954556.1, read as the reverse complement.
AGGGGGAGGGGAAGAGAGTAAGCTTTTATAAAGTGCCTACTACATTCCAGGTTCTGTGCTAAGCACTTTTACAAATATTATTTATTTAATGAGACATGTATGCCTCTTGGCTGAGATGGAAGGTGGGAGGGGTATGGCAGGGGCAGAATGTTGTCTCCACTGTCAGACTCCCCCCCCAGTATAATAGGTATTTTCTTAACTGTTTTTCCTACTGTAAGGGAAGGTTCATTATTTTAGAGGAGTGTAGAAGGGAAGAGGGAAATATTTCTAGAAAAGGTTGTGATGTGAAAACAAAAATCATTGATATAAAAAGCCATAAATGGGGGGCAGCTAGGTGGCGCAGTGGATAGAGCACTGGCCCTAAAGTCAAGAGGACCTGAGTTCAAATATGACCTCAGACCAAACACTTGACACTCACTAGCTGTGTGACCAATATAAAAGGGGGAGTTACCACAAGAAAAATCATTAAAAACTAAGATAATATCCAATATGCCTGAAACCATAAAATTTGTGTCTGGGAATATTGGAGCCAGAATGGGAAAGCAATGATGAATTCAGGTTTAGGGAGATATACAATCCAGACCTGTGCTTAGGAAAGAAAGTGGGGGAAGGAACACAGGATATCTAAAAGGAGGCTCCAGGTCCTAGAAGAAGCCAGTGACAAGAGACTAGTATCCTCTAACCCCAAGCTATTTTTGTGGCTGGGCCTACTTGACTAGCTTTTCCAGGGTAGAAGGGGGCAGTCTCTATTGAGAAACCATGGACCATCCTTTTGCATTCCTTTACTCTGCACAAGTCATACTAATGGGACTAACTCAGAGTCAGATGAGTCAGGCCCAGCAGAGTGTTGATATGGCTCATTGTCAATGTGGTTCTTTAAGTGCAGACCTGAGGCTCTTTCAGTCCAATTAAAGAAATGAATCCCTGTGTGTTGACTCATTCTATGCATTTCTTACAAGAGGAATGAATCCAGGGCAAGGAGAGCTCAGGCCTGGAACTGTCATGTTCTCCACCTCCCTCATTGCCTGGAGCAGAGAGTCCCCCCTGTGGAAACAGTGCTCCTTGGACCTCCTTTCCTCAGTCCTTGCCCCAATTTGTCAGCTCCTCCTTGTCTCCCCCGTCCGCTTCAAAGCCTGCTAATGCCGGTTTCTGCGATCATTTCTCTCTCTTCTCTCATGCCAGCTCTCTCTGTCTTCCAATGTGACGAGCGGAATTATCTGATATGATAAACTTAGGACATTAGTGTGCTAATGGGAGGCTTGAGGAATTCCTTATAGCACTCTTCCACTTCCTGAGTCATTAATATGTGCCTTATAATAAAGGACATCTGGAGGCGGTCAGTGAGGTGCAAAGGGTCTGGAGAAGCAGATTGGAATCTCTGCCCTAATCCCTGGTTGGTTGGTTGACCTTGAGCAAATTACTTCCCCTCTCCGAGCCTCAGTTTCTTCATTTGTAAAATGGAGATCAGTAAACCAACTTGCATTTATTAAATGTGTACTTAATGTAGTTCCCATGTGCCAGATGCTGTCCTAAGCATTAGGCTTACAAAGTCAAAGATAAAATCAGTTTCTGACCACAAGGAACTTACATTTGAAAGGGAAAATAAGATGTACACATATAAATATATGCAAAGTACCTGGTGTGTGTGTTGGGGGGATACTGGCAGCTAGGAGATTCAGGAAGGGCCCCATGTAAGAGGTGATACAGATGTTGAACTTTGAAGGAAGCTAGACATTCTAAGATGGGCAAATAAAGAGCTACTATATTCCAACTGTGTGGGACAGCCCAGGTTGATGATGAGTTTGGAAAACAAAAAGTAAGTCAATTTGTTCAGAATTTTGAATATATAAAGAGGAATAATGGGAAGCGAGCTCTCAGAGATAGACTGGACCTGGATTGTGAAAGGCTTTAAAAACCAAATTTAGTCATTTGCATTTTATCCTAGACACAATAGGGAGTCACTGAAGATTTTTGAACAGAGGTATGGCATGATCAAGGGCAGGTAGGTGGAACAGTGGGTAGGGTACTGACCAAGGAGTCAGGAGGACCTGAGTTCAAATCTAGCCTCAGACACTTCCTAGCTGCATGACCCAGGGCAAGTCACTTAACCCTATTTACCTCAGTTTCTTCATCTTTAAAATGAGCTGGAGAAGGAAATGGCAAATCACTCCAGTATCTTTGCCAGCAAACCCCGGAGAGTCAGACATGACTGAAATGACTCAACAACAACAAATGGCATGATCAAACCTAATATTATAGAAAATCATTTTGATAGCTATGTTGAGGATGGATTGGAGAGCGGAGACACCTTCAGAGCAGGAAGACCAAGTAGGAGACTATTGCAATAGCTGAGGTGACAATTTTCTAGTCCTCGGTATTTGCCTGCTGATCCAGCTCATAGATGTGACACAACCTGGTTTGGACTCTGGCTCAGGGAAATTGAATTAAGTCATAAATTTGGACCATGGACAAGTAATGACACTTTTTGTTTGTTTGTTACTTGCTAATAACTTAGCATGCCCAATCCATGGAATAAGCCAAAATAAGACATCTCCCTCTCCCTTGAGTCTCTGGGAATAAACAGGTAAGAAAGTCTCACAGACTATAGTCTAAGAACATGGGATAACTCAGACTCTCTTCTTTCTTCTTTCCCTTTCTTCTTCTCACTTCTATTCTTACTGAGCCTGTGGGATTCCCAAATCCCAAACCAACTGACATGAGAACCAACAGATGTATTCTTTGTCCCTAGTCTGGTCATTTGTGACTCCAAATGTTCTTCAGTAAGTAGGGCTTCAAATATATAAATTTTGTGCGTGGGCTGCTGAATTAGTGTGGTTACTGACTTACTGCAAAAACCATCCGTGTTTAGAAAGCATTTGCTCCTAAATGGTGAGGAAAGTAGATGGAAGACCCTGATTATTTTTCCCATTCCCCAATAAACCCCTGTGAGCACTCAACCTAAGACACAGTGAGGAGGGCTTGAATTAGGGTAGTTACCATGTGAGGAGAAAGAAAGAGATGGATGTAAGAGATGTTGTAGAATACACAGGATTTTGCTAATACTTGAATATTGGGTATGAGGGATAAAGAAGGGACAAAGGAACATAGATTACAGATGAGGAAAATGAGTCACAAAGAAGTTAAATGACTTGCCCAGGGTCGTATAACTAATAAGTCTTTGAGGCAGAATTTGAAGCCAGATTTTACTGACTCCAAGTCCAGAACTATCCACTATTCCACACTACTCTATTCATTGAGCATGTTTTCTACATCTTAGAGGTCTCCCAACAATGGTATTATTGAATCTCTCTGTACTTTACAAGGCTGATTTTCAGGAGGCAAATGTAAAGACCATCTCCAGGTCTTAACTCAATGCTTTTATAGGACGTGCCAGATCTCAAGATCCCCTGGTATAGCCTCTCAGACCCCAGAGTCACCTATACAACACCACGAAGACTTTAGAAAATAGTAACAATTATAGCTTATATTCCTATAAGCTATATAGTTATATAAGCTGTATATTGCTTTACAGTTACAAAGAATTGTTATAATCATTATCTCATGCCCTAAATCATCCATCAGAATAGAGGCTTTCTGGAAAGGCCCCAGCCACTAGCAGTAAGTGGAAATTCAGACACATAGGTAGTTGACCATTCCAATTCAGTTCAGCAAACATTGATTATAATCCATATATTAGGCTACACAGACAAGTAAATGCAAGGTAATCTGATAAAGGGGAAAGACCAGTAAGGAATGAGGAAGCATGCATTGGTTGGTAAGGTTGGACAAGGTGGCACATGAGCTGATCCTTGTGAACGAAGATAAGGATGCTGGGATGTGGAAGTGAGGAGGCAGTATATTCTAGCCATGGGAGATGGTACAGAGATGGGGGGTATGGTATTGAGCTTTTTGAACAGCTAGAAATTGTCTAGCTCAATCCCTTTATTTTATAGATGAGGAAACGGAGACACAGAGAAGTCAAATGATGTGCCTTATGCAGCTATAAACAGCAGATTCAAGATTCTGACTTTGTATCACAGTGATTACTTTTCATAACTGTCCTAATGGATTGCAAGCTCTTTCAAAGCTGGGCCTGTGGAGTATTTAGGTTGGTATTCCCACAGCTAAGCAAAATGCCTTGCACACAGTAGGCATTTAGTAAATGTTGGGTCAATTGAAATGACTCTCCAGAATGATTCCTGGGAAGATTAGAGGAACAAACTAGGATCCCAATATGAGAGAAATGATTGCTATAAGATGCAAGGAGGATTAAATCAGGAACTCAGAGGACAGGGGACAAGACAGGAAACTTTTCACTAGGACTGGGGTTTGTTCATAAGGAGCAGGACAAGAGCCTAGTTACTAGAATAGGGTTATGAGGTGGGAGGGGGAACATTAAGGCTGATTGGATGCTCTGCTCCCAAACCAAGAATCCAGAGACTCTTCCATTTTTCCTGCCTAGTAGTGTTAGATCCCTGGACTTCAGGCTAAGCTGAGCTTGAAGGAGGAGTTAAGTGGTCACAGCTATGGAGCCTAGGCTTCCGGAGGCAGGGCACCAGCCCTGTCATGATATCCCCCTCCAGTCTGGTGCACAGCTCTAGTAAGATGCAGCTTCTTTTCTCCACTGTGTTACATATTTCCATTCACCCACTATTTATTTAGCATTGCTTTTCCTCTATCCACTTTGCATTTTTTCCCCCTGGCTTCTTTCCCGGATTATTTCTTCCATCTTGTCTAAGATCCCTTCATCCTCTCTAATAAGCTGGAGGGTACAGAGGTATTCCTTCAAGCCCTTTCATCTACTTTCTGTAGTGAAACCAACTTGCATTTGCAGCAGATATAATTGGTGACCACTTCAGGCAGGAATTATAGCATCTACCTGGCAGGTTACTGTGACATTTCCCTCAGTGTTCATATTTCTTGGATCTCTGGATGAACTAACAGTTCTTTTTGGCTTTCCCTGAAAGCAACCATGGAAACTGTCCATGTCTACACCTGTTTATCACCTCCACTATTATGAATGGAGCAGCTGGGATGTGACTGCCTTCTGTTCTCACTTTCAAGCCATCAGGGAAAAAGGCAGGATCAGGCTCCATGACTGCTCACTTGTTGTGGATAGAAATTGTCTGTGTTATTATAGTATGGTTACAGTTATAACGTTCCTCCCAGCTCTGTTCAGGGTAGAGTTGAGGTCTGCGATGGATTAGAGCTGAAGCTCCAGCGTGGCACAGACTAAGGCTTTGTGAGCCAGGGAGAAGGGAAAGGCTGTGATTAGACAGTATCCCCTTGGACAGGGTCCCCCAAAATGCAGGGGTCTGACACCAGAAGTATAGGTCAGCTCACTGGAGGGACCATAGTTAGGAGGCAGAAATCAGGGCCTAGACCAGTAATTTAAGGAGATACCAGAGGATCAGTGGAGTTTGAGAATCCAAATTAATCTACCACTCTAGGTAGTCTAGGGCAGGGATGCTTCACCCATGGTCCATGAACATGTTTTAAGATATTTTCACAACTGTATTTCAATATAATTGGTTTCCTTTGGAATCCTATGTATTTTATTTTATGCATTTAAAAACAACCTGAGAAGGGTCCATAGGATTGTTCAGATCTGCCAAAGGAGTCCTGGACACAAATAAGGCTCAGAACTCCTGGTCTGAGGTGAGGCAGAGGTTACAAATACTGGAAGAAAAATAGAGGGTCCAAATTTAACAGTCTAGGACAATGTACTATACCCAGCATCTTAGGGGATCATGCTGATTTTTATCCTTGGACGCATGGGCCTGACTCTTTTTTGTTTCCTCTAAGTGAAATTTGGTCAGATGGCTGCTATTGCAAACCTCAGACTATCTTTAAAGGCAGCAGACAAAAGCTCTTCAATATACAGTATAAGATAGACCCCAGGAGGGATCTCATCACTTCGTTGTGGACCTGGGCCACCTAAGGCATGAGTCATTAATCAATCAATAAAGGTCATAGATTCAGCATTAGTCAATAAATGCTGATTAAACACTTACTATATTTCAGGCACTGTACTAGGGATACAAAGACAAAAATGAAACAATCCCTGCCCTCAAGGAGCTTACATTTTACAGAAGGGGATAAACATATACAAATACAGGCATATAATAAATGCCTTTTTATCCATTCATTCACTCAGCTACACACAAAATAAATACAAGGTCATTTAAAGGTTAGGAACTAGTTTCTGGAGAAACGAGAAGTCATCTGAACTGAGCTTTGAAAGAAACAACAACAAAAAAGATCAGGAATTGTGGGTAGATCTAAAAGGCCTCTCACCGCAAGGTATGATCATTCATTGAAGCCTGTGGGCATTAGTCATTATAGCTCAGTGGGTTCAATTTAATTCAGTTGGGTAGACATTTACTGGGGCCTCACCTAAATCTTCGCTGCATAGGAACATGAAGAATGAGGAATGTTTAGATAATAGTTCATCCGAAAAAGATCTAGGGGTCTTAATCAATCAACAAACATTTATTAAGTGCCTGCTATGTGCCAGGTACTGGAGATACCAGCACAAAGAATGAAACAATCCCTCTTCCCAAGCAGCGTATATTCTAATGGAGGAGACAAAGTCCATATCTAAGTGTATCTAGCCTAAGTATAAAGTTAATAAATGAAAATATAATTAAAGTAGTTAAATACAAGGTAGGTTGGAAGAAAGGACACTAGCAGTTAGGGGAAACAGGAAAGGCTTTGTACAGAATGTGATGCTTAAGCTGCATCTTTTTTTTTCTTTTTGGTGAGGCAATTGGAGTTAAGTGACTTGCCCAGGGTCACATGGCTAGTAAGTATCAAGTGTCTGAGGCTGGATTTGAACTCAGGTCCTCCTGACTCCAAGGCCAGAGCTCTATCCACTGTACCACCTAACTGCTCCTAAGCTGCATATCAAAGGAAGAGAAGGATTCTATGCTGGGAAGTGAAGGAGTGAGTGCATTCCAGGCATGTGGGATGGCCAGGGCAGATGTTGAAGATGGAGATGTTATGTGTAGAACAGAGGGGCCAGGCTGGCTCAGCTTTAGAGTGCAGGAGGGGAAGCCTTCCAAAGAGGCTTGAATGATCAGCAGAGCCAGGTTATGAAGGGTATTGGAGAAGTTTATATTTTATCCTGGCGGTAATAAGAAGCCAGTGGAGTTGAGCAAATAGGGGAGTCCCATGGTCAGAGCTACACTTAAGGAATATTAATTGGCAATAATGTGTTGGATAGAAAGACTCGTGATGGAAAATGCTATTCCTATCCAGAAAAAGAACTATGGAATCTGAATGCAGATTGAAGCATAGTATTTTCTCTCTCTTTTTTTTTGTTGTTGTTATTTCTTATTTCTCGAGGTTTCTCCCGTTGATTCTAATTCTTCTTTACAACATGGATAATGTGAAAATTAAAAAAAAATAGTATGTTGGATAGACTGGAGAAGGGAGAGTCTTAAGATAAGGAGACCAATTAAGAAATGGTTGTAATAATCTAAATGAAAGGAGATGAGCATCTGAATTAAGGTGGTAGCTGAGGAAAAAGGGTCAGATGTGAGAGACAGTGAGGAGGTGGAAAAAGCAAGGTTTGGCAGTTGATTGGATTTTTGAGGTGAAAACAAGTGAGGAGTCCAGAATAATAAATACTCAGGTGACAAACCCGGTAAAATGGAAGAATGGAGATTCCTTTGACAGAAATAGTGGAGTGTGGAAGAGAGTTTTGTGTGTATGTGGGTTTTGGATATGGTGAGTTTAAGATGTCTCCATCTCGATCCTATTAGAAATGTCCAATAGATGGGGGCAGCTAGGTGGTGCGATGGATAGAGCTCCAGCCTTGGGGTCAGGAGGACCTGTTCAAATCTGGTCTCAGACACTTGACACTTACTAGCTGTGTGACCCTGGGCAAGTCATTTAACCCCAATTGCCTAAGCAAAAAAAAAAAAAAGAAAAAGACAAAGAAAAAATGTCCAATAGGCTGTTTGTGATGTGGGACTGAAGCTTCCATAACTCTACATAAGGCACTCTTGAAATGGGACTGTCTATTAAACTTTCTTGAGTCCCAGTTTATTAGGGATAATAATCCTCGAGGTATACGTGGGAGGATCAAGAGAGATAATTTTGTCATCTCTTACAAACCTTAAAGCCTTGCCTTCCTCATCTATAAAATGGGGATGATAACAATAATACCTACATTGAAAAGCTATTGTGAGGATCAAAGAGGTAAAGCATACAAAATATTTTACAAACCTATGTTTTGAAACATATTTTATGTTATACATATACATATATATATATTTTAGGTTAGACCCTTGATTTTATTGGCATAGAAAACTCTTGATGAAACTCCCTCTATCTACAAAGCTCTGCATCTGTTTCTTAACTTAGTCAATTACCTAGGGCTGAGAAATTTAGTGACTAGTCAGCATGTGTCAGAGGATGGACCTAAACCCAGAACTTCCCAACTCCAGGACAGGTTCGAGGAGTCCTGAGACAGCTAGGTAGCACAATGGATAGACTGGGACTGGAGTCAGGAAGATATGAGTTCAAATTTGACTTCAGATACTTTCTAGCTGTATGACCCCAGGTAAGTCACTTTACCTTTCTTTGCCTCAGTTTTCTCATTTGTAAAATGGAGATGTTAATAGCACCTACCTCCTATAAAATGCTACAGAAATATTATTATTTATTACTATTATTTTTATTCTTTAGCCACTATGACCAGCTGCCACTTGCTATATAAATATGAACTAGCTTTTTCTCACCTTTAAAACGAGGAGAGATTGAACTAGATAATTTATTTAAAAATTTTTTTTTAAATTTATTTTGATTTATCAACAATTACTTCCATAAGCTTTTGAGTTTTAAA
>NW_020954556.1:9480642-9480874 GCF_900497805.2 Vombatus ursinus | reverse complement strand
ATATCAAATAGTATGCTTCCATCTGTATTCTAACTCCATAGTTCTTTCTTTGGATGTGGATAGTATTCCATCATGAGACCTTTGGAGATGTCTTAGATCCTTGCATTGCTGAGAAGGGCTGAGTCTGTCAGCATTAGTCTTTGCACAACGTGGCTGTTACTGTGTACAACATTCTTCTGGTTCTGCTCACTTCATTCAGTATCAGTCCATACAAGTCTTTCCAGGTTTTTCT
>NW_020954556.1:9480291-9480514 GCF_900497805.2 Vombatus ursinus | reverse complement strand
AGATACAGCCCTAGAAGCACTATTGCTGGGTCAAAGAATATGCACAATTTTATAGCCCTTTGGGCATAATTCCAAATTGCTCTCCAAAATGGTTGGCTCATTTCACAACTCTACCAACAGTGCATCAGTGTTTCAATTTTCCCATATCTTCTTCAACATTTTTCATTTACCTGTTTTGTCATGTTGGCCAATCTGATAGGTGTGATGTGGTACCTCAGAGTTA
>NW_020954556.1:9479992-9480188 GCF_900497805.2 Vombatus ursinus | reverse complement strand
GAACGAGACCCTTATCAGAGACACTTGTTATAAAAATCCTTTCCCAATTTTCTACTTTCCTTCCAATCTTGGTTGCATTGACTTTGTTTGTGCAAAAACNGGAGACCCTTATCAGAGACACTTGTTATAAAAATTCTTTCCCAATTTTCTACTTTCCTTCCAATCTTGGTTGCATTGACTTTGTTTGTGCAAAAAC
>NW_020954556.1:9479916-9479982 GCF_900497805.2 Vombatus ursinus | reverse complement strand
TCAAATAGTAGATTACTATAGTCATTGACTACTGTGTCTTGTGTACCTAACTTGTTCCACTTATTG
>NW_020954556.1:9479534-9479719 GCF_900497805.2 Vombatus ursinus | reverse complement strand
TATATTAGCTCAGCCTACCCATGAGCAACTGATGTTTCTCCAATTATTTAGATCTGACTTTATTTGTATGAGAAGTGTTTTGTAATTGTGTTCATATAGTTCCTAGATTTGTTTCAGTAGGTAGACTCCTAAATATTTTATAATGTCTACTGTAACTTTAAATAGAATTTCTCTTTCTATGTATT
>NW_020954556.1:9474945-9479466 GCF_900497805.2 Vombatus ursinus | reverse complement strand
GCTGTTGGGCTTTGTTGGTAATATATAGAAATGTCTATGATTTATGTGGGTTTATTTTATATCTTACAACTTTGTTAAAGTTGTTAATGATTTCAAGTAGTTTTTTACTTGATTCTGTAGGATTCTCTAAGTATGTCATCACATCATCTGCAAAGAGTAATAGCTTTGTTTCTTCTTTGCCTATTCTAATACCTTCAATGTCTTTTTCTTCTCTTATTGCTAAAGCTAACTTTCCAGTACGATGTTGAATGACAGTGGTGATAATGGACATCCTTGTTTCATCCCTGATCTTATTGGAAATGCTTCTAATTTGTCCCCATTACATATGATGGTTGTTGAAAGTTTTAGGTAGATGCTACTTATTATTTTAAGGAAGACTCCATTTATTCCTATGCTCTCTAGTGTTTTAATAGTAATGGGTGTTGTATTTTGTCAAAAGCTTTTTCTGCATCTATTGAGATGATCGTGTGGTTTCTGTTAGTTTTGTTGTTGATATGATCAATTATGCTGGTAGTTTTCCCAATATTGAATGAATTAGATAATTTCTAAGGTCTCTATCAGTTCTGAACATTGTTTTCTATGACTGTTTACCCTTACTTCCTTCTACAACCCACCGTCAAGTTGTCAATTTGTTAATCTGCTGTCAATTATTAGCAATGAACAATTTATAAAACACTCCCTCTGAGAACATCCAGGCTGCACAGCATCCTCCAGAATCCCCGCACTAACAAACAACATAGATGGCTTTCCAATATTTTGCTCACCTGTGTCAGGCAGTTTATACTGCTCTGGGTCATGCTAAAATGTCTTAGGAAACCAATTCCTAACAGCTTGACAGGTTGTGCCTTCCTCTGGGGATGCCACCTGATTTCCGATGATAGATAGATCTCTGAAAAAAGGAAGGAGTGAGGTCTCAGCTGAAGGAAAGCAGACAGATGTGTTCTTGTGCCAGGACCATCTTCCAGGGATGTCTAACTTTGGAGTGATCAGGCTGGGGACCTGTTCTCAACCTGGTCATGTCACTGTCACTAGGAGACATGTGTGAGCTCAGAGGCCAGAGGCTGGTGGCAGTTTTCACAGTATGAACAGACTTTGAGCTTCAGACAGCATGTCTGGCTTTTATAAATCAGGCTTAGGGGAGCTGATTTAGAGCAGATTTGCTGCCTATACCAACAAGGCAAGCCAAGTTGTGATGTACAGTTTGCCTTCTGCTCTGAATCAGGATTTAGGATGAAGTGGAAAGTCAGTTAATAAACATTTATTAAGCACCTACTATCTGCCAGGCACAGTGCTAAGTGCTGGAAGGAAGACTACAATTGGAGTCAGGAGACCGGGTTCAACTTTGGACTCTGTAATTTGCTAGTTGTGAGACATTTGGAATTTCTAAGCCTTGCTAAGCCTCAGTTTTGTCATCTGACAAATGGGGATACTATCTCACCAGGTTGTTTTGAGGAAAGTGCTTTGAAAAATGGATAAATGGATAATATCTGGCACAGTGGAAAGAATGATGTATTTAGAATGGGAGGTTCAAATTCTGGTACTGCCACTAACCATTTGTCTGAGCTTGGGCAAATGATCTGTAAAGTGAGAACTCAATAAGGTGACCATTAAGGTCCGTTACAGCTCTAAATCTCTGAACTTGTGAAAAGTTGTTATTGCTATTAGAAAGATAGTCTTCCCACCAACCCCTCTTCCTCTCCCATCTGTCATCTATCTATCTATCATCTTTCTTACATCTTTGAAACTATGACCCTAAGTCCTGCCTCTGACAAATACAGGCTATGTGACTTTGGATAAGTCATTCAACTTAGTGTCCTAGTTAACATTTTTTGTAAATTACAGTGTTGTTGACTCAGGGGAGGAAGTTCCTGCACCAGGAACCTCTATGGCAAATAAATAAAAGGTCTGGACCTACTCCTGCCAAATTTCTATTATTAATTGTTGAGGTTAAGCTCCTCCCACCCAGATGTCTAAATATAGGTCCGTAATTCCAGGCCACAGGGCTGAGCTTTGAAAGACTGTGAGGCCATTCTTACTCTTCAAATCACGCACATCTCAGAACAGTGCAAAACCCACAGGCAGGACCATCCCTAGGGCATGCAGATCCCAGTGGTTGCTGGGTAAGTTTGGGCCCCGGAATAATTATGCTGTGCTGCACCCTCCCTATCCTCAATTGGATTTTTAACCAGTTGAAATCAATATTGAGTGAATCCTTTAAAAGGAAAAGAAAATAAAAGTCACAACATGCACCCCGAAGGTTTTTACGGAGAAGGGAGATGTGAGTAACTTACATTGATCAACCATGAGCTTTCTAGGAAAAACAGTTTCCCAGGGGACTTTGCCTTGGGCTGCTGTGCTTATTAATTTTTCCTCATTAAACAGAGCTATCTCTAAACCTGTAGTTTAACTAGAGGGTCAAAGCGTTCTGGACCTTTCTGGTCTTGGAGCCAGCTTTGATTTCTCAGTTAGAGATCCTACGTTAGCAAGAATTAGAGCTGGAAGGGGACCTAGAGATCATTTAGTGAAGTCCTCTGATTTTGCAGGCATGAAAACTGAGGCCTGGAGAGGGGAAGTGACTTTTGACTTGGGTCTTCTGATTCTAGAATCCATCTGTGTCTCTTCCTCTGCCACAGTCTCCAGACACCATTTTCTAGGTTCATCTTCCCTCTTCTCCTTTCCCACCCTATCTCCCCATGCATCAGTGTATATTTTTGAGGATTTATTAACCGTAGAGAAGAGTATATACAAATTCACGAGACCTAATCATAACCAGATTAAATGGTTAATGGGTGTTGTATTTTGTCAAAAGCTTTTCTTGACATTTTGAACTGGATGTTCTGTCTAAAACTCAACATGTCCAAAACACAATTCATTATCTTCTCTCCCCCCCAATCCTTCCTCTCTTTCTAAATTTCTTATTTTTTATGGTAATTTTTATTTTATTTTTTGTTTTCAACATTTACTTCCACAAGATTTTGAGTTCTAAATTTTCACCCTATCTCGCCCCTCCCCCCACCCCAAGATGGCCTGCATTCTAAATACCCCATCCCCTACTCTGCCTTCCCTTCTGTCTCTCCCCCCCTTCTCTTATCCCCTTCTCTTTCAATTTTCCTGTAGGGCAGGATGGATTTCTGTACCCCATTTCCTGTATTTCTTATTTCCCAGTTGCATGTGAAAACATTTTTTTAAACATGTGTTTTTAAAACTTTGGGTTGCAAATTAAATTTCCTATTTTTGTCCGTGTTACTACCATCCTTCCAGTCACTCGTGGTTGCCTTCTTTAAAAAGCAGTCACTTGATCCTACCATCCCTGCTGGCTATCCTCCTATATCTCATCTCCTTTTTAATGTCATTCTTGACTCCTCTCTTATACTCATTCCACTTATCCAAGCTGTTGCCAAGTCTTGTCATTTCTACCTTCACAACATTTCTTGTATATACCTATCCCCTTCTTTCCATTCATATAGTCAGCATCCTGATGCAAACCCTCATCATTTCACTCCTGGACAATTGCAATAGGCTTATTGGGTAGTCTCCCTGCCCCAGTCTCTCCTTACTTTAGTACATCCTCCACTCAGCTGTCGCATTGATCTTCCTAGAGTATAGATCTGGCCAAGTCATCTCCCTACTTAATGAATTCCAATGGCTCCCTATCTCCTCCAGGACCAAAATTAAATCCTCTGTTGTGTATTTAAAGCCCTTTATAACCAACCCCCCCCCATCTTTCCTCTGTGTACATTCAATCTTGTGACACTGGTCTCTTTGACTGTTCTTTGAACAAAACATCTGACTCCAAGCATTTTCACTGGCTGTCCCATATGCCTGGAATTTTCTCCTTCCTTATCTTTGTCTCCTTCCTGCCTGGCTTTCTTCAAGTCTCAGCTAAATTCCTACCTTCTACAATGAGCCTTTCCTGGTCCCCTGCCATCTATTGATTGTCTTTTATTTAACCTGTATTTATCTTTTGTACATAGTGTTTTTCATTTTCTTTCCCCCATTAAGGTATGGGCTGCTTGAGAAGAGGAACTGATTTTTGCTTTTCTTTGTATCTTCAGCCCTTAGCACAGTGCTTGGCACACAATAAGAGCTTAGTAAGTTCTTTATCTGTCATCTATCTGTAAGTGAGGAAACTGAAGCCCATAGAGCTTAAAGCTTTTATGTGTGCAAAATGCTTTCCTCAGAACGACCATGGAAGGTAGATATTATTTTACAAATGAAGGGACCTAGAGCAGTTACATGACTTATTTATGGTTACTGGCTAATACGTACCGGCACTGGAATTCAAACTCAGGTATCCTGATTAGGAGTCTACCATCCTTTCCAGTGTACTGTGCTGGTAGTAAAATTTTTGGAGTCAGCTAGCACATGGGAAAAGAGAGCTTTGGGTATCAGGGCTTTCCCTGTTCTATCAAAATGATACCATGTAGGCCTGCCAGTTAAGTGGCATTGTGCATAGAGCGCTGGGCCTGAAGTCAGGAAGACTCATCTTCATGAGTTCAAATCTGGCCTCAGACATGTACC
>NW_020954556.1:9474735-9474930 GCF_900497805.2 Vombatus ursinus | reverse complement strand
TGTGACCCTGGGCAAGTCACTTAACCCTGTTTGCCTCAGTTTCCTCATCTATAAAATGGGCAGGAGAAGGAACCGGCAAACCACTCCATTATATTTGCCAAGAAAACGTCAATAGGGTAACGAAGAGTTGGATACGACTGAAACAACTGAACAACAAACAAAGCCTGCCCCTGTCCCAACCTCCTGTTGTGCCTT
>NW_020954556.1:9456768-9474703 GCF_900497805.2 Vombatus ursinus | reverse complement strand
AAACCCTCAAACTGGTAGTGTTAGGAAGAATCCATTCCCACTCCCCACCCCCTCTTCCAGCGGCCAAGCCAACATCCTTCATGTCTCTGCTAGAGTTATTGGATGGGATCAACTGTCAGTCACCATAAATGTGAAGGGCTGAAGGCTCCTTCATAAAAGTCTGGTCTGAAGTTAACTGCAAATTTCACAGTTTTAAAAATGTTTGTTTGATATAAATCTTCTCAAACTACCCACCCTTAAGAAGCAGATCTATGCCAATGAGACAGCCTTTGAGAACATGTGTTCCATAGGAGGTTGAGATCAAAGGCATTGGGGGCACTGGAGGAGGGGTGAGGAGCGTGGGGAAAATGGAACAGCCTCTTGAAATGATCAGTAAAAGAGTAAAAACCCAAGTGCTCTGGAGAATAACAGCCCAGCTCCGCATCAGGTGTCACTTACACATGTGCTGGGAAGGGAGGGGTAGCCTTTGATCCAAGCCTAGGGTTTCAGGCCAGGATCGGGGTGAACTACCACCTCCTCTCTGAGTCTTGTGTGTGGCCTTTATGGGCCATGACCAATGGCGCAAGGCCTGGACAGGCAGCCTGGAGCTTTCATCCTGGGCAGGAATGCTAATTAAGCTGGGGCTTTCAGGGTCTCACTTACAAAAAGCTCAGAGCTAACCTCTTGGGCTTTGAGTTCCATACCCGGTTGTGCTGCTTAGTGTCATCCACACAGATGTGCAGGGATAGGGCAGCACTCCATGGGTTGCTATGGTGGACTAGGACTGGGAGGGACCAAAACATAATACCACCCAGTAGGGTCTTCTGAATTGGTCCCAGTTGAAAAAAGCTATGGCAGCTCCTGATGCCCAGATTTATAAGACCATGAGTAGCCTCCTTGTGCCAATAGATTCATCATTGCTTTGACTCAGCTCCTCTGACAGGATAAAGATCTCTTGTCAAGAGGAATGCTTCACTCTATCCAGGCCCTCTATTATTTCTCAGCACTCCATCTTCCCAACATTATTTCCCACTCCTCCCCAACAAACGACCCAGGCTTTGTCATGCCCATCTATGGTGTATGCTAAACACATTTTACTCATTCCCACCATGCCCTTATTCATGCCGGTCCCCGGGGCTCTGTCAGCCTGGCTGCCAGCCTGAAATGTTGTTGGGAAAGGCAGATAGCTATGAGAGGGACAGTGGACCTTAACTACTTGAACCTGGGTTTAAAAAAAATCATCTACAGAAAGACCAAATGGGGAAGGTTTGGCTAGGTAAGTTCATCTGAAGAAACTCTGGAGGAGAGGCAGCTTAGCTTAGTGGATAGAATGTGGGCTTTGGAGTCAAGGAGTCCTGAATTCAGTTCTGGCCTCTGATACTTAATGGCTTGGTGACCCAGGGCAAGTCACTTAACCTCTCAGTACTGCCAGGCAACTCTAAGATTAAAAATGACAGAGCAGGTGCCAGTCTGGTCTGCGTTGGTATGGAGAATTTTCTCAACAGGCATTACCTACAACAATAAAATTACAGGTCGGCTCTCTCCTTCCCTCCCACGCTCTCCCACCCCCCTAAGAAAGAAAAGGGTGTGGAGGTTTGAGTAGACTGCAGCATCAATCCAAAATCAATAATGTGACTATGGCAGGCAGAAGAGCTAATGTGTCCTGAAGCTAGATTAACAGAAACATAACATCCATAATAAGGGTGGTGATGGTACATGTGTCCTCTGTCCTGGTCAAGGCACCTCTAGAGGACTATGTTGACAGGCGAGAGCCTGTCCCCACAAGGATAACCAAGATCATGGCCTCACCTACGTAGACCTGGGAGGGGCTTTAGAGGTCCTCTGGTCTGGCTGGGGTGAGGGAAGAGGCCTAGGAGAGGGAGGGGATGGCTTTTTTGAAACAGAAGCTCCCTGAGATCAGGCGGGTTCTCCAGAAGACACCCACAGAGCAGCATTGCCTGGAACTCCACTCACTGACCTTGGCAGGAAGGAAGGCTGAGTTGGCCTTTAGTACAATATAAATACTGAACGCAGCTGTCTGTGACTTGCCCACATCGTGTCAATTCGAGAGGAAGAGAGACGTTTTGGCCAAACACACTTCCCCCTCTGGACCTCAAACCCCAAAGGGCCCTGCATTCAACTTGGGTTAGCAAGTCGGGGCTGGCTCCCTCGGGAACTGGCAGGGACCGGAGGAAAAGCCCACAGTGGGGAAGGTGGGTGGGGAAATCTGAGATGCTGCTTGTTCTGAATAGAAAAATAAAAGGCCTCCTGTTGACAAAACACAGTTTGGAAGATCCCTATAAATTCTGCAGGGGAGCTCCCAGGCTTTCCTGAGCTTGGCAGAGCTGATGGAAGACAGGGAGGAGGAAGGAAAATCTGTCCCAACTTGTTGGCAGAAAAGGGTGTCTTCTCCCACTTTCACTGATTTTTTTCTCACTGATTGCTGGCACATAATGTTCCTTCTTGTCAGGCCCCTTTCCTCACCACTCTGCTCTCTGACCTCCTCGTTCCCAGCTATGCGCCTTTCATCCTTCCTGCTTATTTAAATCCTCCTCATTCTTCAAGACTCAAACCCTCCATGAAGCTTGCATAGGATCATTGGATCTAAAAGGATCTTTGAGATCAGGGAGGCAGTGTGAGATCGAGAGTTAAGAATACCTGGGCTCAAACCCTGGCTCTGACGCTTATTATCTGTGTAACCAAGAGCAAATGATTTCCTATATTTCAGTTTGAATTTTCTTATTACCATCTCATGGGGCAGCTAGGTAGTACAGTGGTTAGAGTACTGGGCCTGAGTTCAAATCTGGCCTCAGATACACACTAGATGTGTGACTCTGGACAAGTCACTTAACCCTATTTGCCTCAGTTTCCTTATCTGTATAATGAGCTGGAGAAGGAAATGGCAAATCCCTCCAGCATCTTTGCCAAGACAACCCCAAATGGGGTCGTGAAGAGTCGGACACAATTGAAACAACTGAACAAATCTACCCCACAGGGCTGTTGTGGTGTTATAGAGGCTTTGTGGCCTTATACAACAGGCTTTGGAGTCAGTGGACTTGGGTGCAGATTCTGACTTTGCTACTCACTATATGTGTGAATTTGGACAAGATATTGAACCTCTCTGATCCTCCATTTCCTCACCTGTAAAACTGGTAGGTTGAATTAGCTGACCTCTAAAGGACCCTTCCAGGCCTGATCCTGTGATTCTTAAGAGGTAGAACTAAAGTGCTACTACCAAAAATGAGAGTCATTATTATTTTGCAGATGAGAAAAAATGAAATCCAGAGGTTCAGGGACTTGTCCAAGGTCACATGGGTAATAAGTAATTAAACTAAGGTTGTCATTCAGTCATTTCAGTTGTGTCCAACTCTTCATGACCCCATTTGGGTTTTCTTGGCAAAGATCCTGGAGTGCTTTGCTTTTCCTTCTCCAGCTCATTTTTCAGGTGAAGAAATTGAGGCAAATGGGACTGAGTGACTTGCCCAGGGTCATATGGCTAATAAGTGTCACTGATATCAAACCTAGCGCTCTTTCTACTATTTAGCCCTACACTGTGTAACCCTTTTGATTTCTTCTTTCTCTGAACTCCTGCTGCCAGAGTGAAATTCTAGTGCACGAGGGCTGTGACATCACCCCGGGGTGGGGGTTG
The DNA here is from genome assembly GCF_900497805.2 of Vombatus ursinus. Classification (NCBI taxonomy): domain Eukaryota; kingdom Metazoa; phylum Chordata; class Mammalia; order Diprotodontia; family Vombatidae; genus Vombatus; species Vombatus ursinus. The sequence goes on along the minus strand of NW_020954556.1, from coordinate 9,471,075 downwards.
TTGTAGAACTCACTAGAGCCCTTACGTAGAAAGCTGGGAAACTTCCCCACACAGGGCTGACCCCAATATGGAGTAGAAGGTTCCAACAGACTGAATACAAATATAATGTCATTTACAGGTTCCTCGTCTAAGAACAGAGGTTCTCTTCATACCAGGGTCCTCCTTGAGCACCATGCCTACTATCTCATTCGTGGCACTAAATGGGGCAGGGCTGTTCTCCACAAAGAGCTTCTATATCGACAGATTCGTCCCATCTTTCCCACAAAGTGTTACACCTATGTTAATTAATTCATTAAATCATTCATTTATTTATTCACCAAACATTTATTAATCATTTCCTTTGGATATACCTCTTTAGAACGTCACCTCCAAGATTTGCCAGTGACATAGTGGAAAGAGTTCTGGATTTGGCATCAGAGAAAGGAATGGGCTTCAAATGCCAGCCCTGCTGTTTGCTATCTATGTGACTCAGGACACCAAGTCATTTCCTCCTTTCTCATTTGTAAAGTTTGCAGGTTGTACTAGATGATCTCTAAGATTTCTTCCAACTCTTAAGTTTATGATCCTATGAAATGCTCTCTCTCTCTCTCTCTCTCTCTCTCTCTCTCTCTCTCTCTCTCTTTCTCTCTCTGTGTGTATATGGACACAGAGTCTTATCCTACACCCCTAACACCCTCGCTGCTCCCCCCACCCAATCTGATGGTTTTTCTAACTGTGCTGGAAGGAAGATGAAGTGCTTTTACCCCAAGGACCACATCCCAGCTCTGTTAGGGCCAGCTCACATTTATTGGTCCTCCTTTCACTGCCAGGAGGCACTATAGTCTATACTATACAGTATAAATCAAGTACAATCCTAGAAAATGAAGAGTCTCAACAGTGATCATCATTACCACACAATCAGTCAATCCCAAACAATTAGACCCTTAACTTTTCTCTGTTGTTATCAACCAACTGCCATTACACTCATCCCATAGCTAATAGGGTAAGTAGCCAATGCGATATGACTGTTCTGTGCAGTTGGTAGGACAGCCTGGGTTCAGATCCCTGGTAGTTTGTGGTTGAATCCCAGTGTGGATCCCCAGAGAGCTGGGTTTGCCCCTAAAGTAAGATATTGTGAGGAGAAGGAAGATGAAGGCGGCTTACACAGGCGTGTATCTGCAATCTGTGAGGCCAGTCAGATTGAATGCATGCTGGGTACAAGTGCCCTCTCCAAGGAAACAAGTCTAGTATTCAAGGAGCAATGCAAAGAGAGCCCTAACAGATGCTGTATCTGAAGGATACTGTTCCAAATCCCCAGTCATCTCAGAACAGGAAAAGAGAGCTCAGTGGGGGCTTAGGGGGCTGGAAAGCACAGCTCAGAGCCAGTGTGAATCAGTGTATGAATCCGTGGTTCTATAATATGTATTCAATGACAATTATTTGAAGTATGCCAGTCTTATCTCTTAATTAGGCTGTGAACATCTTGAGGTCAGAAAATTATAACATTTCAGAACTAGAAGAGACCCTAATCCAGCCCCTTCACATTATAAATAGGGGAAATAAGGACCTGAGAAGGAAATTGACAGGCCCAAAGTCATGCAGCTCATTACTGCCAGACTTGGCCTCCTGTGTCCCCAAACTCAGTACTCAGCACACAGTAGGTGTTCAGTAATTGCTAGCTGTATTCTGCACACTTCTGTATCCCCAGTCATAGTGCAGGGCAAAGGGTAGGTGCTCAATAATTACTTGTTGGTTGATTGGTTACTGCTGCTGTTATTCCCTTTCCTACAACCTGGCTTATTTAAGAGATCCAACCTTTCTCTGTTCTGTTCCCAACACTCTGGCTCAGCAAAGTGACAGCAGGATGCACTAATTCTGTCTTGTCCTCAAAATATGCACATATCCAGCTCCACTGGCCATTTCACCATTCTTTATGGTTTCCCCTTTTAGAAACCTACAGTCAATCCGCCATCTCCTCTTTCTAAAGAGTCCGTTAAGTGTCTGAGGGGTTGTCACGCAGAAAATGGACGAGCCTTATTAGAAGGTTTGCTCTTCTTGGCTTTGGAGGACAGGACAAGGACTAATGGGCATAATTTACTGGGAGACAGATTTCATCTTGTTATAAAAATAATAATAACTCCCCCCCCATAGCATTTTATAAACATGATCTCATTTGAGACTCACAATAGCCCTTTGAGGTAAGTTGAGCAGGTATTATTAGCCTCATTTTATAGATCAAGAAGATGAAGGTCAGAGAGGCAAAGTGATTGGATCATGACCACACAGCTGCAAGCAGCAGAGCCATCTTTCAAAGCTATTGCTTAAACACAGTGTTTCTAGGCTCTGTTTCTGACATCACACATCTAACAATTCACAGCTGTCTAAAAGGGGAATAGTTTATCTCATCAGGTAGTGAGCTCCCATCAGTAGAAGTGTTCCAGGGCTGGCTGGATGACCGCTCGACAGGGATGTCACAGAGGGCATTCTTGCCCAGGTAGAGGATGGACTAGATGAGCTGAGGCTCTGTCCAGGCCTGAGTCTACGGTTACATGATATATTCTCCAAAAAAAATTTATTAGAAGATCTGAAAGAGTAAAGACAGTATGTATTTCTTTTATTCTTCTTCCCAGATAGTCATCAGACCAGTTCCTGGTTTCTTTTAGACATAGTCTGATTTCTTTTCCGCCCTAGACATGTGTATTGGAGCTTATTTTTGCGGTTTTAAGGCCTATCTGTCAATGATCAGTTTCTTTCCTAGTCTGGAAATGACCCAGATCCCATCATGCTCTTGTTTCCATGGGGGTGGGAAGCATAATTCCCATTTTGTAGCAGGATGGCGGCCTGGATGGGGATGGGGCGGGGGGAAATATGGAAGGATCCATTCTGCTCCCCACATGTGACACACACTCCCTTTCCCTTCATGTCCCAAGGAATTTCCAAAGGCCCCGATGGGAAGCTGGCCTGTGGTCTATGTGGCTGCGGTATTCTGGGTGCGCTCCACAAAACTTCAAAGGCCCGACACATCCTTCTGAAGCGAAATATTCGCAACTCATTATCTCCACAGCAGGGATCACCAACTCAATTCAAATGAAGGTTTTGGTACAGTCTCTGTGAGATTCCTAAGGAAGCCTGCTGGGGTTTATACTTAGATAAGCTTCCCCTTCCCCCCACTCTTTTTGGACTAAAACTCGAAGTAAAGGGAAATTGGGTGGGGTATGGGGTGGGGAGGGGAAGAAGGTGAACACAGTCACATGAATGTTTAATGAGCAACAGCACTTGGTCTGAAGTGGAGGCCTCGAAATACTACAGACTGACCACACTGAGCTTGCTTCTCAGTACCATGCACATCTGGACACTTTAAATAAATACTGTTTGATGATGATATTGATGATAAAATTCACTCCCCCTGCCCCCTCCCCCTTCCTCACCCCAAGATGCACATCAAAGTCCAAAACAAATAAAGCTGTGCTGGCCACATGCAATGCAGTCTCAGTCAGCATTTCCACCATGCTCTGGAGTTTGGGATGTTGTTTTTTCCAGCCCCAGTGGAAACTGTGGGGTAGGCCTTACGAGAACCGACTGGGCAATCCTGGGCTCTAAAAGGCATCCAGTCCAGTACCTTGTGTCCAAGCACAAATGTGCTTTATTGGTTTGAATAGAGACTATAATTTTTCTTCTCAAATATGACTTTAAAAACACCACCAGAATGTGTCCTACAATCAATATTATTTTTCAGTGCGTACATATACATAACAACAGCTAGTGTTTATTTAACCCTTTAAAGTTTGCAAAGTGCTTTCCATATGTTACCTCATTTAATCCTCACAACAACCTTGAAAGGCAGACCCTGTTACTATCCCCATTTTGCAGATAAGGAAACTGAGGCTGAAGAGGGATAAGTGACTTATCTGGAGTCACACAGCTATTCTGAGGAAAGATTTGAACAAGTGTCTTTTTGACTTCAAGCCCAATACTCAAAAATCCATTATGCACCTAGCTAACTATACATGGTGCATATAATACTATGCAGGCTGTCTCAAAAGTCTTAGTGCAGCTTTAAGCTTTAATAGCCTAAAACTGCGCTAAAACTTTCGAACAATCTAGTTAGCTAGCTAGAAACATGGATAGATAGATAGATAGATAGATAGATAGATAGACAGACAGACAGACATATACATACATATATAGATACATAGATACACTGATAGCTAGCTAGATAGATAGATAGACAGACAGACAGACATATACATACATATATAGATACATAGATACATAGCTAGATAGAGAGACAGCTAGATAGCTATATAGATACATAGATACACTGATAGCTAGCTAGATAGATAGATAGACAGTCAAGTCAAGTCAACAAGCATTATTAAACACCTGCAATGTTCCAGGTACTGTGCTAAGTACTGGAGACACAAAGAAAGACAAAAACAGTGCCTGAATTCAAGGAGCTCATGATCTAACCGAGAGAAACAACTGTGTATGAACAAGATACAGAACAAATTAGAGATAATCTTAGAGAGAAGGCACTAACATTACGAAGCACTGGTAAAGGCTTGTTGCAGAAGGTGGAATTTTAGCTGAGATCTGATGGAAGCTAGAGAAGCCAGTAGACAAAGGTAAGGTGGAAGAAAATTCCAGGAGTGGTGGAACATGCTGCCTGAGCCATTCAGATCATAAAATGATTATTACTTGCATTTATATAACACTTTTAGGTTTAATCCCTATGGCATATTCCAAAGTTTCATTGTAGTTTGGAGATAACTCTGGGTTGTTGAAGGCTAAGCCAGCAGACCATGAAGAGAAAGGATTTAAGTATGATCTGGCATAAGACTTTTCTGCTCTCCAAGGAGCAGCATAAATCAGTACAGAGAGGCACATTACCAGGAGGCTAGCCACAGTAACATGACACAATCTGAGACTGACTATATTTTGACAGAGGAAATATTTGCTGTTAATATGAGAGTCATTTCCAAATCAAGTATTGACTTATTACATCAAAGATCAAAATCAATACTGAACAAAAGAAAATGTCAATATGACAAGAAGATATGTCATGCTATTAAAGCAGCTCCAACTTATTTAAACAGATTGACATAAAAAATAGGACATGAATAAGACAATAGACATTAACATGAAGTATAAACATTTCTATGTAAGTCTAATTGATGTAAAATGGTCGCCACAATGAGGAAGACAAAGAACCAAGAAAAAGTATGTGATTCTTTGTACTCACTGCCCCCTTTTTCATCACTTAGCCCACAAACACCTGATCTCCTTGACAAGCTAAAGAATGTCACCAATGGCCCCAAGGACCTCCTCCCATGAGGGACTCTGATTCTGGACTCTTACCCACTAGTAGGCCTGACCTATAGAAGAAGGAATTACTCCTTCCTCCAGCTAGGCTCAAGAAAATCTTCAAAATAAAGCTTAGGCATGGCTCATGCCTAGGGTCTCCTCAAAAAATGGGTAATGAGATTCCTTCTAGAAAAGGCACTCAGTGTAAAATATGAGTATTAGGAAGAGAATAGTGGTTTATTTTCTCCACCACTGAAAATACTTAAAACACTAAGGACTCTTAAGTACATACTAGAAAATAGAAATACATAGGACAATAATCTATCACACATTATACTCTCCTAAAATAATACTGTGGGAGTGTTGAGATAGATGCTTCATTTTCATCTCAAATTTCACTGCTTGAGAAACTCCTAAGGTCAAGATCTCCTGCGTTGCCAGGGCATGGCTTGGGTTTTCTTGGTCCTTTCAGTTGAAACATCCCCCCAGCAGGGATGCTTTTTCTCTCCTTCTCCCCTGCTGTTGAGGGAGTCACCTCCTGCTAGTCAGCCCAAGTTCAATTCAGAAGTTTTTGACCTCTCAGACTCATGAGGTTATCCCTACAACTGGAAATATCCATTTCTCATGCTTGCTGATTGTTGGCCTATGTTCAGAGTAGAAAACAGAAGGCAGAAGAAGGCAATCAAGGAGTCGGACTTACCTAGGGAAGCACTTGTTCCCACCGCCATTGCTTTTGGGGATGGGGAGAGAGGAATCCCCTCTTCTCTTTTCTTTCTGGAAGTCCAAAGGAGAGTCCCAAAGATGTGAACAAGCTATTTCTCTTCAGTTCCTTCTGGAGCTCACCAAGTAAGAAACACTGACTCTGTGGTCAATCATCCTCGATGCAAATCTCTTCACTGATGACCAAGCAGGAGTTTCTACAACATCTCCACATGCCCTTCAGCATAGGATCAGAACATAGATTCCATATAAAGGGACCAGAGCATACTGCTTAGTTCCATAGGAAGTGCTTTAGTCCAAGCAGATCACTGGGTTCTCCTGATTACTCCCATTTCACATGTAAGAGGTTGGATTAGATGGCTTCTAAGGTGCCTTCCAGGGCTCTAAAACTAATCTGATGATCAGAGAGTGGTCATACTAGTGGGAAGGGAACCAAGATGGAGCAGTGTCACAGAAGGTGAGGGAGGGGAGACTACAAAGGAAGAGCAAGATAATAAGTCGTGTCCAAAGTACAAAGAGACCAAATTGAATGAAGATGGAGGAAAGTCCGTTGGATTTAGCAGCTAAGAGGACTTGGCTCATCTTAGAAAGAACAGTTTCAGTTGAGTAATTACTGGGAGCCAAGGTGTTGAGAAGTGAATGGAAGGTGAGGAAATGGAGACTATGGATGTAGATGACCCTTTCTAGGAGTTTGTCTGCAAAAGGGAGGAGAGATACAGGGGGGAGGTTGAAGGGATGGCAGGGTCGAATGAAAGTTTTGTAAGGATAGTGAAGAACTGAGGATGTTTGTCAGAGGCAGGAAATGAGCCAGTGAACAAGCAGATACTGAAGATGAGCTAAAGGGAGAGGAGATGGGAGGAGACGCTGTAGACTTGACCAGGTCAAAAGATGGTGAAAACTATGAAAGGAAGAAAGCAAGACTCAAATAGGAGCAATGGGCCAGGAGAACAGGACGGGGCAGAGGTACTATAGATCATGGGACAAAGTAAGTTTAATAGTGAAGCCAAAAGAAAAAATAGTAACAAAATTCATCTGGAAGAATAAAAGCTCAAGGATATCAAGGGAATTGATTTTTTAAAAAAGGCAAAAGAAGGTGATGTAGCCATACCAGATCTCAAACTGTATTATAAAGTGGTAATTATCAAAACAATCTGGTACTGGCTAAGAAAAAGGGTGGTGGATCAGTGGAACAGATTAGGTACAATCCACATTATAGTAAATGACCATAGTAATCTAGTATATGATAAACCCAAAGATCCAAGCTTTTGGAACAAAAACTCATGATTTGACAAAAACTGTTGGGAGGACTGAGAAACAATATGGCAGAAACTAGATATAGACCAATATCTCACACTGTATACCAAGATAAGGTCAAAATGGGTACATGATTTACACATAAAGCATGATACCACAAACAAAAAACCAAAAAAAGAGATCATGGAATAGTTTATCTGTCAGATTTATGGATAAGGGAAGAATTTAGGACCAAAGAAGATATAGAGAGCATTACAAAATGTAAAATAGATAATTTTGGTTATATAAAATTTAAAAATTTTTGCACAGACAAAACCAATGCAACCAAAATTATAAGGAAAGCAGAAAACTGGGAAAATTTTTTTTGCCACAAGTTCCTCTAATAAGGCTTCATTTCTCAAATATACAGAGAATTGAGTCAAATTTATAAAAATACAAGTCATTCCCCAATTGATAAATGGTCAAAAATATGAACAAGCAGTTTTCAGACAAAGAAATGAAAGCTATCTATAGTCATATAAAAAAAATGCTCTAAATCACTATTGATCAGAGACATGCAAATTAAAACAACTCTGAGGCACCACCTCACATCTATCAGGGTGGCTAATATGACAAAAAAAGAAAATGTTGGCTGTTGGAGGGGATGTGGGAAAACTGGGACACTAATGCACTGTTGGTGGAATTGTGAACTGATCCAACCATTCTGGATAGCAATTGGAAACTATACCCAAAGGGCTACAAAATTGTGCACACCTTTTGATCCAGCAATACCACTGCTAAGTCTATATCCCAAAGACATAAAAAAGGGGAAAGGACCTATTTGTATTTTTATAAATATACAGTATAAACATTTTATAAATTATAAATATTTATAGCAGCTCTTTTTGTGGTGGCTAAGAATTGGAAACCAAGGGGATGTCTATCAATTAAGGAATGGTTAAACAAGCTATTGTATATGATTGTAATAGAATGTTATTGTGCTATAAGAAATGACAAGAAGGATGATTTCAGAAAAACCTGGAAAGACTTACATGAACTGATGCATAGTGAAGTGAACAGAACCAGGAGAACATTGTACACAATAACAGCTATGATGAAGAACTGTGAATGACTTATCTATTCTCAGCAATACAGTGATCTAAAACAATCCCAAAGGACTAATGATGAAGTATACCATTCGCCTCCAGAGAAAGAGCTGATGTTGATTGAATATAGACTGAAGCAAGCTATTTTTCACTTTCTTTCTTTCTTTCTTTCTTTTCTTTCTTTTTATTCAAGTCTTCTTGTACAAAATGACTAATACAGAAATGTTTTATATAATTGCACATGTATAACCTATATCTGATTGCTTACCATCTCGGGGGGGTGGGAAGGGAGGGAGGGATAGAATTTGAAACTCAAAATGTTAAATAAAAGTGTTTAAAAATTGGAAAAAATAGTGAAGCCAGGGGAAAGATGGAAAGATAGAAAATTTTAGTTAGAGAGAGAAAGAGAGAGAGAGAGAGAGAGAGGAATTTAAGAGTTATGGATCGTAGAAATGATTTAGTTATGGATAATGAGAGAGAGTGAACAGTAGGTGGTGCAGTGAATAGAGTGCTGGGCCTGGAGTCAGTCGTGTTCCTGAATTCAAAGCTGGCCTCAGACACTTATGTCCCTGGGCAAATTGATTAACCATGTTTGCCTCAATTTCCTCGTCTGTAAAATCAGCTGGAGAAGGAAGTGGCAAAACACTCCACTTAGCCAAGGAAATCCCAAATAGGGTCACAAAGAGTCAGACATGACTGAAAACAACTGAATAACAACAACAAATGAGAAACAGTATAGCCTAAAGGATAGGGCATTGGACTGGGAGTCAAGAAGACCTGTGTCTGACTCTACCTTCAGGTATATACTAATTATATGACCCAGGTAAGTGACTTAACCTCTCTGAGCCTCTGAGTTTGTTCATCCATAAAGTGGGGCTAAGAATACCTACAGCACTTACTTCATAGGGTTGTTACAAAGATCAAGTGAAATGGTGTATGCAAAGTGCTTTGCAAATCCTAATGTCCTATGCAAGCATGTATAAAAATAATCTTATGGATCAGCTATTGTTATTTGACGAAATCAAGGGAAAGACCATTCCTTTGGATGTCTATCGTCCAGACTAATGACATATAATTGGAGGGACAACCCATTGTCCTGGTCAATTAATATATATATATATCTTGGGCAGACACTACATGGTAGATGAACTGGACTCAAAACTGAATAAGAGGAAATTGAGTAGCATCTTCAATGACTCTCAAGCTTCTTCCTGAAACAAAAACACAGATTAATCCAACTGTATGATATATTCTGAATAGTAGGGATGGTCATATCCTCAATCTGACCATAATAGTTACAATACAAATCTCCCTGGGAGAGATAAATGGGTTCCTGTTGACATGAAAGTATAAATGATGGCTACAAAATCCTCTCCTGAAAAGTTCTGATAGAAAGCAAAAAAGCAGAAGGACATTAGTTGCCTGAAAGGGAGCAGGAGGAAAAAAGGGAGAAAAAAAGAAAGAGAGGGAAGAAGGAAGGGGAAAAGAGAAGAAGGAAGGAAAAGAAGAAGGAAAGAAGGAAGAAAGGAAGGAGGGAGGAAGAAGGAAGGAAAGGATGGAGTGAGGAAGGAAGAGAGAAAGGGAGGGAGGAAAGGAAAGGAAGGAAAGAATGGAAAACAAGTTAGGGAAGGAAGGAAAGGAAAGAAGGGAATAAAAGAAAGAAAGAATGAAAGGAAATGAAGGAAGGAAGGAAATAATGGAAAGGAAGGAAGAATGGAAGGAAAAGATGGAAGGGAATGAAGGAAGAGAAGAAAGAAAGGAAAGGAAGGATGAGAGGGAAGGAAGAGGAGAAAGGAAGAAAAGAAAGGAAGGAAGTGAAGGAAGGATAGGAGAGGATGGGAGGGAAAAAAGGAATAAAGGGAAGGATGGGAGAATGGAAGGAAAGGATGGAAGGGAAGGAAGAAAGGAAAGGAAGGAAGAATAGAAAGAAAGGATGCAAGGGAGGAAAAGAAGAGGAGAAAGGAAGAATGAAAGGAAAGGAAGGATGAATGGAAGAAAAGGATGGAAGGAAATGAAGGATTAATGGAAGAAAAGGATGGAAGGTAAAGAAAGAAGAGGAAAAAGGAAGGATGGAAGGAAAGAATGGAAGAGAAAGAAGGAAGAGAAGGAAGGAAGGGAAAGGAAGGAAGGAAGCATTTATTAAGAGCCTACCTTTTGTCATGCACTGTACTGAGCACTTTATGAATATTATCTCATTTGATCCTCACAAAAACTCTGGGAGGCAGGCACTATTATTATCTCATTTTACAGTGGAGGAACCTGAGGCAGACAGAGGTGAAGTGATTTGCCCACAATTTTCACCAGTAATAAGCATCTGAGGCCACTTTTGAATTCAAATTTTCTTGAATCCGGACCCAACACTGTATCCCTTGTACCACCTAGCTGCTTCTAGAGAGGTAGAAGAGTTAACACAGAAGGAAGAAATGGGACAGAAACTAGAGGCTTATCCAGTGGTGTGCTGAAACCAGCTTATATCAGCTCATGAAAATCAGTTGCTAAATTTTCACTATGAACATTTAGGTCCCCCAAATCATCAAATGGTACATGTCAGAGCTTGATTTATTGTTTTGTTGATTGTCCATATTTAAGAAAATGATGGAAAAATATTAATAATGTAAGTTAAACTTTAAAATGTGCTTTGAGTACATCCCCCTTTCTCTTCACCTACCCTGCTGTCCCGAGTAAATTGTTAAAATTTGTTAGAATACCGATAACTTGGACTTTGCCTAGGACTGGCTCTGCTCGAGAGCACTAGAAGCTATTCGTCTTGGAAATAGATTCAACATTAGGTATATAATAATAGTAATGATAATAGTTCAGCAGAGTAATGATAATAATAGTCAATAAGTATTTTTAACTACTTACTTTATGCCAGGCACTGTGCCAAGTGCTGGGGATACAAAGAAAGCAAAAGACAGTCCCTGCTTCCAACAAGCTCACAATCTAATGGGAAAGCCAGTACCAAAACAACTATGTACAAACAAGATATATACAGGATAAATTGGAGATAACAAACAGAGGGAACAGACTAGCGTTAACAAGGATTGGGATAGGCTTTCGTTAAAGGGAGGATTTTAGTTGGGACTTGAAGGAAGCCAGGGAAGCCAGGAAATAGAAATGAAAGAGAGAATTTCAAGAATAGAGATAACCAGTGAAAATGCCTGGAGTCAGGAGATGGGGTGTCTTGTACAAGGCACACCAAGGAAACCAGTGTCACTAGACCTCAGGGAACGTGGTAAGATGAGGAATAAAGTGTAATAAGATACTTAAGGTAAGAAAGGGACCAGGTTGTGAAGGGCTTACTAAAGAGCATTTTATATTTTATTCTGGTGTGGACAGGGAGCCATGGAGTTTATTGAATAGGGAACAGCATGGTCAGATCTGTAATTTAGAAAGTTAAATTTGATAGCTACGTATAAGATAGATTAGAGCAGGGAGAAGCTTGAGGCAGAGTGACTGACCAGGAGGTTATTGCTGTTAGGAATAGTCCAGCAGTGAGGTGATGAGGGCCTACACCATGAAGGTCCAGTGTCACAGGAGAAAAGGGAGGCATATATGAGAGATGTTAGGAAGGTAGAAATGACAGGACTTGGCATTGATTGGATATGGGGGGAGGGGGGAGATTGAGGAGTCCAACTCCTAGGTTGTGAGCCCAGGTAACTGGGAGGATACTGTTGCCCTCCACAGTAATAAGGAAGTTTGGAAGTGGAGGTAGGGATGGGGGAAGGTAATGACTTCATTTTAGATGTTAGATATCTATAAGTTTAAGATGTCTAGCTAGAGAGGTCCAATAGACAGAGATGGGAGTCTGAGGTTAGAAGACAGAGGTTAGGGTTGAATAAATAGTTCTCAGAATTGCCAGCTTCAAGATGATAATGTGCATAAATGGGAGCTGATAAGGTCACCAAGTGAAATAGCATAGAGGGAGAAGAGAAGAGGGCCCAGTGTGGAGCCCTGGGAGACACTGAAGGTTAGTGGTCAGAAAAAGATCCCGTAAAGGAGACTGAGAAGGAGAGCAAACAGTTAAGAAGGGAATCAGGATAGAAATAGTGTCAGGGAAACAGAAAGAAGACAATATTTAGTAGGAGAGGGTGATCAACAGTGTAAAAGGCTGCAGAGAGGTCAAGAAAGATGAGGGTTTTAAAAAGGCCACTAGATCTGGCAATTAAGAGATCAATGATAACTTTGGAGAGAGCAATTTTGGTTGAATGATGAGGTTGAAAGCCAACTTGTAAAGGGTCGAGACGAGAGTGAAGGGCAAGGCAGTGAAGGCACCTGCTGTAGATGACTTTCTCAAGAAGTTTGATCACGAAAGGGAAGAGAGCTATGGAATGAAACCTAACGGGGATAAACAACAAGGGAGAGTTGTTTGAGGGTGAGGAAGACATGGGCATGTTTGTTGGCCGTAGGGAAGCAGACAGTAAAGATGGAAAGAATGAAGAGAAACGAGAGAGTAGGAATGATAAAGGGGGTAATCTGGTGGAGAAGACAGGATGGAATGGGGTCATTTATCAATTCAGAGGGGTTACTCCTAAGTGTGAGACAGCCACGAAGGTGACAATACTGGTGGAAAGCATCTTGGGTAATGTAAGATGAGGAGGAAGAGAAACAGAGAGCATTTGGAGAATGGCCTCAATTTTTTCAGTGAAATATGAGGCAAGGTTCTCAGCTGAGAGAGGGGGAACCATGAGATATTGTAAAGGGGATGAAAAGATTTGGAGGGAATTGGATAGTGAGTTAACTAACTTGGATGTTGGATAGTGAATGAACTCCCTAAGGATGTGTAAAAGGATTTCCTTTATGCAATGATGGCCCAGTTGAGTTTGTATAACATAAATTTGTAGTGGACCCAGTTAATTTGGTTTCATGATTTTTCTCCAGCTTTATCAATGTGGTGTACTTCCAACGTAGCAATTCCCTCCACCGATGCAGATCAACAGTTTCTTTGTAATGTAGAGAGTTGCCTAGAGAACAGAGATACTTAAGTGCCTTGTCAGTGGTCACTGAGCTAGTGTGTGTTAGACTAAAGAAGGATCTTCAAGCAGGCCTCCCCAGCTTCAAGGCTGGCTCTTTGTCCACTAAACTGCTGCCCCTCAATAAATAATGGCTGGTGTTCATACAGCACTCTGTGGTTGACCCATTTTGTGAGGTATTATTATTCCCATTTTATAGATGAAGAAGGTAGAATTCAGAGAAATTAAGGGACTTGCTCAGGATCACACAACTAGTAAAGGTCAGAGGCAGAATGTTAATTGGTTGCACATATGTTGAATTTATTATACAAACTACAGAGAAGGCATGGTCCCTGTCCTCTAGAGGCTGCTATTCCATTGAAACAACACCAAGAGACCTGCAGTATTCTTATTATTTTAAAGAGGATGGTATTTTTGTTGATTTTTTGGGGGGGGAGGGGAACAGGAGGGGAGTGGTGTGAGTTGAGGAGAGGCTACTAGTCATGGTCAGACCTTAGAGGCATGTCAGTCAGTTCCTTTGGGTAGGCTTCCTGAAGAAGATCATGAGAGAGGGAAAGCAGGGGGTTCAGAGACTGAAAGGAGGAATTCTACCAGTTATACCAGATTGAAGGGAGGAGGAAAGGAAGGTGAAAAGGGGGAGGGGAAGAGAAGGGAATGTAGAAAGGCCAAGGAAGATTTTTGATTTGTTGGGTTTTTTTAAACTGGTCTCAAGTGGGGGTGGAGTGAGGGGAGGGAAAGAAGGAAGAGGGAAATGAGGAATAGACAAAGTAATCCAGAAAAGCTGCAGCCACCTGGGGGTTCGTTCTTGGAACTTTCTCTCTCCACAGTAAGAAGAAGGAATATTTTTCAGGAACCTGCTTCCTTGAACAACTTGGTGAGATGAGTCATGCATAATCCTCTATATCCTGGATCCTTTTAGGAGAACTTGCAATACTGCCTCCTAGTTAGGCAAGCCAACAAATGGTTAAGGATTTGCGCTCTCTCTCTCTCTA
>NW_020954556.1:9453882-9456706 GCF_900497805.2 Vombatus ursinus | reverse complement strand
TCTCTCTCTCTCTCTCTCTCTCTTTCTCCCCTTTTCTGTCTCTGTCTCTATCCCTTTCCTCCTCTTCTCCCCACACTGGTGCTCTCCTCCCTCTCCTTTCTTTCTCATTTTCTATTTCTCAGTCTCTCCCTCATCCTATCTTCCCCTCTTCTTTGTCTGTCTGCTTATCCTCCTTTCTGTCTTCTTCATTCTCTCTGTCTCTAACCCTCTCTTTGTTTAGGGGTTCTGTTCTCTCCACAAATGGTTAAGGTCTCCTCCTATCTCCCTTGGCTTTCCCCTTCTCTTTTTTAACCCTCTGTGGGAGTTTTCCTTGCTCTCCTCTCCCTTATCCTGTCTTTCTCTCTTCACCCCTCCTTCCCTCTCTCCTTCATTTCCCGTCCCTTTTAAGCCCCCTGCCCTCTCCTTCTTTATGCAGGCTCAGGACTCCTGCATAAAATGGGAGGGAATTGTGTTGGGCAGGCCCAGAGTCCAGGGAGAAAGGCTGGAGACAGCTTTACTAAGTGGCCCAAACTTTAATGAATTCAAGACCTGCTCCATTGGCCCACAAGAGAGCAGGCCCTTAGCTTTGCAAAAAAAAGCAGGAAAACTGCCCTCTTGTCGGGAAGATTTACACCACGGGGCCCAGCAGGCTGTATTGCGTCAGACCAGCAACTGCTTGGAAAACTACATTTTGGAGAAACAAAGAACAGAGAAATCACTTAATTCTTTGCTGCTGTTGCTGCTGCTGCAGTCCTGGCTAAGGTTTCCCTGAATCACCAACGATGCTCTTCCTTATTGTATTCTGCTCCTCCCAAAGAACAGCAAATTGGCATGACCAGTTTTCAATTAAATGAGCTAATAGAACACACTCAGCCCCAATGGAAAAGATGGATATTTTCAGCATACCCAACTAGCAGCCACCTAGCAGGAGGAATGGTTTGAGGGTGGGGCCTGTGTGGGTGCAGGATAAGGGCAATGGATCCAGCTTGGTGCCTTTGGCTGAGACTTTATTTTTTTAAAATGAGTATGAATTTTTACTCTGACCCTTTCACTGCTCATCTGAAAACTGGTTTTGAGTACCTTCATTCCCTGGGGTGAGATGAGGAAGCCTAAGGACTAGGAACATTTCCAGCAATTGGAAGGAACCCGTTCTCTGCTCAGATACACCTAGGCCCAGCCTTACCTGTGGGTCAGGTTAGGAACAGTCACCAAAGGCAGCTCCCTGAAGTTGGAACATCTCCCACAGTGTAAAGAACCTTGTACTATTGGTCAAAAAACTGGGGTTTGAATCCTGGATCTGCCACTTCTCAGCTGTGTGAGTAAATCACTTCTCTTTTTTTGGCACCTGATGAAATGGTCCTAAGAATCCATCTAGTACTTCCTGACCATCTCTATTCCTGGTCATTGTCCAACCTTTGCTGGAAGACCTGTAGTAAAGGGGACTCCAATGCTTTCAAGGGAACCATTTTATTAATTATTTGTTGCTTAATTAATTAATTAATTATTGTTTAAATAGTAGCAAATTTATCCTTATAATCAAACCTAAACTTGTCCCTTTGCATTTTGCATCCATTACACTCAGTTCTGCCCTCTGAGGCCAAGCAGAACATTTCATCTCCTTCTTCCATGTTACCACTACCATAGGCATTGAGATAGGTGCTGGACCTATGATTTCATCAGGTTAGGGAGCCCCTGGTGAGAAACTAAACTTCCTCTACAAGTACAGCTCCCTGATTATCTCTGCAACTTAGGGCATAGAAATATCTTATGTCTTAGGGCATAGAAAGGTTCTGTGATTTGCTCAGTTGCACACAGTTAATATAGGTCAAAGGCAAGACTTTAACCCACCTCTTCATGGCTTTGAGACCAGCTCTCCATCCTTTACACCATGCTGCCACCATTACACACCCTCTAAAACATCTCTCCTCCAGCTAAACATCTCCAATACCTTCATTTAAGTGAGATAATATAAATTGCTTTACAAACCTTAAAGCACTATATTGTATCTATTATTATTGTTGTTAAAATTGTTCAGCTTACGTGGTATAGCTTCAGGTAACCTCTACCATCCTTATTATGTCCTTCCTTGGATATTCTGCACCTTGTCAGCATACTTTCTAATAAGTCAGACCTAGGACTGAATACAACTACCCAGATATTGCCTGATAATGGGACATGATGCTCTGACAATGGGACATTATCCTCCTCTTGGTGATGCCCAATAATGGACAATTCCACAAATATATCACATTTTGCATGTTATCCTTATGAGGAGAAAAAAAAGATACCATGTCACCAATGCTCCTAGAAGTCTGCAAGTTGTAGAAATATGCCTCACCAACATTCTTCACAGGTAGCAGCCTACTTTCTAAAGCAGTAATTCTCAATTTTTTTATCTCAATACTCTTTTTATATTCTTAAAAATTATTGATTTTCCCTCCCCCCCAAGATTTTTTTAAAAATGTGGGTTATAAGAGATCTGGCCTTGGAGTCAGGAGGACCTGAGTTCAAATCTGGTCTCAGACCAGACACTTGACACTTATTAGCTGTGTGACCCTGGGCAAGTCACTTAACCCCAATTGCCTCACCAAAAAAAAAAGAGAAAGAAAGAAAGAAAAAGAAAAAAGGGTCAAAGAGAAAGAGGAAGAAGCCATAGAGCAAGTGATGGAGGAGGTAGGGAAGGGAAAGGAGAAGGAAGAAAGGGGGAGAAAAAAAGAAGGATAATGAAGAATAAGAGGAAAAACAATTCCATAAAGCTCATGGTTACATGTTTCCAAATAGGTCTTTCCACTGTAAATAAGCCAGGAGGAATGGAGACAAGAGTAGGCTGAACCACAGGATCAAA
>NW_020954556.1:9453752-9453858 GCF_900497805.2 Vombatus ursinus | reverse complement strand
ATTCATTACTTACTTTCCAGATTGATGTTACCACAGAAACATAACGAGTTCTCTATTTTCTCGTGTGCTCTTGCTCTCCCCAAAATGAGTCCCTTTCCCTAGATAG
>NW_020954556.1:9446363-9453715 GCF_900497805.2 Vombatus ursinus | reverse complement strand
AAGAATTGGAAACTGAAGGGGTGTTCATCAGTCAGGGAATGTTTAAGCAAATTGTGGTCAATGAATGTGATGAAATACTCTTGTGTTGTAAGAAATGATGAAGGCGATGGTTTCAGAACAATCTGAGAAGATTTCTATGAATTGATATAGAGTGAAGTGAGCAAATGCAGGGGAGCAATTTGTACATCAACATTGTATAGACAAATAACCTTGAAAGGCTTAATAACAATGACCTACCATATTTCTAGAGCACCAATGATAAAGCATACTAAACCTCCCACCACCTCTTCCCTGACAGAGGAGATTGATTTAAGGTGCAGATTTAGACATTTATGCATATATATATATATATGTGTGTATATAATTGTATGTGTGTATATGTATATGTATACCTATATACATACATACATATACATGTATACATAACTCACATGAGAATTTTTTTTATTTGACTGCATATTTGATAAAAGACTTGTGTTTTACTTTTCTTTTTTAGAATAGGATTGGAGGAGAAATGGGAGGAATGGGAGGAAAAAGTGTATTTTTGTTCATTGAAAAAAACATCTTAAACATAAAGCTGATAAAAAGTATTGTATAGCAGAAAGGGTGCTAGGCCTGACTTTTGAAAACCTGAGTTCTCCCTGACAATATTTGATCAGGTTATCCAACTTCTTTGAGACAATTTCCTAATTTATAAAATGAAGGTATGAAGAATATATATAATACCTATATTGAAGGGTTTTTGTGAAGTTCATTTTAGATCACAGGATCACAGATTTAGAAATGGAAGGGATGCTAGATTACAGGAGAGAAAATTGAGGACAGAGAGGCTCTGGGCTCTAATGGGTGAGTTCTTGCCTTATCTTTTCAGGAACCAGGACTCTATCCCTTTCTAGATTATTTCCAAACCATTGTACCATAGGTCTCCTTTCCCCGTTTCTAGGTCCCTTTTATGTTATTATCCTGCTCTGTTAGAATGTAAGCTCCTTGAAGATAGGGGCCTTCTTTCTTTCTGGTTTTTGTATCTTCAGCTTTTAGCACAGTGCCTAGAACATACTAAATGCTTAATAAATGCTTTACAATCCATTCATTCATTACGTGACTTGCCCAAATGGGGCAGATCTAGGATTCAAATCTAGGTCCTATGCCTGGATATCCAGTACTCTTTCTACTATATCATAATTGTACCACACAAAAATGGAGGCAAGACGGCAGAGTAATAGGAAGGAGCAAAGCTATGTTCCCCTCTACAACTCCTTCGAACACATCTAGAAAATGTACCAGACTGAGTCTTGATCTGTAAATCCAAGAAAAAAAAATCAGTGAGTCATTTTTCCAGCCTCGGTTGGCATAGGGAGAAAAACTAGGCCTGTGGATACTGTGGGGAGGGATCTAGCCAGGAAAGGCTGTGGAGCATTCCAGAACAAGGAAAGGATATACATGAAGCCAAGAAGTGGTTCCAAATCCAGCAAAAAGGGGTCCAGCTTTGCTCAGGGTACAGGAATAAATGCCAAACGGTAACTTTGTCATTCACTACCCAGTTGTGAATCAGAGATCCATGGCAGACTGAGGAGGGGTCCTTTGCCTAGGGATGGCATTCCAGTGTGAGGAGTGGACTCTGGCTTTAGGCTGTATATAGAGAAAGGAGCAAGTTCAGAAGCAACCAGCAGCTGTGGTCCTGACCCCAGGAGCAGAACAGAGATCTCAGTTCCAGCTTCCAACCCAGTCTGAAGCCTGCAGTGAATAACCAGGTCAGGAATTTCAGACCAGATGGGAGTTCTGTCACTCTGAACAATCAGAGCTTTCCACTTGAATGATAGTAGCAGAATTCAGCTGCAGACTACTGTTGCTCAAACCCATACCCCGGTTAGGAACTTGCAGAGCTCAGACCAGGGGAGCAGAAATCAGACTTTGCCCTGGATTGGAACATGCTGGGAGCACTGAAAGCTTGCAGCTCCCCAGCCTGACCTATTCCTTGGATCCTAGAATAACTCAACACTCAAGACCCTAAGAAAGCCCAGACATTCCCTCCATAAATGTGCAGGACCCAGACCTAACATCAAGCCTGAAGTCAGGGAGTAGGCTAGAAGAATGAGCAAGCCAAAAACTAAACTTACCATAGAGAGATATTATGGTGACAGGGATGGTCAAGACATAAACTTGGAGGNCCAGACCTAACATCAAGCCTGAAGTCAGGGAGTAGGCTAGAAGAATGAGCAAGCCAAAAACAAAACTTACCATAGAGAGATATTATGGTGACAGGGATGGTCAAGACATAAACTTGGAGAAAGAGAATGACTCTAAAACATCGACCATGCAAAAACTTAGAGAAAAACACAATTTGGACACAAATTCAGCCAGAATTTTTGGAAAAGATGAAGTAAGAATTAAAAAGAAAGTTAAAATTGCTCTTACAAATGAGAGTACAAGAGGGAATAATTAGAAAAGAAATGAAAACTATGGAAGAAAGAATCAGAAAGAAAATTAAAAGCCTTGTACAAGAGGTACAAAACCTCACTCAAGCAACAAAATCCCTGAAAATTAGAACAGACCAGATGGAAGATAATGTCTAGTAGAGACAACAAGAAATATTAAAATAAAGTTTAAAAACTTCAAAAATAGAATAAAATATAATAGCAAAAGCAATTGACCTAGAAAACAAATAAAAAAGAGATCATCTAAGAATCATTGAAATACCTGAAGGCCATGACAAAAAAAAGTCTAGACATCATATTTCAAGAAATCAAACTTCCCAGATCTCTTAGGGCCAGAGGAAATGGAAATAGAAAGAACCCACTCTCACTTCCTGAAAGAAACCCCCAAATAAAAATTCCCAGGAATAGTAGAACCAAAATCCCAAGCTTCCTGGCCAAGGACAAAAATACTGCAAGAAGGCAGAAAGAAAGGATTCAAGTACAGAAGAGGCACAGTCAGGATCACACATGATTTATCAACTACCATTATAAAGATTATGATAGCTGGGAATACATTATACCAAAAGGCAAAACATATACAGGTTAAAAACCAAGAATAATTTCACCAGCAAAACTGAGTATTATCCTACAAGGGGAAAACGGGGATCATTAATGAAGTATTTCTGATGAAAAGACCACAGCTACATGGAAACTTTGACCTATAAACATAGGAGTCAAGAGAAATCCAAGAAGGTAAACATGAATGAACAATTGTAAGGGACCAAACAAGGATAAACTGCTTACATTCCACTATGGGAAAATGATCATCATCAGGGGTCACAGAAGGAATCTACTTAGACAGGGGGCCTCAGGACTGGTTCTGTTATATTTTGATGATTTTGAGAGAATGGAAAAGGAGAGGAAGAAGAATGCCCAGGGAGGAGGAAGGGAGAAGAAGGGAGAGGAAAGATGGGGGAAATTATCTCATAATATTGGACACCAATTCAGACCAGGGGAGCAGAAATCAGACTTGCCCTGGATGGGGACATGTTGGGAGCACTGAAAGCTTGCAGGTCCCAGCCTGGCATGTTCCTTATATCTTAGAACGACTCAACACTCAACACCCTTAGAAAGCCCAGATATTTCCTCCATAAGTGTGCAGAGCCTAGACCTAACATATAGTCTGAAGTCAGGGAGTAGGCTAAAAGAATGAGCAGACAAGTCCTAAATTCTAAGCCCAGATTCTAAGTCCTTCCTGGGCTCAAGTCTCAGGCATCCTGGCTTCTCAGGACTTCTTTGAAAAAGCAAAACCAGTCTACATAGTGACCACAATTGAGCAGCATATGCTGCTCTTTGGTAACTGAACTAAGGAAATCTCTCTGGTTAGGGATAAGTAGGTCTATAAAACAAGGAGGAAGGGGGGAACAAGTGACACTTGAACTTCATTCTTATCTGAACTTGTCAGAGGAGGGAAGAACATACAAACATACACAAAATTGGGTACAGAAATACATTTCACTCCACTAGAAAACAGGAGGGAAAGGGGGAAAGAAGGGGGAAGGTAGAATAAAGGAGGAAGTACTTTAAGTAACTAAGGACGTACAAAAATATTTGTGGTGGCTTTCTTTGTGATGGCAAAAATTAGAAACTGAGGGAGTGCCTACCAATTGGGGAATGACTGAACAAGTTATAGTATATAAACATGAGAATATTATTATGATATAAGAAATGATGAAGGGGATGTTTTCAGAGATCCTTGGGAAGACACATATGAACTGATCCAGTGTGAAGTGAGCAGAACCAGGGGAACAGTTTATACAGTGACCACAATACCATGGACAATGGAATAACCCGTCACAGTTCCAGAGGTCTAATGATGAAACATATCAGGAAGATCTGAGTTCAAATGTGGCCTCAGTCACTTGTGTGACCCTAGGGAAGTCATTTAAACCTCTGTCTACTTCAATTTTCTCAACTGTAAAGATAAGGAAAATAATAGTAGCCATCTCTTAGGATTTTATGAGGATTGAATGAGATAATATTTGTAAAGAGCTTAGAACAGAGCCTGGCACATAGTAAACACTTAATTTCCTTCCTTTTTTTCCTTCTTACATACTTCCTGAGAGAGAGGTGAAGGATTTAGAGTACAAATTGAGATATATACTTTGTAACTACTATGGCTAAGATGGGAATTTGTTTTGTATGACAATACATGTTTATCATAAAAGTTTTGTTTTTCTGTCTTTCTCAGCTGGGATCGGGAGTATGTGGAAGGGAGAGAAGACAGATTAGTGTTGATTGAAAAAAAATTATAAAAAAATGAAATTAAATACTTTGTAATTGTGACACTGATTACATCAGCCCCCACTTCCTGAAGGTCATGTATGTTACATCTCACACTTTCCCAATAGCTCTTTAGTATTCCTAGGAGGGTTTGGGTACTTGAGTTCCCATCCAATGGCTCTAGCTCCCACTGATGATGTTCTCCCAAGTTCTCCCATCACACCCCCGTTTCATTAAATCACAAACAGATTAGCTTTTACAAGGAAATATTTACTCAAAGGTATAATCGCAAATGTTATCAACTTAGTCTTCAACACATAGGACTTAATCTTCCCCTCTCCTCCCCAGTACTGCCTCATTCTCTGGGAGGGAATTAGGTTGATAACTTAGTTCAGTAACTATAGAGCAGCATATGCTGGTCAACTGTGGTCACTATGTAGACTGGTTTTGCTTTCTCAAGGAAGCCCTAAGAAGCCAGAACGTCTGGGACTTGAGCCCAGGAAGGAATCTGAGCTTAGAACTTAGGACTTTACAGGAACTAAGCTATGAACCTAATTCCCTCCCAGAGTCTGAGGTGGTATTGGGGAGGGGAGAGGGGGATTAAGTCCCATGTGTTGGAGACTGAGTTGATTGGTTTGTTTTTTTACGTAGTTTCAATCTTCATTACAAGGGAATACTCTCTTTCTTCCTTCTCATGTAAGGTTCTTATCATTTTGTGCAGGAGAGAAGCTCCCACATTTAAACCGGGCTGAAGACTAGAGAATAGTTTATAACCCAAGATGAGAAATGTGAGTGCAGCAAATCAATAAAATGTGTATACAGATTTATAAAAAATAATTATTTCAAGTGCTTGATAAATCTTAGAAGATAAAATAGCTATTAATACTCAGTCTAAGTGAGACAGGGCCTCTTTATCTGGAAGAGCTAATACTTTAAACTGTCATCCATCATTGTGGATAAGTAGAGTGGAGCTTTTCTTTTTTCATTTCATTTCTTTTATTTTAAAAAAAGTTTAATTGATATAATTGCATTTGATATAAAATTGATATATAAAGTTGAATTGATATTATATTTACATCTTGTTTATTTCCAAATATACCCCTCCTCTAACCAGAGAGCTTTCCTTAGTAACAAATATTAAAATTTAAAAAAACCCCCCACTAAAAATCAGTTCAGTAAAACCAGCCAGCACACTGACCATGTTTCACAGTATATGCAAATTCCACACCCATAATCCCCTGCTTCTTAAATGAAAAGATANCCACTAAAAATCAGTTCAGTAAAACCAGCCAGCACACTGACCATGTTTCACAGTATATGCAGATTCCACACCCATAATCCCCTGCTTCTTAAATGAAAAGATGGAGGTCTGTTTTCTCATCTCTTCTCCAGGAACAAACTTGAACCAAATCTTGATGGACACCAGGAATTGTAAGAGGCAGAAGTGAAGAGGAACTGTATTCCAGACATAAGAGACAGCTTAGACAAAGGCAGGAGATTGTAGTTTTAAGTGAGGAACAAAGCAAGAGTACCTTGCTCTTTGGCTGGAGTGTAGAGTACACGAAGAGGAGTAAAGAGTAATAATAACGAACATTAGGCCAGGGCTAGATTGTGAAGAACTTTAAATCCTGTGGCGTTGCATATTCTTACAACATATGGATAAGATGAGTTAGGTAGTAGGGCAGCCAGGTGGCACAGTGGATAGAGCACCAGCCCTGAAGTCAGGAGGACCCAAGTTCAAATCCAGCCTCAGACCAAACACTTGACACTTACTAGCTGTGTGACCCTGGGCAAGTCACAATTAACCCCAATTGCCAAAAAACAAACAAAAAAAACCCCCAAAAAACAAGATGGGTTAGGTAGTGAGATATTATTACCATCATTTTAGAGAGGAGAAAACTGAGACCTCTCAACCAACTAATTAATCAATAGGCATTTCTTAAGCACCTGTTATATAACAGGCACTGTGCTAAGGAATCCAAAGATAAGAATGAAAAAGTCATTGCCCTCAAGGATCCTACATTCTATTAAGGGAGATAACATGTATGCTCATATATATTCACACAAGTATATTTTGTCAATGTTCAGTCATGTCCGGCTCTTCCTGACCCCATTTGAGGTTTTCTTGGCAAAGCTCCTGGCTATTTCCTTCTCCAGCTCATTTTACAGATGAAGGAACTGAGGCAAATAGGGTTAAGTGAATTGCCCAGGGTCACACAGCTAGTTAGTGTCTGAGGCTAGATTTGAGCTCACGAAGATAAGTCTTTCTGACTCCAGGGCTGGCACTCTGTCCACTGTGCCACTAGCTGCCCCTATAAAAGTGTATACATAACAGGTATATACAAAGCATCTACAAGGTAATTTAAGGGGCCTAGAGAGGTAAAGCAACTTGCACAGGGGCATACAAATAAGAAATGACCCAACTCGGGTCCTAGAAAATAAACCTCTCGTGCTTTGCAGTTTTGCCAAATCCTGGAAATCAATTCTGTGGGAGAAAGAAATTGAACCGAGAAGGGTGGGATAGAGGGAATGGGTAGATATATCTGACACNCTCGTGCTTTGCAGTTTTGCCAAATCCTGGAAATCAATTCTGTGGGAGAAAGAAATTGAACTGAGAAGGGTGGGATAGAGGGAATGGGTAGATATATCTGACAT
>NW_020954556.1:9445472-9446330 GCF_900497805.2 Vombatus ursinus | reverse complement strand
CCCTAGAAGAAAGCCAGACTTCTTAGTCTTTCTTGAGAAATGAAAGAGGCCTCATTGCCCTTTAGTCTTTTTATTAAGGGCATTTTCCAGGATACCCATATTGGTCTCATGGGATAGGATGTCAATGTCTCATCAGGACTTTTCCCCTCTCCACTGTCTCGCCTTTTCCACTGGGTAATTGAAACCTGGGAGTGTGAAATCTGGAGGCCTTTTAGCCATGGTGGTGCCTGGATGAATGGATGTCCATTTCCTCTCCCGGGCTTTCCTCAGGTCAGGCATGGAGCCAACTTCCATGATGAGTCAATATGGAGGCTATCCCTTCTCAGCTGGCAGCAGGTTGCAGTGCCCCCTTTCGTCTGGGTCCAAGGGCTGTCTGTCTGCACTGTATCACCTGCCTCCATCTAATGAGCCTTGGCACTAATGGGCAATTATTTTAGCCATAAAACAAAAATGAAAATAAAGTAAAATAAAACCCCCCTCTCTCTTTTATAGACATGGCACGGCTTGAATGGGTCTGGCCCGTAACCAGATCCGCTAGGGAGAAGGCAGTCATTACTCATCAGGATGCTCTCTCCAGTGCCCCTTTCCCTGCCTCTGGGCATAGACTGGTGGTGCCTGTGTGCTTTCCTCTGGAGACTCAAGACAGAAAACCTTCATCCTGGTAAATACTACCTCTTCTCATAGGCTTTAAAAGTCGGAAGGAACCAAGAGAGACCATCTAGTCCAACCCTCCTTCTATAGATGAGAAACTGAAGAGTAGAAATAGGTGGAATAACTTGGCTGGGGTTGTACAATAAATAAGAAACAAAACTTAACTTTTCAAAGGGAGCTCCCTGTCCAATCTTGCAAAGACTCTGC
>NW_020954556.1:9442584-9445440 GCF_900497805.2 Vombatus ursinus | reverse complement strand
CCTTTGACTGAGCATCTGAGCTGCTCTTGCAATGACTTCTATTTGCCTAGTTTTCCCTTACCATCATAGATAGGTGCTTTTGGAGGAACTTCCAACTTTAGCCTTCNCCTTTGACTGAGCATCTGAGCTGCTCTTGCAATGACTTCTATTTGCCTAGTTTTCCCTTACTCACCATCATAGATAGGTGCTTTTGGAGGAACTTCCAACTTTAGCCTTTGTGGTGCTTCCCCTTATTCCAGATGGGGCATTACTTGTGATGTTGAGATCCCCTAGTCCTTAGATGGAGGATATCTTGAGTTACATGGGATTTTCTGGGGTGTTCTGGAATGTCCTAGAACTAGGAGACACCTTGGTGGTGAGATGGAAGAGAGGAATGTGCTTTGGATGGGTTAACTTTCACAAAACATGAGAAAATTCCTTTGAGGTCAGGATACTGAGGCAGAGTTTTTAGGGATACTGGGCTGTTATTGCAATGACTTCTTATTCTTTCTAGATGCTTCAACACATGGATGGATCTATGATTTCATGGGAGTAAGGGCTCCAACAACTTGATTCAGATTGCAATTCCATCCTGCTCTGATCATAATCCTCCATGCCCCTCGCCCTATTTTTGTCCATGTCTTTCTGTAAACACTCCAGAGAAGACCAAAACTATAATTTGACGACCAAGCAAACGAAGCTACCACCACCACTACCATCACCTTGACCATCTCCCCTCAGTCCAATGGAGACAGTCAATGATCTTGAGCCTATGAGCCTTTGGAATAGCAGTACCTTCCAAATCAAAGGACCTGCTTCCAGCCCAACCCCCACAGACATTACTGAGGAGAGAAATCTTTATGGAGAGGGTGTCCTCCTTTCTCACCACCACCAGCAACAACTGTTGATCAAACTGTCATCAAGAAACATATAAGACCAAGAGCCTTGGGTGTGGAAGCATCCCCAGACTACTGGTCTGCTTGTAGACCAACTCTCAAAGCCATCATCTGGAGAAACAACTCCTAAGGAGAAGGAATCGGCCATCCCCACCAGTTGCCAACTAACTGATATCCACAGGAAAGGTAGTAGCTGAAGCAGTAAAGCATCTGAAGGTAGAGACAAGATGTAGCATGTGCTGAGAAGTCACACTACCACCACTAGTATTTTCCCTCAGATCTTGATGGAGATAGCTCAGGACCCTGAACCTGAGAACCTTGGGAAAAGCAGGGTTTCTAGCATAGTGCCCACCACTATCACCCTGGGAAACAAACCCTTGTGGAAATGGAAACTGACAGCTGCTCCTGCTGGTGCTACAGCCACAGCTACTAAAGACCTAGGAAAAGTTCTTGCCATGAAAGTGTTGGACATTGTTAAATGGTTCAATCTCAGAAACCAATAAGATTTTTTTTTATCAGTGGAAATGACATTAAAGAAGAGGTATTACCATCTGTTTTGCAATGATATCCTAAATACCATAGGTCCTTTCTATATGACTTGTAGTTGAAATTTTCCGTATGTGTTGACTCCGCAATTGGAACATATGCTTCTTGAGACCAGGGACTCTTATTTTTCTATTTGGATAGCCAGCCTTAGAACAGGTCTTTGCAAGCACTTTAAAAAGGCTTTTTGTTCATTCAATTAGGGCAGGGTAGGTGAGACTTTGCCCAAGTCACCAACTTCTGCCTGTGTCTTCTCTGAGGTGGCCTGAAAAACACCACATATACACCTAATACCTTTCTGATTTCCACAAGTTACTCTGTCTGAGGGAACTGTGGGGAAAGACAAACTTTAGAAGAGGACAAAGGTCATGGGTTAGGAGCAGAGAAAGAGAGAAAGGACAGCTCCCTTCAGCATGTAAAGGGGGCAATCTGAAATAAGGCTTATAAAGTAGAGTGGCAATAGATTGGAAAGGGCCTTAGATGTCAGGCCATTGAACTTATATTTTATCCCATGATAATAAAATCTTAATAAGGAACCAGCTTTTGAGCAGGAGAGTGGCATAGTCAGATATGCACATTGAGAAGATTATTTTGGCATCTGTATAGAGGGTGTATTGGAGATGGGAGAGCCTAGAGTCAGGGAGACCATTTACAAAGCCTACATAACAATAGTCTAGGTGAGAAATGAGTAGGGATGTAATTAGATTGGTGGCAATTATGTGAACAAAGAGGAGAGGGAGGATAGAGGAGAGATTGTGGAGGTAACATGGCTTGGAAAATGAATGAATTGAGGGGGAAGGAAGAATCAAAGATGATTTCGGAATTTGGAGGAATCTATTGATTCCTCAGAAGAAATAGGGAAGAATGGAAGAGTATCTGGAGAAGATAATGAATTCAGTTCGGAATATTTCAAGGTTAAGGTATTGGCAAGACATCTAGGTGGAGATGTAAAAGCTATCAGTTAGCAATGCAGGTCTGGAGCTCGGAAAATAATATTGGGACTGGATATATAAATTTGGGAGTCATTTGTATAAAAATTATGATTGAACCCATAAGAGTGGATTAATAATAACAATGATGATTGTGATAGCTAACATTTATATAGCAACTTAAAGTTTGCAAAGTACATATATTATCTTTTTGATCCTCCCAACAACCCTGTGAGGTAGTTGCTATTATTTTTTTTGAATCATTATTAAATTTTATTTTTAATTTATGAAATTAAACAAGCATTTCCATAACATAATACAATAAAAAGATGATTACACATGAAACTGCAAATCTACTATGCACAAGTTGCTATTCCTTTCAAATATACAACAAAATTATCATGTAAATTTTTTTTCTTCCTTTACCCCCACCCTAGAGATGGCTATCATTAGACACAAATAGGCATATATATGTAAAACTATTTTATCCATACTTCTGTTCATCAGTT
>NW_020954556.1:9442403-9442501 GCF_900497805.2 Vombatus ursinus | reverse complement strand
TTTTACCGATGAGGAACCTGAGGCATACAGATTAAGTGACTTAGGCAGGGTCACACAGCTCCAGAGAATTTGAGGCAGAATTAGAACTCAGGATTTCC
>NW_020954556.1:9442200-9442371 GCF_900497805.2 Vombatus ursinus | reverse complement strand
TGACTCCAAATCCAGCACTCTAACTACCTCCTCATACCACAGAGCTGCTTTTAGAAGTCCAATAAAGTATACATAAAAAAGGGGGGGAATAGGACCTAGGACAGAGCCACAGAACAAAAATGATGGACCAGTAAAGGAGTCTGAGGAGAGTCAGGAAGATAGAAGAACTAG
>NW_020954556.1:9439947-9442149 GCF_900497805.2 Vombatus ursinus | reverse complement strand
AAGTCTGTACTGCAACAAGGAGAGAATTTTCAGAATGACTGAATGGTCAACACTGCCAAAAGCTGCAGACAGGACATGGAAAAGGACTAGGAAAAAGTCACTGGATTTAGCAATTAAGAGATTATGGGTAACCTTTGAGAGAGAAGATATCAGTAAAATGGTTTGGATGAAAGGCACATGACAAGCGATTGAGGAATGAGAGACTATAGAGGCAGCAAGTGTACGCTACTCTTTCTAAAACTTTGTCAATGAGCAGGAAGAAAAAGAGATTAAGATGATAGTTAGCCTTTCTTCTACAGATGCAGGAGGACCAAAGGCTAGAGGTACACATGCTGTAATAGAAAAACTGGTTTCTGTGTCCTTCTCTGAGAAAAAGCCACAAACCTGACACGTGGAGAAGCCACGGGGAGACACAGAGAAGAGGAAGGTGATCGCATCACCCCAGCTGCAGGATGTGCTGGTCCTCCATGCTTTTTTTGTTTTGATGAGCCAACTGGGGACTGGGAGATTGGATGCTATCCCTGTGACAGAAATTGGGAAAAGTCAGTGGAACTGAGATCTGTGGTATGGCAGAAGATTCAAGGAGGAGACAGATTGTCGGCTGACTGGAAACCAGCAGCTGTTAATGGTTGATGAAACTACCAGACTTCAGTGCATGGTCTCTTTCTTTCCCTTGCTTCCCAGGAGTGAAGAAGCTGCCTTCTATTTCTTGTCTGACGGATCATTTCCTGTTTCCCCTGGTGAGAAGTAAGTGGAAGAAGTCCTATACTCTTTTCCTCTTCACCACTTCCCCTATGTCCCCAGCCATTATAACCTACAAGTAAAAGCCTATTCCTTTGGATGCTTATTTGCATTTCTACGTTACTTGAAACTGCTATTAAAGCATCAGGCCATTTACAATTATTTGCGTTGAAGCCTGTAAGTGTGAAGTTTAGGATTGGGGGAGGGAATGTTAACTCAAAAGAGAGAATGGATTTTCCTAAACCTAGGCTGAAGTAGTAGGTGAGCCAATTAGAAAAGTAATTTCTGCAATGTTAGTGATCTTTTAGATATCCATACCCATTGGACTGCTTAGAGATACTTTATGAGGAAACAAGGCTGAGACTGTGTTGGCATATTAGTTTAGGTAACCACCCTGTCCACTATACCCAGTCGAGCCCCACTTGGCTACAATAGTTTATAGGAATGACACAGACAAGGAAAGGGTTTGGGGGGGCATTTTTCAGGATAAAGGAGGTGTTTATAAAGCATGTTTATAGAAATGGAGACAATAGAGAGGAAGAGATTATGGATATGAGAATAAGCAAGCTCCTTGGGGAGATGGGAGGGTGAGGTAAGAGGAGAGATGAAATGTTGTTTCAGAATTAAAAGCAACTTTCCAGATACCTTTTCAGGACTGGATTCAGAGAGATGGAGAGAGGGATACGGAGAGCTGTCCCAAATGGGAATAAACTGCTTTAGGATGCAGTGAGCTCCTCTGCATTAAGAGTCTTCAAGAAGATTCTTATTGACCACTTGCCAAGCATGTTGTTGAGGGCAGCCCAGTTGAGCTCAGGAAGGGATTGGGCCAACTCTGATATTTTGTGATATGTAATATGAGGCATCTTGGTGTAACAAAAATATCACTGGATTTGGGATTCAAAATAATTGGGTTTGAGTCATAGCTCTGCTACTTATTAGCTTTGTAATCTTGGGACTTAAACCCCTGAGCCTCAGTTTCCTCATTTGTAAAATATGGACATTTGACCAATTGTTCTCTAAGGTCACCTCCATCTCTGAATGCTTTCTTCTATAATCAATGACATCATGGTTAACCATCTAGGCTGATACTATAAGCAAACTGGCAGAGCAAGGAATAGTATACCTGTCAGATTTATGGAGAACAGAAGAGTTCATGACCAAACAAGAGACAGAGAACATGAAGAAATACAAAATGGAAAATTTTGATTACATTAAATTGAAAAGTTTTAGCACAAACAAAGCCAATGCAACCAAGATTAGGAGGGAAGTAGAAAACTGGGAGTTTTTAAAACCAGTGTCTCTGATAAAGGCCTCATTTCTAAAATATGGAGAGAACTGAGTCAAATTTATAAGAATACAAGTCATTCCCCAATTGATAAATGGTCAAAGGATATGAACAAGCAGTTTTCAGATGAAGAAATTAAAGCTATCTATAGTCATATGAAAAACTGCTCTGAATCT
>NW_020954556.1:9426944-9439880 GCF_900497805.2 Vombatus ursinus | reverse complement strand
TGATTAGAGAAATGCAAATCAAAACAACTCTGAGGTATCACATCACACCTATCAGATTGGTTAACCTGACAAAACAGGAAAATAATAAATACTGGAGAAGATGTGGGAAAATTGGAACACTAATGCAATTGTTAGTGGAGTTGTGAACTGATCCAACATGCCCAAAGGGCTACAAAAATGTGCATACCCTTTGACCCAGCAATAGCACTTCTAGGGCTGTATCCCAAAGAGATCACACAAATGGGAAAAGGACCTACATGTACAAAAATATTCATAGCAGCTCTTTTTGTGGTGGCAAAGAATTGGAAATTGAGGAAATGCCCAACAATTGGGGAATGGCTGAACAAATTGTGGTATATGAATGTAATGGAATACTATTGTGCCATAAGAAATGATGAGCAGGCAGACCAGAAAAACCTGGAAAGACTTGTATGGACTGATGCTGAGTGAAGTGAGCAGAACCAAGAGAACATTGTACACAATAACAGACACACTGTGCGATGATTAA
Source organism: Vombatus ursinus (assembly GCF_900497805.2). NCBI lineage: Eukaryota > Metazoa > Chordata > Mammalia > Diprotodontia > Vombatidae > Vombatus > Vombatus ursinus. The sequence continues at coordinate 9,439,372 of NW_020954556.1, read as the reverse complement.
CTTAGCAATGCAAGGATCCAAGACAACTCCAAAGGATTCATGATAGAAAATGCTGTCCATATCCAGAAAAAGAACCATGGAGTCTAAATGCATATTGAAGCACATTATTTGATCTCTCTTGTTTCTTCTTTCTCACGATTTCTGCCATTGGTTCTAATTCTTCTTTACAACATGACTAATGTGAAAATAGGTTCAATATGAATGCTTGTGTACAGCCTATATCAAATTGCATGCCATTTTGGAGTGGGGGGAAGGGAAAGATGGGGAGAAAATTTAGAACTCAAAATTTTATGGAAGTGAATGTTGAAAACTAAAAATAAATTTTTAAAAAATATTAAATTAAAAAAAAAGAAAGAATATAGTTCCAGCTCTTACAATACTTTTACCATTCCAGATAGGAGTCCAACCTACTAAGCAAAAGAGAAAAGGAAAAGTGAACCAATTTGCTTGAGACAGTATAGGAATTAATAATAAAAAATAATAGTAATGGTAACTCTTATTTATATAGCACTTGCCTCACAAAATAATCCTGTGGTATAAGTAATGCAAGCATCATTATTTCCATTTTATAGATAAAGAAACTGAGGCTGAGTGCTGGAATGACTTCCCAAGATTCTCACAACCAGGAAGTATCAGAGACAAGGTTTTAATCTAAGTTCCTAACTGTAAGCTGTTTCCACTATAATGTACAATATAGGTCTCAATTAGAGCTCAGACTCCTCAGGCCTCAGCCTTCTGAATCTCCTTTTCCTCCACCCCCACCCCTTTACTACTTCCCTCCCCTTTCTTTTCTTCCCCTTCCTTTTCCCTCTCTAGTTTAATCTGTTTAATTATTTCTTCATCTGGTCTTTGAAGAGCTTTTTATTTTTATGGGCCTGTGTCTATTAATTTTTCTTTCCAAATCTTCCCCCTTCCAACAAGCCCAAAGCAATGCAGACAGAGGGATGGAGTCAGGCTCCACTGAGCAGAGATTATATAGATATATTTAGAGAGATGAGAGGAAGCAACCGAGAAAATGTGGTTACCTCTGAGGCTGTGGGGAAGCTGTTAAGAGCCAGAGATTTAAAGCTTTATTCTACTCTGCAGTGAACTCCGAGCTGTTCTAAGCCCAAATGTCCCAGACGATAAAACTTAGACTAGCTGCAAAGGAGGGGACATTGTTCCCACTGGAAACGTGGGTCTGATTTAGAGGGTGCTTGGAGGAGACAAGGAGATGAACAATCAGCAGGTTTCTTTCCTGGGGAAATGTTCTATGCTCAAGAGAAGGCTAAGGATTTCCACCTCTAAGAAGAAAACGGTATAGTGAGGGTCTGCGTGGTAGAATGAAAACAAACCCTGACTCTGAAGTCAGAAGACTTGGGTTTCAGTCATAGCTCTGTGAATTTAGCTCTCTGAGCCTCAATTTTCACATCTATAAAATGGGGTTGAAAACACCAGCACCACTTACCTCTCAAGGTTGTTGTGAGGAAAGCTCTTTGTAAATCCCTGTAGAAAAATGAGTCACTATTTTTATTAGACAAGAAGAATATTAATTAGTGATTTCCCCAGCTCCCCAGAAGACTAGTTCCAGGGAGGCACCATGATGTGCTTGACAGAGGTGACTTGGGTTCCACTCCCTGATGTGACACCAGCTGTTGATGACTAAGTCGCTGTTTTCTGAACCTCAGTTTCCTCATCTGTAAAGAGATCATTTTACCTTTCAAAGGATGGAGGAAGTAGCAAGGAGAACTGCAATTTTTAATCTGATTCTCTTCAAGTAGGAGGGATTGGTTGCTGAAGTAGAAATGACGGGCACCTTGAAGGGAAATGACCACTTTGTTCTGGAGTATGTGATAGAGGAGAGAAAGCTGGGCGTTGTCACACAACCACGGTTTGTTGAGAACAAATCAAAACGGTCTGGAGAAAAATGTCAGGGGTGAGGAACCTGCAGCCTGGAGGCCACATGTGGCCCTCTAGGTCCTCAAGTGTGGCCCTTTGGCTGAAACCAAACTTCACAGAGGTTCCCCACCCCTGGAATAGGTAGTAACAAGATGCAGATTGAGGCAAGCATTTTTGGACATGGTCAGTGTGGAAATTTGTTTTGCTTGATTTTGAGTATTTGTTGCATGGATTTTGTTTTTCTATTTTTTTTTTGTTAGGATTCCCTTCCCCCACCCCAAATGAGAAGAGAACAGAAGGAAGCCCAAAAGGAATCATAGATAAGCAGGACAACTTTCAAAGTTACATGTTGAATTTATTACATACTTAAAAAGAAAAGTAAGCGCTATATAATACATTTTCAGCATCACATACAATCCTCTCCTCCTGTTCTATAATGTGTGGGGAAATGCTCATTTTATTTGGTGTTTGTTAAATTTGGAATTTTAAAAATGGAAAAAGAATAATTTTTTAAAAGTAAGGAAGAAAGAATATGTAAAATACTGTGGATTAGAATTCTTCAGGGAAAGTCAACCTAGGAGGAACAGAAAGGATGAAACACTAAAGAGAGAAACAAACAATTCCAACAAAGACAAGGGGAAGTGTCTAAAGCTATTGATGTGGATGGGCAAGGAACTTACTGATCATTTTAGATTCATGAAAGATCTGCAGAGAAAATGGAAGCCAGGGCAGGTCACACAGGAGGAATATAAAAACATGGCAGAGTCCTATGAAAGGAATGTCAAAATTGTCAACCTTCAGAATGAACCAAAGCTGGCAAAGAAAGCTAAAGACAGCAAAAAGTGTTGGGTGTTGTTGCGGGGGGAGGGGAACAGAAGGAAGGGATCAAAGGAGGGTTAGATCCATGCATCAGGATGGATGGCACAATAATAACAGAATATGGACAGAATGCCAAACGATTTAATTCTTCTGAGTTGCACAGTGGATAGAATACTGAGCCTGCATTCAGAAAGACTTAAATTCAAATCTAACCTCAAACACTTACTAGCTGTGTGACCCTGGGCCAATCACAGAACCTCTCTCTGTCTCAGTTTCCTTAATTGTCCAATGGGGAGAACAACAGCACCTACTTCCCAGGGTTGTTATGAGAATCAAATGAGATATTTCTAAAGTGCTCAGCATAGTACTTGGTACTTAGGAGGGTGCTACATAAATACTTAGTCCCTTCTCCAATCCTGCTCCCCCACCCCTACCATCCTCCCAACATACTGCCCCTGACCACTTTTTGTTTCTGTATTCTCTGCCAGGGAGAACAGTCTTTGGATTCAAACAGAAGAACAGAGATGATTAATCAGGGGTTGTTACCCAAGAGAAGTATGGCAATCATAAGAATACGTCTAATCGCCTTTGATGAGTTTGTCACCAGGCTCAGATGAGCTGCCATCAGAAGTATTGACGGAGCACTGAAGAAGGGAAAATGTGCCAATTGTCAAAAAAGGGAAGTTAATCTGTAAACTCTAGGCTAATTAGATCGACTTTGATTTCTGGCAAAATTCTTGGGTTTTTTTATTAACAGAATAGTTTGTGAATATCTAGAAAAGGAGGCAGTGATCGCAACCAGCTTCATTAAGAACCGGCCATGCCAGACTAACTCCATGGCCTTCCTTTTGATAGGCTTACTAGAATGGTAGATACCGGCATACTGAAGCTATGGTTTGCCTAGAATCTTAGCAAAGGATTTGTGAAAGTCTCTCATGCTACCCCTTGTGGTCAGAATGAAGAATTATGAGCCAGACATAAATGGTAATTAGGTCAATTTGGAACTCATTGAGTAACCAAACCTAAAGGGTGGTCATTGATGGATTGCTGTCAACTAAGAGGGAACGACTCCTATGAAGAAGGAGCCAGACATCCCCACCAAGAACCAACCAAAGGCCATCAATGGCAGAGCAGCCAAGCCAGTTAAGCTGAAAAGGAAAACACCCTCAAATGTGTGCCAGGAAAGTCAAACCATTGCCACCACCTTGACCAATACTTCCCCTCAAACTCCAAAGGAAAAAAGTTCAAGACACTGATCTTTCCTTCCTTCCTTCCTTCCTTCCTTCCTTTTCCTTCCCTTTCCTTTCCTTTCATCCATCCTTCTTTCCTTCCTTCCTTCCATACAAATATCTGTGCTTATTTCTATACTGTCTAACATTTCTATCAGTGTCTTGAAAGAAGACATAGAGGGCATACTTTTCAAGATTGCAGATGCAAAGCTGGGGCAAAAAAAGCTGGCAAGTTGAATGACAGGATCCAAAAAGCTCTTGTCAGTCTAGAATAAAGACCAAATCTAATAAGATGAAATTTAATAAGGATACATGTAAAGTCTTACATTTGGGCTCAAGAAATCAACTTCATGAATATAAGGGAGGTGTGGTCCCACAGCAGTTTGAGTAAAAAGGATCAAAGGGTTTCAGTGGTCTGCAAGCTTAATGTGAATTAAAAATATGGTATGGTAGCCATAAAAACTAATGCAATCTTAAGCTGCATTAAAAGAGGCACAGGGTCCAGAACTATGGAGGTGATAATCCACTTGTGCTCTGCTCTAATCAAGGCATATCTGGAGTGCTGTGTTCAGAGATGGGTGCTGCATTTTAAAAAGGATGTGGATAAACTGAAGGGCATCCAGAAAAGCATGGGCGGCTATGTGGCACTGGATAAAATACAAGCCTGGGGTCAGGAAGACCTGAATTCAAATCTGACCTCAAACACTTACTAGCTTTGTGACCCTGGACAAGTCACTTAACTCTGTTTACCTCAGTTTCCCCATCCATAAAATGAGCTGGAGCAAACTATTCCAGTATCTTTGCCTAGAAAATCACCAAACGACAACATCCAGGCAGACAATGCTAAGGAAGGATTATCTGAAGGTCCTAGGAATGCTGAGCTTGGAGCATAGAAAAATTAGGAGAACATTTGGAGGGCTGTTACATGGAAGAGAGGTTTGTTTGCTTGTTAGACTTGTCTGCTTGATCCCGGGGACAGAGCTTGGGTTGGAGTTGCAGAGAGGTATATTTCAACTCCAGGTAAAGAAAAACTTCCTAACAATTATTGTCGTCAGTGGTTTCAGTCATGTCCTACTCTCTGTGACTCCATTTGGGGTTTTCTTGACAAAGATACTGGACTGGTTTGCCCTTTCCGTCTCCAGCTCATTTTACAGATGAGGAAACTGAGGCAAAGAAGGTTAAGTGACTTGCTCAGGGCCACACGGCTTGTGAGTGTCTGAGGTCAGAATTGAATTCAGATCTTCCTGACTTCAGGCCCAGCGCTCTATCTGCTGACAATTAGCACTGTCCAAAAGTAGAAAGGACTGTTTTGGGAAGTAGTGGCTTTCTTATCACTGGAGGTGGAAGTTCATGTGTCAGGGAGGTCACAGAGGAGGTCATGCTTCAAATATGGTGGATAGGGTGTTAGACTTTAAGTCAGAAAGACCTAGGTTCAAAGCCCACTTCAAATACCTGGACAAATAACAGAACCTCCCTTGGCCTCAGTTTCTTTATTTGTAAAATTAAGAAAAATCAATGATCCTTTGTAGGCCCAAAACTACTGCAGGGGCCTTAGTTCAGTGGTGTCAGAGGATTCATATTGACTTAGAAAACCACAATATTGTATTATTCTTTATTTTGTTAAACATTTCCCAATTACACTTTAATCTGATTCCAGCCATACCCAGGAGTTTTCTGGTTCGTGGATTCAATACTTCTGCCCTAGGTGATCTTCCTGCCTCAGGTCTCTCCTCAATCCAATCAATGCTCAAATACCAGATTCTGGCGCTGTCTACTATGCCTCTCTCTTGTCTCTCTATACCCTTCCATCTTCTTCCCTTGTGTAGTTCCTATCCATTCTCTAAAGGCCAGTTCAAATCCCACCTCTTCCACTACACCTTTCCTGATCTCCTTTGTCAGATCTCAAATAGCCCTTTGCCTGTGCCTTCTTGAAGTGATTTTCCTAAAGTTCAGGTCTGACCATGCCACCCCCTGACTTCTTACCTCTAGGACCAAATATAAACTTTTGTTTGGCATTTAAATTCTTTTCAGTTTGGCCCCATTTTACATTTTGGCCTCATTATACATTACACCTGTCTATATACTCTACAATCCAACCAAACTGGTCTTCTTACTGTTCTCATGCATGACACTGTATTTCCTCTCTTCCTGATGTTGTACTGACTGTCCCTCATGCCTGAAATGCCCTCCTTCCTCATCTTCACCTCTTAGAATTTCCAGTTTCTCAAGACTTTGGTTAAAGCTCTAAATTCCACAGAAGGTTTTTCACCTCACCCTCCATACCCCAGATGCAAGGTTACCTCATGTCTATTTTGTAAATTCCATGTGCACACCTATGTATATTTACATGTAAATGTATATATATATATATACACACACATATATAACATAGCTTTGGTAAATACCCAGATCACCTAAGATGGAGGCACTCATATGGGAAATGCCAGGGATCTGCTTCTAGGAGAAGACATTCTCTATTTGCCTCCCATGTGGTCCAGCTCTTTTCAGCTGGAATTGCCTCTGTCTTTAAAACTACCAGACTGGGACAGACTCTCTCTTTTTCAGTTGGCATCCAGGGATGAAGGCCTTATCTTTCATCCATAGCAAGGGCACAATACGCTAAGCTGGATAGGGAAGAGTACCTTCCCTCCCCTTGGGCCCTGTGCCCGCAGAAATGGACTTGAGGTTTGGTCTTGTTTTGTTTGTCTTGATTTAGTTCTAGGCACAGGAAGTAAAATCCCTAATCTAGGAGCCTGAGCCAGGGCTGCCTTTGAAACCCAAGAATCCAGACCAAATCTTGCCAGCAGGGAAGTCCTGAGCAGCTAGGGTCCTGGGAAGCAAGCCCAGGGGAAGTTTTGGACTTGGAACTCGGTGGGACTAATGCCATATAGAAAGACAACTAAGATGTAATCCTAATCGCTGTCCCCTCCCCAGATACCATGGGCGTAAAGTACAGGGAAGATTATGGCCCAGATATTGGGGAAAATGTTTGCATGTTTGTTCTTGCTATACCTTTGAACTAAATGTTCTTTTATAAATGCAAATCTAACTATGAAGAAGTTAAATGGAATTTGGTTGCTTGGGCCTCTAAAATTGGGGGAATACAATCAGTGGAGCCTGAGCTAGCAGCTAATATGAGAACCTCCCCCCACCTCCTCTAGGTACTAGAGAACCCTGGGGGAGGAGTGATATGTAATACACCCGGTCTTCAGTTAGTGGGGGCCAGAAAAAAATCACTGTTAAATATACATGCACACATATCTTGATTTTCCCATTAGAATATAAGTCTCTTGAAGCGAGAGATTGTTTCACTTCTGACATTGTATTCCCCAGTGCTTCTCACGTAATAAGTACTTAATAAATACTTGTAGATTTTTGATTGACTAATTGATGGTGTAATCTAATATGGTATATTTAAATTATGTAATATAATGTAACCATGTATATTATATAATCGTGTATCTTATATATTTTAATTATACTAGACTGTGTACTCATGAGGGCAATGATAGTGTCTTCTCTACACTTCATATCACTCCCTCTGGCCCAATACAGTATTCTGAATTATTGGATTGAATTTACCACATCAAAGATATCCTAAAATAAACTTAATTAAGAGATAAATAGGGAAACTACATTATGATAAAAGGTACCCTTAGATAATAAAGTAATATCTGTACTAAACCTATATGCACCAAGTGCTAATGCATCCAAATTTTTAAAGGAAAAGCTAAATTAATTATGGGTAGAAATAGATAGCAAAACTCTAAGAGTGGAGACTTTCAACCTTAGACACTTAACTGGCTGGGTAATCCTGAGCAAGACACTTAAAATCATCATCTGTAAGATGGGGATAATAATAATACCTGCCTCCCAAGGTTGTTGTGAGGCTAAAATGAATTAATATTTGTCAAGTGCTTTGCAAATCTTACAGTGCCATAGAAATGCTAGCTATTATTATAGTTATTTTTAGTGAGAATATCAGAGTTGAAAGAGCCTCTGAAGCCATTTAATCCAGCCTTTCCCTGAACAAGAATTTCCTTGTACAACAATCCCAAAAGAGGAAAACCAGCCTCTGCTTAGAGGTCCCTCTAGTGAAGGGGAACCCGTCAAAGATCCAGGAAACTTAAAGCTACAAGGAATAGCTAACACATTGAATGACAGAATAAGGATCCCCAAACATCCCAACAGGCTAGAATATGGGGCCAAATCTAAGAAGAGGAGATTTAAGAAGAATAAATAAATAGCCCTACACTTGGGTTAAAAAAAATCAACTTTACAAATATAAGACAGGGAAATGTAGTAAGATATTAGTTTATATGAACAAAGATGGGAGTAGGTGGTGGAGAGATATAGTAGGAAAAACCCACTGGATTTAGAATCAGAAAGACGTGTTTAAATCCTGCCTTTAATACTTACTAGATCTGAGACTATAGGAAAGTCATTTTATCTTTCTAAGCCTCAGTTTCCTCATCTATAAAATAGGGATGCTATAGTACCTGCTGCACAGAATTGTTGTGAGAACCAAATGAGATAATGTTTGTAAGTTGTAAACTGTATAGTGTTTCAGGGGAGAAGGAAATGGCAAACCACTCCAGTATCTTTGCCAAGAAAACCCTAAACAGGGTCACAACACGACTGAAAAAACAACATAGTGCTTCAAAAACCTTAAAGCACTATATAAATGTTAGCTATTGTTATTTCAGTGAATTGCAAGCTCAACGCAAATCAACAATGTGGCATAGCAGCAAAAAAAACCAAAAAAGCAAAACACCAAAATCCAAAACACTAACATTATCAAAGGCTCCATTAAGAGCAGTTTAATGTCTATAAAAAAAGTGAGGGGTGGAGGCAGGGAGTTAGGATGGTCTCACTCTACTCTGCCTGGGTCAGAAAACATATGGATGTAGCAGGTATTGGCATGAGCACAGCGTGCTGCTGATGTGGGAGGTTGGGGAGCCTGTTTTGGGGTGAGTACAGTAAGAAGAGATCCCTTGGGCACTCTCTCTCCAAGGTCAACATGTGGCCTTGTGAAGAGGGGTCTCAATCTTTTGCCTTGCCATTTTTTCTTTTGTTTTAGGTAAAGGAGATAAATCTGGAGGCTCTGGCCTTATGGGTTTCAAAAGGTCAGAAGAGAGAGCCGTCAGGAACCCAGGGGTCAAAGGCAAAGTCTAGGCCGAGTTTTGCAGCCAGCCTAGGATGGATGCCCCAAGTAGCAAGGCCTCACCTTTGGAAGTGACCTCAACCTAGCTAAGCAGTAGCTAGGTCCCAGCAATGCCTAGTTTGGAAGTAAACTCGAGGGACCAATGTTATGTAGGAAATGAACTAAGCCTGAGCCCACTCTCTAGAACCTTGAGGTAGTATAGATTGTGCTCTAGAGGTGTTGGGGGAAAATGTTTGAATTTTTTATTGCTATATCTTCAAAGTAAATATCTCTTTGTCAAAGTTAATTGATGTTAGTTAGTTAAATGGAAATAAGATGATAGTCACTGATGGCTAACAGTGAGGGGAACACAACTGATATCAGTTCAGCCAATAGCATTAGAGAAGACACACCCCACCCACCTAAGGGTACCCTTAGCATCCTCAGAGGGGACACGTAGCAGCTTGGCTCTGGAACAGTGGTCCATAGCATACCTAATACATGAAGTATTATGTTGGGTTCTTGGTGTCATTTTTTCAGAAGGGGCACTGGCAAATTGAAGAGTGTGGAGAGAAGGGTGATGAGGATGATGAGGTGCCTAAAGGCCATGTCATATGAGGATTGGTCAAAGGAACTGAGTATGTTAAGCCTGGAGAAGACTTAGGACAAACATGATAGTTATCAGTCCACTCCCTTCCCCATTCTAAAGATGATGTAACTGAGGCCCAGAAAGGGGAAGCAGACTGCTCAAGGTCACACAGCTATGGAGTCACAGAGCAGGAATTTGACCTCAAATTCTCTGATCTTTCCACTACACCGAGCTGCCTCTCTACCAGTGTGAGCACAAGCAAGTCGCCCCCTTTCACACTCTTCTGTATTTCTTCTTCTGTAGGTTGGGGATAAAAACACTTACACCACCTTCCTCACAGTGTTGTGAGGAAATACTTCATCAGTCCAAGAAACTGCAGGTGGTCAGGGTGGGTAGTCCCTCCACCAATTCAGATTGCAAGCACTCTAAGAATTTAGTAGATGGTCTTTAGTCAGTAAGTCAAGAAACATTTTTTAAGTGCCTACTATGTGCTAAGCTAAAAGGAACATTACAAAAGAAGCCAAATGACAGTCCTTGCCCTCAAGGGGAGAGTTTAGTTTAATGGAGAAGACAAGAGAAGAATAACGATATGCAAACAAGTTATGTACAGGATACATTGAAGATAATCAACAGAGAGGCACTAGAATTAAGAAGCATTGGGAGAGGCTTCCCATAGAAGGTGGGATTTTAGCTGGGACTTGAAGGAAATAACGAAAAGAAAATGAGGAGAGAGAGCATTCCAGGCATTGGGGACAAGCAGAGAAAATGCCTGGAATTGGGGGATGAAATTCTTGTTCAAGGAATATGGGAAAAAAAACCCATCACCCTGTGTGACATCTGATGAACCTCCATACTCATCCATACTCAAAGCCTCTCCTGCTTGTTGGGACTTTTCTGAGCTTGTTCCCTGCTTGCACAGTCTTCAAGAACTCAGAAATACCTCCATGCCATGACAAGGAATCAGATAGGGACAAGGAAACTTGAAGGTCAAAGAAATTCAATGATTTGTCCAAGGTCTAACAAGTAATAAGTAGCAGAAGTAGGATCTGAACCCGGGTCCCATGATTCTAAGTTCATTGCTCTTTCTACTGAGTCACATGGAGCCATGGGTCTGTCCCCAATGCTTTATTGTCACCTTTATAACACTTATCTTACATTGCCTGGTATTGTTAGTTATATTTTCACATGTGAAAAGCCAACTCCTCCATCGGACTGTGAACACTGGGAAAGCAGAGACCCTGTCCGATGCTTTTTTGTACCCTCCACAACACTTAGGATAGGGTTAGAATCATAATATTTTTATTCCCCATCTAGTTCCAAAAAAGATGAGTTAGTTTATACACTACAATATAAAGACATAAAATGGAAGATGCCATATGGAAAAAAAACAACCAGAAGGGACAGATGTGTTCAGGTACCTGAGTTGGATAGCTATGTGACCTTGGACAAATCATCTCTCTGAGTCTCAGTTTCTTCATATGTAAAATTTAGGGGGTGGAGTAGAAGGATTAGAAGGGACTAAAGATCTCTTCCAGCTCTAAATCTACAATCCTATGCTCTTACTATGGAGTTCATAAGATTTAGATCTGGGAAGGATGGACCTTTAGAATAGTCTAGTCCTGATAAACTCCAAAGTTTCTGTCAGCTAAAGCAAAAAAAGGAAACACTATAGGTTACAAAATATACTGAGCACCTAGTATATGATCAATAAATAGGAGTTAATTATTAGCTAATAGCAGTTACTTAGCTAGGGATGCATGACTGCTGAGCCCAAAGCTTTATGGGATTCGAACACAGGTTAGGCAGAGAGGTACCAAGCAAGGGGAGAAAGTGAAGAAAGTGGAGCTGGAAGAGGGTTAAAGACAAACTTCATTAACCATATATATCCGTGCTGGATTATTCAATAGAAATACTGGACATGTGCGTAGGGGCCCTATATGTCTGGAGGGGACAGCAAAGTGGTTCACTTGAATGTGATAATTTTTCTTTTGTATGTCTGGAGTCCCTGGGTGAGGACTATAGAAACTGAAGTGGCTATTGCTTCCTCTTTCCCAACTTTGGAAACCAGATATACTTACCCAGAGAGATACTCAAGGGAGAACTGACCCCTAAAGGCCGATGGGCAAGGCTAGGGGGGAGATAGAACTCCTTGAGAAGACTCCTAAGAGGCAGGGCAAGGGAGGAAATGACAACAAATTGAAGACAAGAACATTCCACTTCCTTCATGTGTTTCCAACTTGGAACCTCTCCGATAACTCTGTAGGAAACAGAATGTAGTGAAGGGCCCCCAAGATAACTGTCTCACTGGTCCTGCTGGCTCAGTCAATCAAGGGCATGATTCAGCACAAACAGGGAGTAAGAACTGGGGATCATCATCATAAGTTTCACCCTCCACCAGAGCCATTAATTTCATACACAAAAGCGTAAGATGGAATTTTAATTTATTCAGAGCATGAAGAGAATAAAAACAAAAGCGGGAACAGAGCTGGATTGGGTTCATTCATATATATATTCATTCAATAAATATAATTACACATTCTAGGAGCAGAACAACTTAGGACTGAGGGCTATACAGAGCTTACGTAAGACACAATCCCCGCCCTCAAGAAGGTTACAGTCAAGTGGGGAAATAAAATACAAACATAGATAGCAAATGTTAATGAACAGATAGCCCATACATCAGAGAGGTAAAAGACCTAACTTCTTCCTCTGTTTGTGCTGAATCATGCACTTGACTGAATGAGCCAACAGGGCCAGAGAGATTGAATTA
>NW_020954556.1:9382149-9421944 GCF_900497805.2 Vombatus ursinus | reverse complement strand
TTCTGTCCTTCCTTCCTTCCTCCCTTTAAAATCTTAAAATCCTATTCCCAGAGTCCAAAAAGCCTGCATTCAGTCCTACCTTAAACACTGATTAGCTGGGTGACCCTAGGCAAGCTCTCACTTAGCCTGTTTCAGTTTCAGTTTCCTTCTCTGCAGGTAATAATAACACTAACCTCCCAGTGTTGTTGAGCAAATGAGATAACACACATGCATATATTATGTTTTTATTTTTGTTATGTATATATTACATATACATATGTGTACGTATATCATATAAACATACATGTGTGTGTTTTTGAGGTCTCAGGAAAGTTAACGGAAGACCTTCTGACAGAGGGGTGAAAGACTCAAGATAAATAAAGACTTTCACTTTTGCGCCTTGCCAAGGAAAGACTTTATTTCGCTTGATTCTACATATTTGTTACAGGCTTTCTTCTTTTTTTCTTTTTTCAATTAAGGGAGTGGGTGGGAGGGAGAAAAAATTAATGCTTGCTAATTAAAAAAAAATTAGAGCAAAAAAAGAAATAGAAAGCAATGGAAGGTAAAACTTTCCTAAGGGGGAGAAGAGGAGAGTTGTTGGCTTTCTCTAGTGCCCTCTCTCCCTTCAGGCTTGCTTTCTCTTTTCTAATCAGTCTGCTTTTTCCTAATTTCCTTCCACAGTTCACTCCTTACTCCAGCCTCTTATCCTTCATGTTTTTGTGAGGGTGGATGGTAGGAGTAGAGACAGGATACTTTGGGTCTGTAGGAAACATGGAAGGCAAACATAGAAGACAAAATCCCACGTGGTCCCTCCTATGGCAGGAGTGGGGCAAAACCTACTCCTTACAATCCCTGCCCCATATCTCCTTCTCTGATGCTTTCTGACTCTGTTTTGTTCTCATCCTCCAAAAGTCCGATCCATTAGATTCATAGAACTTCTGGCCTGAAAAGGCCCTAGGGGTCCAGACCCCTGTTGGACAGATGAATCTCTGCTATTACATTCCTGCCAAGTGGTCACCCAGTTATCATGGAACAATGGAAAGGATGCTAGATTTGGAGTCGTACAATGCCAGTTCCGCCACTTCCTGCCCATGTGACTTTGGGGTAAATCTCTTAACTTCTTTGGGCCTCAGTTTCCTCATCTGTAAAATGAAGCAGTTGAGCTAGATGACCTCTAAGGTCCCTTCTAACTGTATATCTATGATCCTATGGGCTAGCCTATGTCATCAATCCTTTTCAAATGACTAAAACTCTGTCCAGTATTTATCCCTCCCTCACATTCCTTCTTCCCTTTATCCTCTAGCTCATTAATTTATTCATTGTCCAGAGATGTGAGGATAGGTAGACAATGTCAAAGAGACTTTCCAGTCTTTTTCAAGGCAAGAGGAGAAGAGAGATACCCTATTATAAGGTCATAATTGGAATAACATGGAAGAGACCTAAGATCATAAATTGAAATAACATAGAAGAGACTTCAGAAGCCTTCACCAACTCCCTCATTTTACAAATGAGGAAACTGAGGCACAGAGAAGTTAGTGCCCTGCTCAGGGTTACACAGCTAGTAAGTGCTTGGTATGGGCTTTGATCCCAGGTCTTCCTAACTCCAACTCCAGTGCCCTATCCACTACACCACGATGTTTCTCAATTATTATTATACTAATAAAAATATTTCTATAGCCCCTTAAGTTTAGTCATGTGCTATTTAGGGCAGCTAGGTGGCACAGTGGATATGGATCTGGAATCAGGAAAACTCACCTTCCTGGGATCAAATGTGGCCTTAGCTAGCTGTGTGACCCTGAGCTAGTCACTTAACCCTATTTGCCTCAGTTTCCTCATCTGTAGAGTGAGCTGGAGAAGGAAGAGACAAACCACTCTAGTATATTTGCCGAGAAAACCCCAAACAGGATCACAAAGAGTTGGACACGACTGAAAAATGACTCAACAACAACAATAGTTCGGTTTCATATGCTTATTAAATGTGACAATATGTTTGATTTTTATTAGTGTCTTGAATGAAATCAGAGATGGCACGCTTATCATATTTGCAAACAACATAAAGCTGGGAGAGATACTAGCCAACACCGCTGACAATAGTCTTCCCAAGTCCCCCCAAACAGGCCTTTCCTCACCACAGTCCTGTGGGGATGGAGTGTGCAAATATTAATATCCCTGCTTTACAGATGAAGAACCTGCAGCCTGAAGCAATTAAATTTCTCACCCGAGGCTCCTCAGCCTGTTAGTGTCTGCACTGGACCCAGGCCTCAGGTTGCTCAATGGTGCTAGGCTATCCTCTTTCCACTACATCATATTTATAGAAATCAATTATCATTGCACTATGGTTGAGGAGGAGTGGTAAGTAATAGAGATTTCAAGTTGATAGAAGGCCAGATAAATTAATTTTTGCTGGATTCTTTGGCTTCTTATTATTACTTATGTGTTAGGTTCCTACAGCTTCCTTTCCTCCAGAGGAACATTAAAATGTGTCATGTTTAACAGAATAAAGCTGAAAACAAAGGAAGTACCAATTGGGGGAAAAAGGTATGAAAAAAATTACATCTATTTACTCATTTATTCAATAAGAATTTATTAACCCTTCATTATGGGTATAGCTAGGTGGCACATTGGATAAAGCACTGGAGTCAGGAAGACCTGAGTTCAAATCTGGTCTCAGACACTTACTAGCTATGTGACCCTGGGCAAGTCATTTAACATTGTTGGCCTCAGTTTCCTCATCTGTAAAATGTGCTGAAAAAAGAAATGGTAAATCACTCCAGTATCTTTGCCAACAAAATCCCAAAAAGTGTCATGAAGAATCAGACATGATGAACAATAAACGACTGTTTTAGATACAGAAACAGTGAGCTGTAGTTGAAAAAAAGAAGGGAATAAGCACTTATTAAGCATCTATTATTATGCCAGGCACTATGTTAAGTGCTTCAGAAGTATTACCTCATTTGATCCTCACAAAAACCCTGGGAGGTAAGTGTTATTATTATCCCCATTTTACAGATTAGAAAACTGAGTCAGACAGAAGTCTGCCCAGGGTCACACTACAACGAAGTACCTTAGGCTACATTTGAACTCAGATCTTCTTAACTCCAGGACCAGTGCTCTATCCATTGTGCTGAAAAATCAGAAGACCTGGCTTCAAATTCTGGTTCCCAAACTTTCTAGCTCTGTCACCTTGGGTAAGTTATGTAATCTTCACATGTCTCAGTTTCCTATCTGTAAAATGCATATAACAGAAATACAGAATTTTTGAATGAGAAGGGTCACAGATGGTCCAGCTAAGGAGGCCACTTTGTAACATGCCTGACAAGGAGTCATCTAATCTTGCTTAAACTCCAGTGATGAAGAGCGCGTTACCACTCCACTTACCTGCCTGTTGTGAGCACTAAATGGGAAAATGTATGAAATGAGAAAAAGTGGGCTCATGAGTCATACGATAATAAATCAGAAGATTTAGAGTTAGAAGGGTCCTTTTTGCTCACCTAGTTCAGTCCCCATATTTTACACGTAGTAAGGATCCACCTATATACAGAAGGGGAAACTGAGGCCTAAGCAGGTTCAGTGACTTGCCCAAGGTCACAAAATAGTAATGTGTTAAAGCCTTTTGATTCCAAATCTAGTACCTTCCCCAATACATGGTTCTCTGTAACCATAAATGTCAGCTTTTCTTACACAAAAGAAGCATAGAACATGATCCTGGCTTTCATGGATCTCACAGTCTCATTAGAAGGACCAGACCCATAAACACATGAACAGTTAAGTAACTATGCCTGGCAGCATAGAAGTGATCTTATAGGTACAAACAATTGGTGCTCTGTGAGTGCAGAGGAAGAGGTTACCGCAGGTTGAAGCTGCTGGGGAAGGCACAATATGTGGTCTGCCTTGAACTGGAATCTGAAAGGCAGCTAGGGTGCAGATGAACAGAAGGGTGTAGGAAAGGCTTTCCAAGTGGAAGGAACGACATGAGCAAAGGCTTGGAGGTGGGAATGAACCTGGGTTGTTCAGAGGGCACCAAGGAGATAAGGATGCCAGAAAGAACTGTTCATGTTGGAACAGCAGTGAGAGGGAGGGTTATAAAATTTCAGTAGAGACTTTGAATGCTAGGCTGAGGAGAAGGAAGTCAGAGAATGTTAGCGCCAGAAAGGGATTTAGAACATAAACTATTAGTGCCAGAAGGGACATTAGAACAGAGAGCATCAGAGCTAGATAGCCCCTAGAGCAGAGAACATTAGACAAGGAAGAAGCCTTAGGATACAGAATGTTAGGGCTGGAAGGAACTTTAGAACATAGAATGTTAGCGCTAGATGGGCCTTAGAACACAGACTCTTAGGGATAGAAGGAGCCTTAGAACACCGAATGTCAGAGTTAGAATGTAGAAGATTAGAGCCTCAAGCAGACTCTTAGGGACAGGGCTGGAAGGGACTTAGATCATCTAATCCAACTCCCTCATTTTATAGATGAGGAAACTGAGCGGTATGAGAGGAAAGAGAGAATTACAGGAGGACAGGTAGTGGTTATTTCAAAACCTCCATTAAACTGTGGGTAAGAGAGAGCTGGCATGAAAGATGTCTGTTATAACACTGAGTAAACAAAAGACCCTGGGCCTGCACTGCTGGATGTGACCCTGCTAACAGAGCCCATGGGGGAGAGAACGGCGGGGGCCTTGAGCCCAGGGGAGCCGGAGAGCGGCCACAGTGCCCGGTAGCCCTGACGGAGGGAGGGTGCTGTAGCGCCCTTTGCATTTTCCTGCGTGTATTTGAAATCCGGACTGACAAGACGAGCTGGATAATTTTGCTCAGTTATGGATTGAATTCTCTTCTCTGTGGTACAAGATCCTCTCTTCTTGAAGCGTGACAGCTGCAATGACTTGCAGATGTTCGCCTCCTCTTTTCCAGCAGACTGGGGTGGATGTGGTAAACGCCACGATGGAAACCAAAAACCCCGCCAGATGTACCATGTCAATGTCAGTAACACACACATCTGGCTTCAATACCAGCAGCGATAACCAGAACAAATGGCTGTTATTCCTCCTGTATTCAACTTGTCAGCATTAAACGTTAAAAGGGGGGTGGGGGTGGGGAAATAGGACTGGGGCTGTGGGGCATGACGTGGCACCAGCAGGAACACTGCGGCTTCCCTGAGTCTGGTACCCCAAACGTCCCTGGCTGGTTTACCTCCCATGGGAAACTGCAGAAGTCTGCAGGGCGCCAGGCTAGGGTGTGTGTGTTTGGCGGGGGGAGGGGGAGGATTGGGGATGAGAACTGGCCAACCCAGATCTTGCTCCCATCCCAGGGTTCCTGCCTGACAAGCAGCTGGGCTGCTGCCCTCACTGCTTCAGGCCTCTCTGTTCCTAGGACAGGCCATTGTGGCAGCCAGGGTAAATATTTGGTCTGCCCGCCTTAGAGAATACGACCTCAACCTTGACTATGGGAGAGGGGGGAAAGGAAAACAGAGAAAGGAGGGGGCCAAAGGGAAAGGATAGAAGTAGGGCAACCCCTTTATTCATCAGACAGATCTTTAGCAATGTGTCCCCCTTGGAAAGTAGGTTGAAAGGTCCCAAGACCCTCCCCACCCCGTTCCCCTTTCTTCCAGTTCTAAATAAAATACTTTGAAGAGAAGCCCTGCTATGTCAGGGATAAGTGTAAATGTCATTCCTTTTCTCCCCATCCCTTGCTCTACCACAATTTTTCCCAAAGTCAAAGCTTCCAGTTTCCACCTCCTCTGGTCACTGAGACCACGGTTCAGAAGCCAGGGCCCCTGCTGTGGGGTTCTGGGAACAATGGGACAGAGCTTGAATGTACAGCTTTGGAAACATTGACCAGGCCCCCAGCAGCTGATGGGGCTTCATTGCTAGTGCTGTGAGGTTTCTGCTAGCCTCTTTCCCTCCCTGAGGCTCAGTTTCCTTCTCTGAGGGGTGGAGCCAGATGTTCTCTGAGGTGCCTTTCAGTTGGATCATTGGATGATTCCCTGAGTTTGCAAGCTTCTTGAGATCAGGCATGGGATTTTATTTGCCCCAGAGCCAGGTATGAGGAAGGCCCTGCACACATGATGGCATTTCAACATCAGTTGAATGAATGAATTAAATTAGCTGAATGATGGATGGAAATGTATTTTAGGTGAAAAGAACTCTGGACTTGGAGTCAGAGATTATCCTACTTGTGTAACAAGGCTTTCTTTTTGTGGGTCTCAGTTTTTTCATTTTTAAAATGAGAGAGTTGAATTAGATAATTTCTCAGGTTCCTTACAACTCTGATGTTCTCTTATTCTATCAGTTTGCAGGCAACCAGAGCCCTGGGTGGTTCTTATCTCAGTAATCATAGTTCACATTTTGGTAGAACTTTGAGATTTACAAAGTACTTTCTCCACGATAACTCCATGAGGTAAGAAGTGAAAATATTATGCCCATTTTACAGGTGAAATGTCTTGCTAGGCTAGGAGAGTGACTTGCCCAGGGTCATAGAGCTAGGAAGGTATCAGAGACAGGACTTGAACCCAGATCTCCTGACACCAGGGCCAAGGTGCTCATTCCCCTATTCCATAATGCCTCCTTTCTAACTCTTCTTCTTGTAGGTAGAATTGATATGGAGAAAGGAGGAAGAAAAGGGCAATCACAAGACAGTTGTAGAATGTTCAGTCGTTTCAGTTGTGTCCAACCCTTTGTGACCCCATTCAGGATTTTCTTGGCAAAGATACTAGAGTGGTTTGCCATTTCCTTCTCCAGGGGATCCAGTGGTTCTATCTTCTCAGGCAATCAGAGGTTAAGTGACTTTCCCAGGGTCACACAGCTAGGAAGTATCATAGGCTGGATTTGAATTCAGGTCTTCCTGACTCTAGGCCCAGTGCCACCTAGATGCCTCATAGGATCATAGGATCACAGATTTGAAGCTGATGACCATGGACATCATCAAGTTCAATCCCCCAGATTTTACTGATGATGAAACTAAGACCTAGGGGTCAAGTGTCTTTTCCAGGGTTACACAGCTAGTAAGGACCTGAGGCAGGATTTGAACCCAAGTCTTCTTGATTCTAGCCTTTATACCATGCCATTCCAAAACCAAGTTGTCAAAAGCAGGAGCGCATTCATAAATACTAAAAAAAAATCCTAAGGTAAGTTGGACACGAAGACTTCTGTGAGAGAAATCTCTGTCCTGGGCATCATTCCTTAGTTCTCCTTTGATTCTTGGCCATGGCAAAAAAAAAAAGGAGGGTGGGGTAGAGATTGACTTAGTCTCATCAATAATACTGACATTTATATACCTCTGTAAGATGTGCAAAGCACTTTAGATATGCTGCCTCATTTGATCTTCACAACAATCTTGTAAGGTAAGTACTGCAGGTGTCATTAACCCTTGTGGTGAATGGCAGGGGGTGGGTAGAGGTGGGAGAGGAGGCATCCAAATGTGATTTTATTGGTGATGGGAACTCCTGGTATAGAAACTGCCTCCACTGAGGCAGATAGCAGGCCCACAGGATTTAAGAGCAGAGAGAAACCTTGGCAGCCAACTGGTCCAACCTATTAACCAAAAGGAATCCCCATTATGACTATGAAGTGGTCAGGTAGCCTTTGCTTTTATTTCTTCGCATTTTTCCTCCTTGCTGGAATTGTTTCTCTTTGTGTCTTCAGAATTTCATTCTTGAGTTTCTCCCATCTTTCCTGGGCTGATTTCCCTTGTAGCATTCCATACGATGGTACTACCTTTCTTCTGAACTCTCTGAAATCCACTTTCCCCAAATCTAGGGTGCATATCCAACTATGCCTGGGTTTTCTTTCCTCTATCACCACTCTAGGAGGGAATGGCCCCTTCTCCCATCATGGATCCCAACATTTTCATCCTAGCAACCAGTTCCTTCCTGCTAGATCCTGATGCTAGAGCATCACATCCAGAATAAAACTTCCCCTTTTTGGTTCCTCCACTTTCTGAAGGATAAAATTATCACTGAAACGAGTCAAGGAGTTATTAGCTGCTCTCCTTTGGCAAAGAGAGAACTGTAGCAGATGTCTTGATAAATGAAGTTTCCCCACCATTACCATAACCTGCCTCTGTGCCAGAATTATGCTTTGTTTCCCAAACTCCTTATCTATTTTCTCTTTCTGCCAAGATGGTCTATACTATACTCTAATGACATCAAGGAAAGAGCCAATAGACAGAGAAAGAGTAAAGATAAGGAGTGGAGGAGGGGAGAAGATAGTGGAGATGATTTGCTTGAAGAAGTCGGGAAAGGATATGATCAAGGGTGCATATAGAGGGATTGCCTTGGTAAAGAGAAGGGCCAGCTCTCCAACTGAAACCAAGACTGGAATAAAGGCAGAGATCGTGGAAGAAGTGAGTTGAGTTGGAGTGAGGTGAGTTGAGGAGGAGAGAAGAAGAGAGAAATCTCCTGGAATAGTCTCAGTTTTACTTTGAGTACCAAATCAGATGAGAGCTCCTGCTCTTCCCAAGCGGCATAACCATTCTCTAGCCAAGGACTTCAGCTGATCTAAAAAGTATGGAGGCAGTAGAAACTATAGTGAAGCCACACCTGGCAGGGCAGTGTCTTGACCTGAAGCCTCAGAGATTTGAGATGTTGCTCCTCAAGCATGCCTTGGTGGTATGTTTTCTCATGGTACCTCTATAGAGGTATGCCTCTCTACTCATGACCTCTGTTTGTGCCCATTTTTCTTGCTGATGCTGGGCTGATTTGTGAGAGAATGTGCCCTAAGTTCATGAGGGAGATGTTTTGTTGCTACTTTTCTGCTGTAGTCACCATGTATTAAAGGTAAACACATTGGTTCCTATTTCCTGAACTAGGTGACACAATAGATAGCACACTGGCCCTGGAGTCAAGAAGACCTGAGTTCAAATCTGACCTCATTCATTTACTAGCCACGTGACTCTGGACAAGTCACTTTATATTTGTCTGCCTCAGTTTCCTCAACTGTAAAATGAGGATAATAATAGCATCTACCTCCTAGGGTTGTTGTGAGGAGCACAAATAAGATAATATTTGTGAAGTGCTTAGCACAATGCCCGGCATGTATTCATTGCTTAATAAATACTTAGTCTCTTCTCCTTTCTCCTCCCTATAAATAGTTTTAGGGCTGTACAAAGTAACTTGAACTTGGGAGATCCATTCTTGGTGGGGTGGGGTGGGGGGAATCCCTAGAGTGTGACGGTTATTTTGTAAGTAAGAAAACTCTGACTCAGAGATTCGAATGATTGGATCATGAATTTAGAGCTGAAAGTGTCCTTACAGGTCATTTAGTCCAACTCTCTCATTCAATAGTTGAGAAAACCGAAACCTGGATTGATTAAGAGATTTGCCCAAGGTCACACAAAGAGTTAAACAGTAGAGCCAATATTTGAAGTCCAAGGTTAGGGAGTTGGTTCCTCATCTTGGAATCACCTTATCTCAGAAGTAAACATGGATGACTAGGAGGATTTGATCCTTGAATGGAAATAGCAAATTTTGGAGGAAAGACACATTTAGAGGGAAAGATAACTTCTCTTTTATCTTGGAAGTTATGTAAGAAGTTAAAGGTATGAGGGCCCATTCTACCTCCTCTGAAGTAACTTCTATTTTTCCTTTTCAAGGATACAACAGCAAAGATCAATCACCCTCCTATGAAAACTTTACCTGCTCTCGTAGCATCACAGGAGTTTTCCTAGCCTGTGTTGGCCTGGGTCTTGAAATTGTTGACAGCCCATTGATGAAGGAGATCTTCAACCAAAGGCTGGATGGTCACTTGGTGGGAATCTTGTAGAGAGGATTCCTCTTCAGATATTGGTGGGCTACACTCAGGGGTGGGGAACTGCGGCTTTGAGGCTACATGTGGCCCTCTAGGTCCCCAAGTACTGCCCTTTGAATCCAATCCAAACCAAGATCCAAAGGATTCCATCTAAGGGCCACACTTGAGGGCCTAGAGGGCCACATGTGGTCTCGAGGGCGCAGGTTCCTCATCCCTGGATGGTCTTTGAGATTCTACAACAGGGGAACCTACACCCTGACAGCTGTTTTTGACCAGTTCTCACTCTTAGGAATAGTTCCTTCATAGTGAGCAAAAATCTCCCTCCCTTGTATCTTTCACTTATTTCTCCTAATTTTGAACTTGGGGAATCAAAGTAGAAAAGGTCCAAACTCTCTTCTGTTTGATAACCCTTAAGATTTTTAAAAACAACAGTCATGTCTCCCCTAAGTCTTCTCGTCCTCACTTCCCTCAAATGATCCTTGAAAGGCATGGTTTTGTTTACTTTGATCATCCTGGTTCACTCTTTTCTGTCCAGTCTTAAGCTTGCCAGTTAAATTTGTCCTTCAATGTGGTGCCCAGAGCTGACAAAAACACTCCAGATGTGGGATGCTCAAGGCAAAGGACAGCAGAGTTATTGCTCTGGACACTGAGCTTCTACTCATGGAGCCCACGGTGGCATTTGCCTTTTTGGCTCCCACGTCACCCTGCTGCTGCAATGAATTTGTAGTCCACTATGGTAATAAGAAGAAAGGAAACAATTATTAGCCACCCACCATGTGCCAGGCACCGTGCAACATGCTTTACAAATATTATTTCCTTTGATGCTCACAAGAACCCTGGGAGGTAGGTGCTGTTATTATCCCCATTTTATAGTTGAGGAAACTGAGGTAAACAGATGCCTTGCCCAGCATCACACATAGCTGGTAAGTGTCTGAGGCTGGATTGGAACTCATCTGATTCCAGGCCCGGTGCTCTATCCACTGTGCCAAAAATGCTGATGCCATCTTAGGCTACCTCAATAGAAACTTGGTGTCCAGAGTCGTAGTTCTATGGCACTTTCCTCTGAGCAGACCCTCACCTGGAGTGTTTTTGTCCAGTTCTAAACATCACATCTAAGGACAAGCTTAGTTGGCAAGCTCAAGCCTCTAATACAATGTGACAGACATCTAATACAAAGGGAAAGTAGTACAACCAGCTGTCAGTGAGGGTAGATAGTCTATTGCCCTGATGAGGGCACCAGCTTTTCTCCTATACTGAAACTACCGGAGGCCAGCACATTAAAGCACAGAGAAACAAGCCTTTTGCTGCAGTTTTGACCTTCAGATGATTTCACCTATACTACTCTATCGTCCGCTAGAGCATAAGTGCCAGAGAGGAGAAAGGAAGACCAGGTCAGAACCATAAGTGTAGCAATGCAAGGTTGCAGGTACCTTCTCCATGACATATTTCTGCTTTGCTGGGACACTGTTCTGCCTTCCTCTCCCCTCAGGAGAGTAATCGGGAGCTATGCCTCAAGGGTCACATATATCAAGTACAATACCCCATAAGCTTAGCACAATGCCTTGTATATAATAAATACTTGAGTATTTTGTTGAATTGAATTGAGTGGCCTAAATTTCTTGGCATTAAGAACACTAACCAATAACCCCATGGTCAAGTGTGCTGCCTGTCCAAGGTACCATTCTGAGGCCTATCTGGGCTTACCTATGACAGGAGTCACTAGGTCTTTTTTGAATACATTTTTGTCAAACTGCAACCCCCTTCTTTTATCTGTATGGTTGATTTTTGAACTCTTGTAAAAGAATTTGAATTCATGTCTATTAAATTTCATGGGATTATATTTGGCCTACAATTTTAGCTTCTTAAAGATTTGTGGAATCTCAGTTCTGCCATCCCAATGTGTTAGTTACCCCTCTCAATTTAGTATCACCTACAAATTTGATTAAGATGGTATTTACAGCTTCATCCAAGCCATTAATAAAATACTGAAAAGTATGTTTTTTTTTCAGATTATTGCTTGAACTGGGTATTAGCCAATCCCAATCCCTCCTAATATGAATGTCTCCCTTCTGATATTATCACTAATTTATCTTACACATATCTTGTTTTTGCACAGTTTGCATAGTCTTCCTTATTAGACTGAGATTCTCAAAGACAGAAACTGTCTTTTGCCTTTCTTTATATCCCCAGAGCTTAGTAGAGTGCTTAGCACACAGTAGGTGCTTAATAAATGTCTACTGATTTGACTTGAGAGCCCAGCTAGTTGTCTAGTATAGGCAACATTGTAACAATATTAATTACTTTTACTGGATCATAGGATTTATCACTAAATGTGAATCTAGAGATCATTTAAGTTCATTTAAGAGATGAGATCATCTGAGAATGATTCCCTCATTTGACAGAAGAGGAAATAGCCATTGACTCCTAGAACTTAAACATATAACATTGACCACTGATAATCGAACATTATTAATGACATTAGGGCAGCTATGTGGTGCAATGGAGAGACCACCAGGCCTGGAGTCAGGAAGACTTCCTGAGTTCAAGTCCAATCTCAGACTAGCTGTGTGACCCTGGAGGAGTCACTTAACCCCGTTTGCCTTAGTTTCCTCGTCAGTAAAATGATCTGGAGAAGGAAGTAGCAAACCACTCCAGTATCTTTGCCAAGAAAACCCCAAATGGGGTCATGAAGGGTCAGACATGACTGAATACGACTGAATGAAGTGACATGAGACTGATATTAGTTAAGACTTATTAGTGGCATAATTTGAAAGGCAGAATGTCACAGCAGATGGCTCACTGGCCCTGGAGTCAGGAAGACCTGGGTTCAAGTTACACCTCCATCACATACTTGCCCTTTGGCAAGTCAATTCATCTCACTATGCCAGGCAAGTCTCTACGAGAGGGGTTTATGGGCATTCTAGGCATGCTTCTATGCTGTGAGTTTCTCTAGATGTTAAGGAAGGCCCATTTCCCCTCCTTAGTCCAACAATGTTCCTTCTGACATCCCAAGATTTCCATTTTCCCCAGCCCCTCCCCCCAGCTGCAGTTTGCCTCCTGTTCTCCTGGTCTTAGCCTAGGTAAAGGTCACAGTAACGGTTCTATCCATGGAAACTCAAAGCTTCTTTCTCCATTTTGAGTCTTAGGGAAATGAAGAAAGAAGAGAGTGGCAGAGGGAAGAAGAGGCAATGGAATCCCAAGGCCTGGGTCATAGGTCTGAAGCTTAAACATTCATTGTGCCGTAATTCCTCCTAGCAAAGAATATTATGCCATGAATTTTAAAAAGTTCGAGAAGCATTGCTCTAAGACTAGGAATTGAAGAGAATGTGCCAGTCTGTACTGATAGAGAAAGTTCCCTACCAGGAGATCCCTTGTCCAATGAAATCATAGGTGTGGTTAAAAACATTTATCAATACGGTATTTATTTATGCTTCTCTCATTTCTCTTTTGCTTATTAACGAGTTGTCTAATATGTATGGATTGTGGCTAAGGCAGGCAAAATCTCTTTCCAGCCAACATCATTAAGGAAAAAAAATTCCATATAACAAAGAGAGGTCCAAATCCTCTAGTCTATAGCTCACAAATTTCAGGCAATATTCTCAGTGCAAAAATTTCAGTATAAACCCCGAAAGTGATGTTTTTATAATGGATTTTAGCCAGCATGTCCTCTGTATCTTTCCATGGCAGCATGGTTTAGTGGAAAGATCCTTGGACTTGGAGTTAGAACACCTGGGTTTTGTTCCTAGCAACAACGTTTCCTAGCTGTGTGACCGGAAACAAGCCATTTCAGTTATGTGTGTGCCTCAGTCAAGTCAACAAGTATTTATTAAGGGACTACCATATGTCAAGCATCATGCTAAGTGCTAGGGATACAAAGAAGGGCAAAAAACAGTCCCTGTTCTTAGGAGCTAATAGGAGCAGACAATGTGCATAACAACTACATACAAACACAAACAAACAAACAAAAGTGATAGACAGATATAATAATGTATAAATATATAGGGTTGTATATATAATAGATATATGTATATGTATATTATATATATATATATATATACACACACATACACGCACAATAAATTGGGAATGATCTCAGAGAGAAGACATTACTGACATTAAGGAGGGTCTAGAAAGACTGCTTAAAGAAGATGCGATTTTAGCTAGGACCTGAAGGAAGCCAGAAAGTAGTGACGGGGGTAAGGAAGGAGAAAAACCCAGGCATAGGAGACAAAGGGTTAAAACACATGAAGTAAGGAAAAGCCAGGTGATGTAGTGGCTTGGAGTCAGGAAGAGTTGAATTCATATTCTGCCTCACACACTAGCTGTGTCACCCTGGGCAAGTCATTTAACCTTTATTTGCCTCCATTTACTTATCTGTAAAATGGGGATAATAATAGCACCTACCTCCCAGGGTTGTTTCGAGGATCAAATGAGGTAATATTTGTAAAGTGTTTTGCAAACCTTTGTGTTATATAAATGATAGCTATCATCATCATAATAATAATGCTTATTATTATAATTCTATATCTCAGTATTCCTCTTATATTAAAATGAGGTGATAATACATTGAGAGGCAGCTAGGTGGTAGAGTGGATAGAGTACTGGGCCTGACTCAGGAAGATCTGAGTTCAGATCAGGCCTCACAGACTTACTAGCTGTGTGACCCTGGGCAAGTTACTTAACCACTCTTTGCTTTAGTTTCTTATCTGCAAAATGGGGACACACTGGAGAAGGAAATGGCAAACCACTTCAGTATCTTTGCCAAGAAAATCCCATTGTTCACAGGGGTCACATAGCATTAGACACAACTGAACAACAATTATACACTGCTTACCTCACAGGTTGGTTGTAAGCAAAGCATTTTATAAAAGTGCTTTTATAGAAGTGCCAGTCTGAGTTTGGGTCTCAGTTTCCTCCTGTGTCAAATGAAGAGGTTTTATGAGATGATCTCCAGGTTTTCAGCTCTAAATCCTTATGATCCCATGAGTTATTAGCATGATTATTGTGTTGCCTTATACATAGCAGGACTCTCCCAGATGCCTTCAGTTGTCAGATGGCTGCTTGGAACAATAATTTGAAAAAAAAAAGCTATTTTTATACCTCTCCTCCAGAGGTTTAGTCTCAGAGCAAATGAATTAAAAAGTCAGGTTAATAATCATCTCTCTTCTGCCTCTAGTCAGGCAGGGGCACTCTCTGGGAATATTTGTGAGATGCTCATACCTGCCTTCCTTCCAGCAAATCTTGCCAGATCCCAGATGAATTTGATTTAAGGATCTGCCTGAGGTATGGGGGTCTTCCAAGAATCTTGCTTAAGATGAAAGATCACCCCCACTGCTCCCATTCAGCTGTGTTGGAAAGAGAACATTGCCATGCGGCAGGTGTTCACTATCATTTTTTGCCATAAAGCCTAAATGGGTTGAAAGTGTTCAGAGACAATGGGTGCCTCTATCAGCGTATCTGAGAAAGAGTGAAGATATTCTGATCTGGGCTCAGTTCCCGATGTGTACTCTGCTCTGGGCTGAGCACACCAGAGGCTGTGTTCTTTTTTCATCGCTTACTTGCTTATTTTCCTGTTTGTTTAAAAAAAAAGTTCCTTCTACAATGCTCACACATCTGATTAATATCCCTATACTTTCCGAAACACAGAGAGTGGTTTGGGTTTTGCTAGGTACATTACAACTCTACCATGATTTAGGGAGCAATTTCTTGGAGCCAAGGGTGACAGGGTGAATATAACAAAGCATTTTTCACTGGCTTTCTTGCAATGCTGCCACAGATGCAGCTTCACCTATGAGATATGGGGAGGGTCAGGCAGCTCAGGATGCCAAGAGCCAAGATTATGTCAAGTCAAGAGCTCAGGTGCACATATACATGTACTCAAATGCATGCATATACTCGTGGGTTTACAAACACCATTTTTGGATTAAGCTAAAGATAACCTCAGTTTCTTCTCACTGGAGGCCAAACCCTCAAAGTCTAGTGGCAGAGCATGACCCATTGGCAATGATGACCTGGAGTCAGTCACCTGGGCCTCACATCTTGGGCCTCAGTTTCCTCAAAAATCTTTGATCCTGTGTTTCTATATGTTTGCAAGTCCAACAAGAGACTGAATAAAGCTATTCAAAGGCTTTGACAAGGCAGTCTCTCATCATAGAAACATGCCTAAATTCGGAGTCAAAAAAGCCAATTTCATGTTTACTATGCATAGAGCTGAGTTGGAAGAGAACCTAGCCCAATGTTCTCACCTTACAGGTAACTGTAGGGAACAGAGTCCTAGAAAAGGGAAATGATTTGCCCAAAGTCACATAAGTAGGAGCAGAGTTGCAATTCCTCCAAATTCAGGTTCAGCCTTTACAATACAACCTGTAGCTTCTTTAATTTAATTTTTCTGAAAAAACCTGAACGACTTACATGAACTGATACAAAGTGAAGTGAGTAGAACCAGGAGAACATTGTACACAGTAACAGCAACATTGTGTGATGATCAACCATGAATGACTTAGCTCTTCTCAGCAATACAATGATCCAAGACAGTTCCAAAAAACTCATGATGGAAAATGCTGTCCACATCCAAAGAAAGAACTGATCGTCTTTGAATGCATATAGAAGCATACTCTTTTCACTTCCTTTATTTTTTTGTGGTTGTTTTCCTCTTGATCTGTTTCTTCTTTCATAACATGGCTAATATGGAAATATGTTTTACATGATTGCACATATATAACCTGTATCAAATTGCTTACTGTTCTAGGGACAGGGGAAGGGAGGGAGGGAAGGAGGGAGAAAAAATTAGAACTCAAAAATTTTTTAAATGAATGTTAAAAATTGTCTTTATGTGTAATTGGAAAAAAATAAAATCCTATTAAAAAAAAAGAAAAAAGTTTTTCTTGGTCTCTGTTTCTTCATCTATAAAAGCAAACTAATACTTTTACTCCTTTCCTCACAAACGTGAGATGAGGATCAAATAGGATCTGAAAGGCACCATGTGGTAGCAGAAAAACACTAGACCTTGGAGGCAGGAGACTGGGGTCCAAGTCCTGACTCTCACACTTACTAGCTATTTGACCAGAGGCAAGTTATCTTGTATATCTGAGCCTATTTCTTTATCTGTACAATGAGAATATAATACTGGAACTACCAACTTCACATGGTCTTGGGGAAAATAATCTGTGAACCAGAAAGCACTATAGGAATGGGAGATGCTATTATGATATAGGCAAAATATGAAATAAATTCCAGCTTTCTATAATCTTGCTCCAGAGCAATATTTAATCTGGTCATAGCAGCTACCCTGCATGTGCTCATAACATTCTGTGAGGTCATGTGCCATATTTGGGGGAACAGACTCTCCAGGAGGGATCTAATACAAGTTTCATTTGTCGGTAATCATTTCCTTCAGAAATAGGTGTGCCCACATGATGCTCCCTTTCTTTCCTCTCTCCTCAGGACAGGATAGATAGGAATGATACTTCTTCATCTCAGTGATTTCTTGGATTCTGTGCAAAAGGTTACAGGTCATTCAGTCAATCAACAAGCATTTATTAAGTGCCTACTATGTGCCAGCCACTGTGCTAAGTCCTGGGGTTACAAAGAAAAGCAAAAGAACCTGTGTTTGAACTAAGAACATTTGGGGGCAGCTAGGTGGCACAGTGGATAGAGCACTGGCCCTGAAGTCAGGAGGACCTGAGTTCAAATCCGGCCTCAGACCAAACACTTGACACTTATTAGCTGTGTGACCCTGGGCAAGTCACTTAACCCTAATTGCCTAAAAATTAAAAAAAAAAAGAACTAATAACATTTGGCAGAAGCTGCAAAGAGGAAAACCTAGGATTGATGTAAGGAAAAACATCCTAACAATTAAAACTGTCCAAAAGTGAAATTGATGTTTAGAAGGTGGTAGGTTCCTTCCTAATGGAAATCCTCAAAGACTCAATGACCATTTGCCACATATATTGTAGAGGGATCTTTGTTTTTGTTTTTGTTTCAATCCACAAGCATTTGTTTTCTCTCCCTTCTGCCTCTTCTTCCACTATGGAAGGGAAAGAAAAAATAAATACAAAATCCTTGTAACGAATATGCAGAGTCAAGAAAAACAAACTCCCACGTTGGCTATGTCCAATAGCAGGAGGCTCATTCTGCATCTGAAGTTTCTCAAGTCTCTTTCAGCGTGGATAGATTGCTACCACATTGACCCTCTGGAATGAAGGTTGGTCATCTCATTGCCCAGGACTCTTAAATCTTTCGAAGTTACAGTGTTATTGTTAGGGCATAATTTTATTCTCCTTGTTCTGCTCTCTTCATTCTATAGCAGTCGACACAAGTCTTTCCAGGTTTCCCTGAAATTATCCCTTTCATTGGCACAATAGTATTCCATTATATTCATGTATCATAATTTACTTAGCCATTGCCTAATGGGTGGGCACCCCTAGAAGGGATGTTTGTTCAGGTACAGGTTGGACTAGATGAAGCCTGAGATCACTTTCAGCTCTAGATTCTGTGATTTGGTGACTGAAATGTAAAGAATGGGTAGAGAATTCAAGGTCTCCATTCATCTTCCCTGGTTGGATTTCCCCATAGGTACAAACAGTGATAAGAAGGCATTACATAGTGGAGAAGTCAGTGCATCTGTTTCCATGGTAGGCATGGCTGCTAGCCAAGTCAGACCTTCAGAATTAGAAGGGAACACAGATATCATCTAGTCCCCCCTCATTTTACAGATGAGGAAACTGAAGCACTGAGAAGAAATAATCTATTCAAGGTCATATATCTAGTAAGCTGACAAGTCTGATGCTTATTCCAGAGAACAATGCTTGCTCCTGAAAAGGAGCATCCCCAGAAAAGGTGTGATTATCTCTCTGTCACTGTTAGTAAAACACCCGGCCCCACAGTCCTACCACGATAACACAGCCCTCCTGGCTCTCATAAAAACAACTACCACCTATAACCTGTGGTTCCTGTTTGAGCATTAAGATAAATGGATATGTTCCCATGGATAGCATAGATTGCTCATTGTAGGAAAAATCAGAACATCAATTGCAGCTTTGCTTTTCCTAGGGCCAGATCCACATCAGCCCTTTCTCATCTAGGGCTGCAAAAATCTCAGCTCCTCATTTCCATCTACCCCTCTCTCATTGCCCTTTGTAGATGAAAATGATCACAGAATCATGGAATTATGAACTAGAAGGTGTCCTCAGACATTACCTAATCCAGCTTCCTCATTTTACAGAGGAGGGAAACTGAGGCCCTCTGATGCTAAATGCCCAAAATCACACAAGCAGCTAGAGGCAGAACTGGTGCTCCTCATTATATGTACTGGAATGTTTATCATGGAACCTTCAGGCTACTGATTATATTAAGCCCTTTTTTTCTTTACTCTGGCTTCGGAAGTCAAAGACTAGGTGGCAATTCTAGTAACTTGGGGAGGCAGGTGGAGCAGTGGAGAGAAGGCCAGTGCTGGGGTCAGGAAGACCTGAGTTCATATCTAACCTCAGATATCTACTAACTGTGCCACCCTAGACAAGTCACTTAATCTCTATTTGCCTCAATTTCTTCCATTGTAAAATTAGGATAATAATAGTACCTACCTCCCAGGGTTGTTGTAAGGATCAAATGAGTTAGTCAAACACTTAGCCCAGTGTCTGGTGCATAGCATGTCATATATAAATGTCAGTTCTAATTATTATGACTATTAAACTACACCTACAGCCAATTCTGTGACATATGTGTTGATCTATGCAAAAAAAGCCCTGAGCTATGCGAAATTGTGCAATTAAAAAGCACAGAGCTTATGGGGAAAATGGGGTTAGGGGCACAACACTCAAAAACTTTGTCAATGACACATTTTTTAAAAAGTTAGGAATTTAATAAAAAATACTAGCACAGTTTTATATGTGTTAAATGGTTAAGAAATACATAAATATTACAATAAATAGTCCAATGTCCTTGGCTTCTGGCTGCTACTCTGCCTGGAGGCTCAATTGGAGAGTGGGGAGGGGAGAAGGAGAACAATGGGCTGGGGGTCAGAGCCTCAGTGGGCCACAGCTCTGGGTCTGGGCGACCCGGCCACTGTAGAAGGTGGGGGAAGGGAGAAGGGTGGACCAGCTCTCCTCAGCCCAGAGTTCCTACTACACCAAAAGATCTACAGTGAATGTGACACTTGACATTGAAAAAGACCTGAAGTTTGCTTGTGGAAGTTGATTTTGGAAGGGTTGCAACTTGTGAGTTATTATGAAGAGATGCAATTTTCTGTGTTCTCTCTCTGTTTCTCAAGGAAGAAATTCTATATAATCAAACTTGAAATTTGAGTTATGCCCAAAATGTTCCTTTATAAGTTAATTTTGTTGGAACAAATTCACATTTTTGAAGCAAGTATTATAGCAGAACTGACTGTACCCTCAGTCAGGAGTGGGCTGGAGCCAGTTTCTGAGAGCCTATTGTTAAATTTTCATTGTATTTACACCTCAGAAACCACAGTAAGAATCAGAGGTTAAGGGGCAGCTAGGTTGCACAGTGGATAGAGCTCTGGCCTTGGGGTCAGGAGGACCTGAGCTCAAATCCAGCCTCAGACACTTGACACTTACTAGCTGTGTGACCCTGAACAAGTCATTTAACCCTGATTGCCTCACCAAAAAAGAAAAAAAAAAGCGAGAGAGAATCAGAGGTTGATTATTTTGTTGATTGTCTAGACTTAAGAATGTGATGGAGAAAATGTTATTAACGTAGATAAAACTTTAATTTGTGTTGAGTGTCCTCCCCACTTCCCCCTGGAAAGCTGGTTGTTAAACATTTACCCGCACACCACTGCCCCCAACCCCTGCTATACTGGACACATAAGGACTGAATTGCTCATTCTAAGACCTTCGTGATGGCTCTTTTAATTTGACAGCAGTTTGAATAGGGAGCCTTAATGATGCTGAGAAATGTTTGAGTGAAACTTACTCTCCCATTGGCATAGTACCTGCTTTACATATTGTTTTCTCTTGGCTGCTATTGGAAGCATATAGAATGTAAGGCTTTGTGAACTCTTAGAACGTCAGAGCTGGAAGGGGCCATAGAGGGCATCTGGTCCAATTCTTCCTTGAGCAGCAACCCCATCTCTGACTTCCCTGACAAATGATTCCAGGCTGCACAAATACCTTCAATGATGGGTACTCAGGTCAACTCTTTCCACTTTTGGATAACTATAATCCCTGTGAAGTTCTTATGGTAAGCTAAAATCCACCTCTCTTAAGCTTCTACCCCTCACTTTCCAGATTCAAGTAGAAAAAAGTCTGATGTCTCTTCCACATGATGTTCTCCAAATATGTCAGGGTTTACATGATTGAAGAGAACTGGGTTGTATAACTCCACAAGACAATGACTCTCTTGCCCACTGACTTGGGAGGTAAATGGTATAGTGGAAAGAATCCTGAACTTAGAGTCAGGAAACCTGCCTCCAACACCAACTGGGCATTGACCACAGGCAAGTCACTTTACCCTTCTTAGCCTCAGTTTCCTCATCTATAAAATAGGGATGAGAACAACACGTACCTCACAGGATTATAGTGAAAGTAAAATGAGATAGTGTATTTAAAGTGCCTTATGAACCTTAAAGCACTATGAAAGTATAATTTATTATTATTGTTATTATTATTTTGTGCTTTCCAAGAAGGGTCGTTGGAAATGGAACATCAGTGCTCCTACCACTTCTAGATTATTATCTCTTGCCTCTGAATGAGAGATATCTCTCCTTGTGGTACTCACATGGACATGACTCTCAACCCACATTTGTAGCTGAGGGCAGGGACCATTTCACTGTTGTCTTTGCATCTTACACAGTATCTGGTATTTATCAGATGTTTAATAAATAACTTGTTCATTGATTGATTAGTAGTCATACTAAATGAAGAGCTCTGTGACTACCACTATATTAAAGCTCCTCCTTTAATTACACTATCCTGCAAAATTTCAGTAACCCTCTATAAATATCCTACTCCAATGCCTCATCATTGTATGAAAGTGACTTTGGGTCTTTTGGGTCTTTTTAGCATTTAACGCTGTGGCCCAACCTCTCCTCCTAGAAACACTCCTTTCTGAGTTTTTGTGATAGTACTCTCCTTTGGTCCTACCTTTGTGACTACTCCTCAATATTCCTTTTCTGAGTCATCATCCATATCCTGCCCCTTAACTGTAGATATGACCCAAGGCTCTGTTCTTGGGAGTCTGTCTCTATACTCTCTGTTGTTGGCCTCGTAAGTTCCCAGAGGTGTAGGTATCATCTCTATCCAGATCTATATATCCAGTCCCAATCTCTCTCTCGTCCTCCATTCCTGTGTCTCCATCTGCCTATTTGACATTTCAAACTATGTGTTCAGGAGCCTTCTCAAATTCAACAGGACTCATTATCTTCCTCCTCAGACCTATTCTCCTTCCAAACCTTCCTGGTTTTATCATGGGCACCACCATGTTCTTAGTGACCCAGTTTGGTAACCTCATTGTCATCCTTGATCCCTCACCCTGCCTTGTTCCAAAGACACAACCAGTGAGTCAGATTTCTTGATTCTACTTCCACAATACCTTTCACATTCTTCCTCTTCTTTCCTTTTATACCACCCATGTTCAGGACTTTATCCCTTCTAGCCTGCAATATTGCAACAACCTTCTAACTAGTTTCCTTGCCTCATGCTTCTGCTCACTTCAATCTATTCCTCACACAGCTAACAAAATGCTATTCCTAAAACACAGATCTAAACATGTCACTCCTTTGTTCCTTAATCCCTCTAGGATCAAATACAAATCCCTCTATTTGCCATTTAAAGCCCTTCTTAACCTGACTCTAACCTATCTTTCTAGCCTTATCCTACATCATTCCTCTTAGTCCAACCAAACTGGCCTTCTTGGGGTTCTTCACAGATGAGTTTCCACCTCCTATATATGTCCCTTTGAACATGTGGTACTTGGTTCCTAGATTGCATTCTGTTCCATCCCCTTAACTCAGCATCTTATAATCCTTAGTTTTATTCAAAATACAAATGGTACATTTCTCCTACATTAGTCCTTTCCTGTTCCTCCTAGTGGATCTCTCCACCCCCACCCCCATAATTACCTTGAATTTATTTTGTAGATACATAGGTGTGAAGGTCACCCCATGGAGCATTCATAGGGTTGCCCTATCTGGTTCACATGCAGGATCTTTGGGGCCTGTTTCTAGTTATGTATAACTCAGCAATGAAGGGTTTGCACTTTGAGATGACATAGTCCTCTTAATAGCTGCTGGGCAAGAAGAACTAATGATTCAGAGGATATTTAAAGTGTGGGGAAGGGATTCCCTATGGTCAGGGGTCTCTTCCCTTCCAGCTGCAAAATCAGGATTGTTTCTAGATGCTTCACCTAAAGTGAGTGAGAGATAGGGAAGGGGCATCTTGCCCCATCTCCCACCTTGACATTGCAGGCACTTGGAATGTCCTATACAGGCAACCTGAGCCTAGATTTTGGGCTATCTCTTCTGTATTTGTTCTTCCTTGATCTTAGATGAAAGATGGAAGTCTTCATAAATTCCCAGCAATTACTCAAGCACTCTTGGAGAAGACAGTCACCAAGAAAAAGCTGGGCCCAACTTGGGCCATCTTACCAGATCACATGGACTGGGAGTTGTTTAGACAGTAAAGAGCTACAGTGAAATGTAAAATGCCCAATAAGAAGAATAGCAAACTGCTTTATGCTCTGTCAAAGAACTTGGGAAGCAGTTTGGTGGTACAGTGGATAAAGCATTGGACTTAGAATCATAAAGTCCTAATTTCAAATCCAGTTTCAGACACTTATTAGCTATGCAACCCCAGGCAAGTCACTTAACTTCTCTGAGGACTAGTTTCCTCCTCTGTAAAGTGGGGATATTATAGTACTTATCTCACAGGAATTGTTAGGAGGATCAAATAAAAGAACGTATATTAAACCCTTTGTTAACTTAAACGTGATGTAGGACCTCCCAAAAATCTTAGTGAAAATTTAAGTTATTAAAGCTTAAGACTCCATTAAGATTTTTTACTATTAAAGATTATTTTGACTATTAAACTGCACTAAGATTTTTGAGACACCCTGTATGAGTGTAAGCCATTTATCACAGTTATCTTGAAGTGAAAATTCTGTATTTGAAAGTGGAGGTCATAGAAGCTGAATATGAAAGAGCCATCTTCCACTCAAAAGCATGTGAGTATCACTGAGCATCTATCTCTCTTCTATGTGGTATCCTAGCATCAGGGGATTTTATTTGTCTGGAGACAATTTCCGATCTCTGCTGTAGGCATGCCGAAAGAAAAAGGGACTTCATTTCAGATGGGAGTAGCAGGCAGGCAGCAACAGTTGTGCCAAAGGCACTCAGATTGTCATCAGCCGATTTCCTCTTGCTGTTTTATGTACCCACACCACTGAGGAGCTCACCAGTGTGTACCTAGACACAGATACAAAACTCTTAGCTACAAGAGCACACAGGAGACCCCACAGACACTCCTATAGGAGGGAAGAAGGAGGAGGTAGGGTAGGAGAGGGGAGAAGAGGGGAGGAAAAGAAAGAGGAAGGAGAAGAGAGGTGAAAGGAGAGGAGAGATGCAAAGAGAAGGTATTTTCTTTTATTTAATCTTTTTTCAATTAACAACAATCTATTTTTCTCCCTCTTACCTCCCCCAGCCTTCACTGAAAAAGAAGAGCAAAACTCTTGTAACCAATATGCATAGTTAAGCAAAATAAATTCCTGCACTGCTTGTGTCCAAAAAATAAACATATCATTGCCAGGAGGTGAGTAGTGTGATTCATTATTGGTCTGATAAAATTATGGTTGGTCATTGTGCTGATCACAGTGTAATTAAGTCTTTCAAAGTTTTTTAAAAAATTATTTTATTTTTTAAATGAACAAAAACATTTTTTCCTCCTTCCCACTTCCTAATCCTGGATACCTTCTCCAGATAAGCAGCACAACAGGACACACAGAGGCAGATGAAAATGGGATCCTATTCCATGGTGATCTAATTGTACCTGGATATGGTGGTTGCTAACTGTAACAAAGGTTCTTCTCTATTCCTTTTTGGGGAGAGGGGGGAGTAATAAATACTCATATTTATGCAAAATTAGTCCCTATGTTGACCAAGTACAAAAATGTATGTCTCTTTCTGTATTTGAGCCCAACCTTTCTGTCAGGAGGTGAGTAGCTTACTTTATCATCAGGACTCCAATTCTAGTTGGTCATTGGATTAACCAGAGTTCTTATGTCTTTCAACATTGTTCTCCTTTATAATGTTGCTATTATATAAATTGTTCTGGTTCTTCACGCTTCACTGTGCATCAAATCATACAAGTCATTCCAGGTTTTTCTGAATAATAATAGCAATAAAAATAACTAGTATTTATATAGTACCTTAAGGTTTGCAAAAACACTTCTCATGCGTAATCTCATTTGATCCTCACAACCTTCTGAGGTAGGTGCTATTATTATTCCCACTTTACAGATGAGGAAATTTAGGTTGAGAGTGGTTAAATGACTTGCCCCTGGTCACCCAGCTAATTAATCCTGAGGAAGGATTGGAACTCAGGTTTGTTAGACTCTAAGCCCATCAATTTATTCATTGGACCACTCTGAATCCATCCCTTGTCATTTTTAATAGATAAAAATATTCTACTACATTAATATATTATAATTTGTTATTGATGGGCACCCCCTTTGGTCCCGGTTCTTTGTTACAACAAAAAAAAAATGCTATAAATATTTTTATATGTGGTTCCTTTTCCTCTTTCTTACATCTCTTTGGGGGCATAGTGGTATTATTGCTGGATCAAAGGATATGCACAGCTTAGTGAATTTGGAGGAATAGTTCCAAATTGCTTTCCAGAATGGATGGATCAATTCACAGTTCTGCATTAGTGTATGTATTTTTCCTGCAGCCCCTACAACAATTGTCACATTCTTTTTTTTAAGTCATTTTTGCATTCTGATATGTGTGAGATAGAACAATAGAGTTGTTTTAATTTTCATTTCTTTAATAGTGACTTGAAGCATTTTTCATATGACTATTCATCATTTAGATTTCTTCCTTTGAGAGCTACCTGTTCATATGGTTTAACCATTTATTTCTCAGGAAATGGCTCTTGTTCTTGTATCCTTGAATCGGTAACATAGCTTGTATATCAGACCTTTATCAGACATTGTTAACAGATTTTTTCCCCTCTTACTTTCTCCTCCTATACTACCTTCAAACATGTCCAAATATTCCCATTCTTTAAAAAACAAAACTCTTTACTAAACCCTACCATCATTCTTTTTTTTTTCTCAGCCAAATCTCTGAAAATGTTATCTGCATTTGCTGATTGTACTTCCTCTTCTTTCACCTGCAATCCAGCATACAAAATCATGTCAACTAAAACTATATTCTCCAAAGTTACTGATATTCTCTAAACTGCTACATCTGGTGATCTTTTCTCAGATCTAATCCTTCTGAAACCTGTCTGCTGCATCTGACACTGTTAATCACCTTCTCCTCCTAGACAATTTCTAATCTCTGGATTTTTATGACACAACTCTTTTGTGATTTGTCTCTTTATCTGTCATATCATTCCTTCTTAGTATTCTTCACTGGCTCATCATCCTCATCATGATCCCTAACTGTGGAGTGTTCCCCAATGTTCTATCCTGGGTCCCCTTCTCTTTACCTTCTATACAAGGAGTTCTTAACCTTTTTTGTGTCATGGACCCCTCCGAAAGCCTAAACCTTCTTAGAATAATGTTTTTAAAATAAAGTCCAAAGAGTTACAAAGGAAATCATTATATTCAAATAAAAATGTACTTTTTCCCTACCCAAGACCTTCTGGAAGGACTTTGGACTCCAAATTAAAAACTTTTGTTCCATATTACCTCTCTTGGTAATCTAATCATCTCCTATGGGTCTGTCATCTGTACACAGACCTAAATATTCAGTCCCAGACTTTCCCTGAGCTCCAGTCCTGAATGATCAACTGCTTATTGCACATTTTAAACTGGATGTCCCAGAGACATCTTAAGTTTAACACATTCAAAACTGAACTTATTATCTTTCCCCCTAACCCTTCCCCTGTTTCAAACTTTCTCATCTATCCTTCCAGTGTCTGTGGAGGGTAATCTTAGCATTATCCCCAACTCCTCACTCTTCCTTTCCTCATATATATCCAATTGGTTGACAGATCTTACTGTTTCTATCTTCACATCTCCAGCATTTGATGCCATCTCTCCACTCACACTTACTTTTTATGCCTCCCCTCTAGAGCTCTGAGGAAATCCGGTAAAAGCTTAGGTTTGGCTGATGTCTACAGTCTCCTTAAGCTAACTACCTTAATTCAAGTCCTCATCACCTATTGCCTGTATATTACAACAGCTACTTAATTGGTCCCTCTGACTTGTCTTTCACAACTCCAGTCCACCCTGTACACTACTATCTTTACATGCAGATATGACCATCAGACTACCGTACTCACTCAACTCCAGTGGCTTCCTATTGCCTCTAGGATAAAATATGAAGCCCTTTGTGTAGCTTTTAAAACTTTACACAGTCAGGATCCAACCTATTTTTCTCTTCTCATTGAGCATAGCTCTCCCTCCCTCATTACACGACCTAGCCAAACTATATTTCTCTGTTTCTCACAAATGATCTTCCTTTTTCCATCTTTGCATCTTTGAATTGATCATTCCCCATGCCTGAAATGCACTCCTTCCTAAATTCTACCTCATGGAGCCCTTCTCTTCCTTTAAAATGCAGCTCAGGCATCATCTACTATATGAAGCCTTTCCTCATCCCCTCAACTGCTAATGCCCTCCTTCCCAAACTAACTTTTTGTATTTAACTACTTTGTATATATTTGTATTTATTAACTTTATATTTATATTGATATCTATATGTACTTGTTGCTGCTCCATTAGAATGTAAACTCAATGAGAGTAGGGATTATTTCATTCTTTGTAATTATATGTAATTATAGTACCCAACACATAGTAGACATTTAATGAATACTTTTAAATTGGTATAGCACAAGGTGGTAATTATCAAAACTACTTGGCATTAGTTAAAAATAGAGAGATCAGTAGAACAGATTATGTATACAAGATACAGAAGAAAATGAACATAGTCTGAAATCATGGTTGCTACCCATGCACTTTAAAAATTTGCCTCAAGCATAGTAGATTTTTTCTTCATCCTCCTATTTTAATCCTATTTAAATTTAATTTAATTCTGTTTCAATCGTATTTCTTGTAAGCAACATATTATTGAATTCTGTTTTCAAATACATTCTGCCATCTTCTTCCATTTTATGGGTGAATTCATCTGATCCACATTTATAATTATGATTGTTAATTACTGATTTCCCTTTACCCTGTCCTCTAATTCTATACTCCCTCTTAATCCCATGTCTGTCTTCTCTTTGTTCCCTATTGAGTTTAATGTATTCCTACACAAAATCCTTCATGTGTGCGTGTGTGTGTACGTGTGTGTATATCTGTGTATATCTGTGCATATGTATATTCTAATTCTGGGACATTTTTACTTATGATTTCTTGAAATAAAGTATCCAAGTTTTTTTTCATGGTTTTCAGAGAGCTTGATGATTGCTAGATCATCTCTCTTTGACCTGTTTTCCAAATAAATTTTTTAAAATAGGAGACAACTTTTATTTTCTTTTATTTGTTTTTGGTCTTTTGACTTTGTTTTGATATTTTTTGTTATTTCATAGTGTGATCAATTTTTGTTTGGTCCATTTTAATTTTTAAGGAATTTGTTAATTTGGGTGAGATTTTGTACCTCTCATGCTAAACTGTTTATTCTACTTAAAATTCTTTCCTCTAGAACTTTCATTTCATTTCCAATTCTTTCTTCTCGTACTTTTATTTCATTTATAATATTATTTTAATATCATTTCAAAAAGTCTTGCATCATTTCTTTTATATTTTACTTTTCTTATTTTCTTATTTTTAATTAGCAAAAATTTATTTTCTTGTCCTCGTACCCCCCCACATTAAAAAAAGAAGAAGAAAAATAGATTTCATAACAAATATCTTGCTTCTTCTAGGAATTCTAGTAGACCTTGTGGCCAAGCTGTATTTGTGTGTGTGTGCGTGTGTGTGTGTGTGTGTGTGTGTGTGTGTGTTGCAGCTGTTGTGACATTATTCCCTTCTTTTATAGTTGTGTTTTGGGTAATCTGGATTCTTAGTATTTCTTTACTGTAGACATCTTTTGTTTACTCATCTTTTCCAGCCTTACTTCCTTAATTGGGACTTTGTGTAAGAGATAAGCTATTTCTGAAAAGAATGATGGGGCTTGCATTTGTTTTTGATCTATGTTATCTGGGGTCCTGCTACTGCTCCTTCCAGCTATTAGGTTCTGTGTTCTCCATAAACCTCAGGGAGAACTCAAGCTAGAGGGCTATCAACTTTCACAGCCCTGAGGCATGGCATAGTTTAGAGCATGGTCTGATCTATACACTCCCAGTTGGAGTTTTGCAGACCCTTGACTCCCATCAGGAGTCAAGGAAACCTAGTTATTGCAGACTCCACATGTTCCTAGCTAGTACTTGCTATGTACTCCACCCTGGGGTATGCTATTATAGGTTCTAGGTCTCTTTCCTCACCTCTGGTCTATATGATAGGAAACTTCCCTACACTGTGCTCCAAGGCCAGGATTTTCTGACTGGACCCCTTCTCTTATTCCCATAAGCTTATGAATTTCTCTTTGAACAAACACAGGCTAGAAATATGCACTTACCTGTCTTTTTTCCCCTTGGAATTCTTGATTATCATTCAGTCTGGTGCTCTTTTTTTTTTTTAATCCTTCCTGGAGTAGTTGTGTGAAAACTTGGTTGTTCTGAGGCCACTGACTCTGCCATCTTAAATTTCACTTCCTCTACAATAGCAGTATTATGAAGCGAGCCTGAGAAACACCACTAATATTTTCTCATTCTTCTTCTTAAATATTTCACTACTTTGATGGAACTGAAATAACATTTGTAGGAGCACTCCCTCTAATGGTGCAGGTAGCTACTTGTTCATGGTTTCTCATTCTGTGAGGTTATTGTCTATATCACCCTGGAAATCTTTCACAGAAGGACCCCCCTCCAACATGCTAGGGGTATCAGTTGTATAAAAATTATAATAGTGACAGAGCTTATGCCATGTAGTACTCTTGAAACTGAGCCGAGGAGCCCAGCCTCTTTGAGGGACTTAGGCGATGAACACTGAAAGACTTTAGCATGATGCAGTTATATCTTGGGCCCTTCAAAGCAGCAGGGGAGGGGGGCTGCATCAAAAAAGTTTGACCACTAAATCAAGAAGGGCTGCCTACTCAGTGGATTTTTAAAAAGAGAGACAACTGCAGCTCTCACTCTTTTTGTCTCCTGAATGTGTGATAGAACTCTTTCTCTGGGCCTTCCAGTGGTGACGCATAAGGAATCCTCTCTCCTCCATAGCTATGGTGGCTGCTCTCACATGGTAAGGATGGTTATGCTTCCCTGAGCCAGGACCTCAGGCCCCTCCTCTTCTGCTTTGGCCATTCTATGATGGATGTTTCTAGCCTCAGAGGCAGTATCTAGGGTTCAAAAGATTGGGAGCTCCAATATTCCTCAATCAGAGACGACCTTCAGGAGGAGTTTTCTTCAACTACGTTCTTCTTGGAGAAGGTGATCCTCACCACAAGGATGGGCCCAAACTTGATTGCCAAGCCCTGGCTTGACAGAATTCTTGGAATTTGGGGGAATTGTTTGGACAGGGAAGAACTGAGATGAAAGTAAAAAATGGCTATTCACCAGTCCTACAAAGTGACTCATGCTTTAAGTATCAACCTCCCTGAAGATTATAATAGAAGAGATGGGCTACCATTTCAAGTTGGAAGTCCTTGTCAGCGCAGGCTTTTGAATCTTTTGTGCATTTCTTTTGAGTGGAGGAAATCTCTGGTGTACCTTTTACATTGAGCACCTTTCTACTCCCTTTTGGGGAGACAATACACATGAGCCTAACCTAAGCTTTTAGTGATTTTCCCCAGAGCTCCAGGATGGAGGCATAGAGCCCAGCTGCTCTCTTTAGAGGCCAGGCTCTCCTAGGATTGAACCTGGTCTGAGCATGAGCTCAGAATCAGGGCTGTTAACAAGACAGGGCATCCTTAGTCCTCTAGGCCAATAGCAGTTTATTGGCTATCTATTGGATATTCCTTGCTCTAGCTATATGCTAGCCTTCTTCAGCACATTAATTGCACCCCTGGCTGATATGGAATCACAAGCATGCTTTCCAGAAAAGTTCTTGTGCTTGTTTTCTCATCCACCTCCATGCGGTTAGCTGTGCTGGGTCAGCTGGCCCCGCTATTGCTAATGCTTGACTTGCTTTGTCATATCCTCTAGGGTGAGGAGTAGAAGAGAGATGGGATTTATGGTATATATGAGAAAAAATGATAAAAATGTGTCCCTTTCTTCTACAGCACAATGTGTGGGAAGGAGGTCAGTATCACTGAAATTGGCTGGAACCTGTGCTCGATTCACAACAATGGAGACCACCCTGAAATTCAAAGGAAGGGAAAAAGAACTGGTAAGAATCATAGAATCTCTGAGTTGGAAGGCTCCTCAGATGTTATCTAGACCAAGGGTGGGGAACCTTCGGCTTCGAGGCCACATGTGGCCTTCTAGGTCCCTGGGTGCGGCCTCTTGACTGAGTCCAAGTTTTATAAAACAAATTATTTTATTAAGGGGATTTGTTCTGTGAAGTTTAGATTCAGTCAAAGGGCTGCACTTGAGGACCTAGAGGGCCACATGTGGCCTCGAGGCCCCAGGTTCCCCAACCCTGGTCTAGTCTAATCTATTTCTAAATAAGAACCGCCATTACATTATATTACCCCCAACAAGTAGTCATACAGCTTCTGCCTGAATTCCTCTATCTAGTTCCTTAGAACTCCTTATTTCATGAGAGCTGCCTGTTCTATTCTTAATATGCCCTTTCTAATGAGCTGAACCCTGCCTCCTTATAATTTCCACCCACTAATCCTACTTCTGTCCCCTGGGACTGAGCAGAACAAATCTAATCCCTGTTCCATGTGAC
The DNA here is from genome assembly GCF_900497805.2 of Vombatus ursinus. Classification (NCBI taxonomy): domain Eukaryota; kingdom Metazoa; phylum Chordata; class Mammalia; order Diprotodontia; family Vombatidae; genus Vombatus; species Vombatus ursinus. The sequence goes on along the minus strand of NW_020954556.1, from coordinate 9,390,167 downwards.
AGTCCTTATAAATATCTAAAGAGAATGGCCTTTTCCTTCCTTCCTTCATTAATTAATTAATTTAATCATTTATCTATTAATTAATTTGTTTAATTATTTATTCTAAACAGTGACAATCAATAAAAATAAACATTCAAATACATATATCAAAAAAACCCAACCCCAAACCCAAACAAAAAAAAAAACCCAACACAAACAAATGTACATGAAATCATAAATTTCCACTATTTATATATAGAGCCTAAAGCACCACCACGCCCCCTACTCCCATCATTTAGGGCAGACATCCCCCATGGAATAACCATCCCAAGTTCAAGGTCCTCTTTAGGTCTACATCCCCTGAAACCATAACTCATTACTCCCTACCAATGTTTTTACTTTTAGTGGTTAGCCAGAAGGCACAATTAGTTCAAATGAAAAGCATTAATTGAAATGGCATAGTAGGAAAAATAGCACGAAACATTTTAACATTTCCCCCCTAAACCTGGGGCACATTCTCCCACAAATACGCACATCAGTTGGAAAAATACACACACATTGGGAATACATATGGTACACACATGGTATACACATAAGGAACATATGTGGCCAAGGTCCACACGGGGAGAGACGCCAACATTTCAGGGCCTCTTCTAGCAATGACATCAAACTGCTCTCTGCTGTTTTCCTTGTTTCTACCTATGGTCCTCCAATGTGTTGGTTATTTGGTCTCTCCCAGGTGCTGCTCATCCAGATGCGGTCTCTGCTGCCAGACACTGACATAGACCCCATAGATGCTGTTCCACTAGACGCTGCTCAGCCGGATGCCTGATTTCCAATGTCTCCAGTTTCTAGCTCAGCTGGGATCCATGGCTATCCCTTTCTGAAGGGATGAGCACGTGCTCCCAGAATTTTTAAAGTTTAAATCATAGGTTTGTATGCTTTTTATCCCCTCCTGGCTCTTTTAGAAAAGGCAGAGAGCCTTGTCTGGGACAGTAAAAACCCTCCGCTCTAGTTCTGCTATCTTTTTTCCCCCTTGAAGTCTTAACTGTGAAGTCTAGGCAGCCACGGAGGAAAGCGCTGTTGTCCAACTCTATGTGATCCCATGGACAAATGGGGTTTTCTTGGCAGAGATACTGGAGTGATTTGTTATTTCCTTATCTAGATCATTTTACAGATGAGGAAACTGAAGTAAAGTTAAGTGACTTGCCCAAGGTCACACAGCTAGTAAGTGTCTGAGACCAGATTTGAACTGAGGAAGCTGAGTCTTCCTGCCTCCAGACCCCACACTCTATCCACTATGCCACCTAGTTGCCCTGGAAAGCACTGAACTTGGAGTCAGAAAGCCTTGAATTCAAATCCTGATTCACATTTACTAGCTGTCTAATCTTGGGCAAGTCACTTTATCTTTCTCAACCTCAGTTTTCCCATCTCTAAAATGGAGATAATGACATTTACCTCACAAGGATGTTGTGAGTCTCAAATAAGATAAAACACGTAAAGTGCTCTATAAGCCTTAAAACGCTATATAAATAGTGTTGTTGTTCATTCATGTCTGACTCTTCATGACCCCATTGGGGTTTTTTTGGCAAAAATACTGAAGTGATTTTCCATTTCCTTTCCTAGCCCACTTTATAGAAGAGGAAACTGAAGCAAACAGGGTTAAGTGATATGCCCAGGATCACACAGCTAGTAAGTGTCTGAGGTCACATTTGAACTCAGGTCTTCCTGACTCCAGGCCGACTCTCTATTTACTGAACCACCTAGCTGCCCTATATAAATAGTAGCTGTTATTATGTTCCTACTGTAAGAGTCTCAGACCCAGACACCAAGACCTTCACACCAGAATAGGATTCTCTTAGGTGGCAGAGTGGATAGATCAGCCGGCCTGGTGTGAGGAAGAGCTGAATTCAAATCTAGCCTCAGACACTTATTAGCTTTGTGACCCTAGGCAAGTCATTTAATCCTGTTTGCCTCAGTTTCCTCATATGTAAAATGAGTTGGAGAAGGACATGACAAAGCACTCCAACATCTTTGCCAAGAAATCCCAAATGGGGTCAGAAAGAATCCAAATGACTGAAAACGACTAAACAACCACTGAAACAAAATTTGCTAATATGTTCAGATTTAATCTTCCCTTTGCAGTCCTTTACCCACTCCAGGTGTTTGGGTCCCCCTATCATGGGGATATCTTACCCCAGCTTATGGTAAACATTATATTTACCTCCCAACTTTAATCACTGAAGGCTAGACTGTAAGCCAGGTAACAATTACATGACCAGTAACTATTAAAAACATGTCCAGAGCTTGGGGCTCCCCAGTTTTAGAGCCCTAAGCATCTTTCATTCTCTCATGTACATGAATTGGTTCATTGTCTCTGCTTTTTTCCTAATTGCTTTCCCGGCCTTTTTATATGTCCCACATGGCCTGCAAAAGCCTGAAAGGATCTTTATGGCACATCCCTTCATTCAGTTTTTTTAAAAATTTCTAAACTATTTTTAATGAAATAGCAAAACAAACAACCTATTTCTTTCCATGAACCATTCTGAACTCCTTTTTTCCTATGTATTTTTCCAGATTGTCACTTGTTTTTATATAGTTACAGTCAGCTTATATATTGTTTAATTCTGTGATCTTCATTGCGTCACTTCATACATCTTCCTATAGTTTCTTGTAGTCTTCATATTTGCCAACTCTTACAATGCAATAATTCCATTACATGCACGTACCTCAATTAGGTTAACCATCGTCCACTTTTCAGATACATGGATTGTATCAGTTGTTTGTTTGTTTGTTTGTTTTTTACAAATTATGTCACTAAGAATATTTTTCTATTTTGTCAATAACATCCTTAGGGTAGAGTTCTAGTAGTGGCTTTACTGGGACAAAGGATTTGAACAGTTTTGCAGAGTTTTTCAAAAATCTTGTTTTTCAAAAATAAGGCACAATTCACAACTCTATCAGCAGCATAATAGTCTGTCTACTTTCTAAGTCATGCCCGTATTGAATTTTATAATTTTTAGTGATTTTTTAAAAAAAAGTATTGCAAGGTAATGCCTCAGTTTTGCTTTAATTTTCATTTCTCTGATTAGGGCTTAAATTTTTTTTCAAGGAATTATGTGTAATTTCAGGTTCTTTTCAGTCCATTCATATCCTTTGACCACTCATCTATTACCCCTGATGTTTTCTCTTCTCCTGGTTAAATATCCTTAGTCTTCCAATACTTCCTACTTTTTCATTTGCTATAATTTGGTATTCCCATCACATTCTAGCCACTCTCCTTTTTTCAGAAGACTATACCTCTGCTAATGTAGCCAATGATAAAATGAGCTTTGTGGGCTGCTACATCACACGATTGAACTGCAATCTGTTAAATCCCTTAGATTTGGGTATGAGATTTTTTTTCATATGAGTAGCTCTCCAATCATCCCTCCCCAAAACCTGTTATATTTATCCCAAAAAAACCTCATTTCATTAAATTCAACTCAGTGTTTCAGCCTACTGAGATTATTTTGGATCATAATTCTGTCTTCCAGTGTATTAGTTACTCCTAGTTTTGTGTCATTTGCAAATTTCATAAGCAGTAACATCTATGGCTTTATCCAAGCCATTGATGAAAAATATTGAATGGGACAAAACCAATGAAAGAACCTATAGAACACTATTATAGACATCCCTATAGATTGACATCAATCCTTTATGTCAACTCAATTCTGAATCTGCCTAATTGTATCATTACTCAGCCCACACCCCTTTATCTTGTCTATGAGGACATTGTGGAAAAATTTGTTAAATGTCTCGTTGAAATCCAAGCATAATATGTCTGCATAATTCCTTTGGTCTCCTAGTCTAGTAACTATTCAAAAAAGTGAGATTAGTCTGGCATGACTTGTCATTAGTGAACCCATTAAGGGTCATCTATAGCAATCAACATTTCCCATTCTAAGTACCTAGGAACCATCCATTTAATCATCTATAATCTGTGTATTAATTGGATCCTGGCTCTTGACTCTGTGAACCCAAATAGAGATATACTCTTGCTGGTGGAAGGGAGAGAAGGAATCTCTAGTAAACTGTCTTTAACTCATGCCTGCACCTCAGCTTTTCCCGAGGAGCATCAGAATTTGGCTCATGTCCTTTTCCAAAACAGCCCTCACCTCCTCTGCAAGCACTCTGACTAAAAATATCTCAAATATATAATTTATAGGGTACTGTATTTTTAAGTCAACAGAAAATATAGAATGGGCTCACACTTGAATGCTCTGCAGTCAATAAAACTCTTTTCCTCTGCCTCAGGTCAAGCAACGCTCCCCTAATAAGGACCCACTTTCCTTCTGACCTTCTCAATCTGGATGACTCACATCCTAAAAGGATGGAGTCAAGTTGTTCCTTAGTACTCTACAATGCTGGTCCTTCTTCCCCTTTGTAGTTGTGAAGATGGTCAAACCTGCTACCCCGTCTCCATATCTGGGTGAGGGTGCATGTTTCTATCTCCTTTCCCACCTTCTTTCATCAAGGATCCAAATCTCTTCTCTTCTGTTGAGTCTCCATGTATCTTGCTTGTCTCTGTATGGTGCCAGCCCTATGAGCAAGTGTAGAGCCCATGTCTGCATCCAACTCAAATTCTCTTTATATATCTGTGTCTCCTCATTTGTCTATGTGTCCTCACTCTCAGATATCCCTCGTAGTCATTTCCCACCTTTCTTTCCCAAGTCCAGGGGAGTGCCATGCTCTTTGACTTCTTTTCCTGTGAGGAGCACTTTCATCTTTTTGCTATCTGCTCTCTCAGGAGATCCTCTCTGGAGTTTTTGGTGTTATCTCCCTCAGGAAGACCTCTCCTCTCTGACACTCTTCTCTAGTCTACATCTCTTTTTAAACCATCTCTACAGCAAGTCCAAGAGTTGAATGTATGGACTCTGTTGTAGCAGAGTTGGCAATTTGGGTGATACTCATTATTGTTACAACCCAGAATCTGTGAGCTTGAGTCAGTGCCAAAAAAAAAAGGCCTCAGTGGAGGAAAGAGGACAAAAGACATACCTTGTCCAGGGAATCTACACCTCATCTAGTAAGCAGTAGGGAGGGGAAGATTACTTGACTTTTTTTTTTTTTTTGGCTTCATATCTGGGGATTCAAGCAAAAACAGGTTGAATTCATTTTTTAAGAATGGATATTTTGTTTTCTTGGTCTTTAGCTGTCAAATCTATACTATCCAATTGAAAACTGGAGAAACATTTGCCCATTCTGGGTCTTGCGGCACATCTCCCCTTCTCCGTGAGACCATCTACATTACCACTCTCAGGAAGGAATCACAGTTAAACTCATAGAGCAGGGAGGCAGCAATTGCTGCTAACAGGCCTAATAAGGGGACCAGCTTCATCTACTCCAAGGCTGCCTTGGAATTATATAAAAACATTTTTAAAAAAGGAAAGCCAAGGCCTCCAGGCTCATGTTCCCTAAATTGACCTTTATATTGTTATTGTAGAAATGAGTGTGTTGACAGGAAGAATGGGCAAGTAAGACCTCTTTGTGGAAGAACAGTGAAGTTCTAAGAGATCTGTTGACCTGGTCATGTTTATTTGTATATCCATATTCATATTCCCCTGTGTTGGGCTGAATGGTAATCCAGTGATGGATTGACTTTGCTTTCCTAAAAGCAGCCTAGCTCCTTAGGGAGAGGTCCACCATCAGTAGGATGACCACTAAGTGATGAATTCTTTGGCCACGGCAGCCCATGAAACAAAGGAAAACACAGACTGGCCCTTAACCCTGTGGCTTTCTTGAATCAGCAGAGGCTGAGGGGTGGAAAATGGGGTAGAAGATGCTAAGAAATCAAGTTTTTAGACTATCTATAAACATCAACTTAACCATTGGCACTCTAAATGTGAAGGCTGCATTCAATGACTACAATATTTTTGGAAGAAATGAATCATATCAACATTTGACATTTTCACTTTAAATAAAAACAGAGGATATAAGAAAGTTGTGGCTAATGGAAGGATGGTTTGAAGATTCTCCTGGAAGAGACACATAAAGGAGTTGGCAGAGCTGATGTTATCACATGTCCAAAGACAACGAGAAACATCATTTCGTGGGACATTTGATCAGTTTCTTTTGCACTGCTCGTGGTGAGCATGAGCAAAAGGAACACCACGAAGATGTAATTGCACCAATATCTTTCACAGAAGATGAGAAAGAAAAATTCTATGATGAACTCATTGAGACCCTCTAAATCACTGATTCTTAAATTTTGATGTTTATAGACCCCTTTGGCAATCTGGCTAAGCTCATAGACTTTTCTCAGAATAATGTTTTTACAGGCATAAAATAAAGCACATAGGATTACAAAGGAAACCAATTATGTTAAAATAGTTACCAAAAAATTAAAATAATAATAGCTACCATTTATGTAGTGCTTTAAGGTTTGCAAAGTGTTTTACAAATGTGATCTCATTTGATCTTCACAACAACCCTAGGAGGTGGGTACTATTATTATCTACATTTTACAAGTGAGGAAATTGAGGCAGACAGAGGTTAAGTGACTTACCCAGGTTCACACAGTCAATAAGAATCTCAAGCAGGATTTGAACTCAGGTCTTTCAGATTCCAATTCTATCACTCTACCCAATGTGCCACCAGACTGCCTCTAATGCAAATTCATAGTCCACAATTTAAGAACCTTTGCTCTAAATTAAATCAACATATACTTTAATAGTCAATGCCTTCAATGCAAAGATGATGACAGGAAAAGATCTAAATACCTCGGAAAATATGGCTCAGGATTAAGAAAGAAAAGAGGCCAAAGGCTCGTGTCTATAAGAATGGGATTTAGAGATGTTAAACATGGCAAGCATAGAACAAAAATCACCAAAAATTAAACTATCTTAACAGATGGAAAAAGGCTGGTCACCAATGTGGTAGTCATTTCCAAATCAGCTATTTTGCCATCAACTTATTGGAGCAAAGGTCAAAATCAGTGCCAGATTAGAATTTTTTAAAAATGAGAAGATATAGCATGCAATTAAAACAACTCCAATCTGACCTATTTTTAAAAATTATTGAAGAAACTGCACTGCAAAGAGTCTAAAAGAACCTAGAAATCTACTCAGCCAGCAAATACATGATCTCCTAGCCAAGGGGGAAAGATATTGCAGCCAAAGGCAATACTTGTTCAGAATATAAAATCTTGTTGTAAAATCTTAGGGAGGAGATGAGCGGAAGACTATGGGCAGTACTATTTCATAAAACAGCAAAAAGCAATAGAGAGAAAAACAAATTTGATGAGAGCTTGGTGAGAGACTGAGTTAAGTCAGGAGCCAAGAGCACTTAAGAATGAAATTGGACAGACCTCTCCCCACCCTCAAACCCAACCCCCCTAAAAAAATGGAAAAGATCTATTGAGTTCTCTAACAAATTCTTTTTCTCCATCAGTGAAAGACCACATTTGGACTTAAATACAATTCCCGATGCTGTATGATAAAATAAAAATGGCAGTGGGAAGAAAAAAGGATGGGAAGGATGGCTGGACCAAACTAAGAATACACAGAAGTCAGTTCTGAATAGGCATAATTTCAAGGCTGTTCAGGGATAAAGTGTTCCAGGTATCTTAAAGTAAGAGAAAGTAAACACTTGAAAGAATAATGGATGTTATTGCTATTAAAAAAATTAGTTAAGAAAATATCATTATCTACCCACCTGTTATGAAAATGATCTACACATATATTAAGAAAATCCTTGATGAAAGTATCAGAAGAAAATGGACAGGTTTTCACAAACAATAATTTTTCATATTTCAAGCTCTAGCACACAGTAGAGACCTCTAATCACTCGAAAGAGTTCAGCCTATCCATATCGGAAAAAAGAAAAAAAAAGAAAGAAATCAAGAGGATTAAGAGTGGCTATTATCTAGACCAGAGGTATTAAACACAAGTGGAACACTCCCAACCAGATTAAAATGTAACAGGGAAACATTTAACAAAATGAATAAAAACACATAATAAATAAATAAATAAATAAATAAATAAATAAATAAATAAATAAAT